>NC_083282.1:5954856-6270347 GCF_963506605.1 Zootoca vivipara | reverse complement strand
TAATTGTGGTTTGTCAGTCTGAAAAAAAGCCAAACCATCTTTATAATTCCTTAGACATGGGTTGGCGTGATGTCTGAAGTGAGCCAAAAGAGGCATTTCCCCTGGATTTATTGATTGATTATTTGTTTGTTTAAACAAATAATTCCTAAGTGGGCCTAACTTGTAATTAAGGGGCCTTATTCTTAATTTAGCACCTTTTTTGGTTCGAATAAAAGGTCTAATGAGTTTTTAAAAATCCAAGCCTGATGTGAAGAATCTGCCTTGGTTTGCATCTTGTTTTATGTCATTTCTTGGGTTTGGGGTGGAAAGAAGCCTTCATGGAAATGGAATGTTCCACCACTGGAGTTTGATAGGGAATTGGGCTGGTGTACCCCTAAAGATAACATGCAAGGGTCTGTGTTCCTGGAAGGGCATTGCAAATGCCTTTGTCCTTCTCTCAAATAGTGTTGGATTTCAGCTGTGACTAATCTGTCTCGAAGAAAGCATGTGGGATCTTTGTCTTGTAGTCCGGGACTTGCAAGGCAGTGGTAATTTCCTGAGGTGGAGGTTACTCTCGGTCATTCCTTAGTGTTGCAAACACAAATGATATGTCAGATGAATGAGTGATTATTTCTTTGTGCAGGGGAAAATTGAAGCTGGGGAGGAAGAGGACATACGGTAGTTGGTTAATATTAAACACAGGCTCATTTGTTTTTTTTCTTTGGAAAGTTACTTTCCTTTCTCGGTTCTCTCTGGATTCCTGCCTTTTCAGTGGCTTGTCATTACTACGGTATTTACATACGTCACAATTTATTGTTATGTTATTTTTAGGCTGCTTTTCAGGCATTGGGGGCTCCTAAAGTACCTTTCATACACTCCTCAATTAAAAATGAACCTCAGTGAAATACTGTTAAAATTACCACAAACAGCTAATCAAACATCAAGAGAAAGTATAGGTAACTCTAATTAGATAACTCATTAAAGGCAGAGTTTCCTTAATGCTTGGGCTACACTATAAACACTTTGGCAAAGAAGAGAGTTATGTGATGTTCCTTCAGATAATGCTGTGTGTTGCAGGTAACTTGGCACTCAGCCAGTTCTGAGCGTGTTTGCCTTGTGCTAATAATCTGACCTTAGCACTGTATTTTTCCCCTTAGCTGACTAGTATCTCTTAGCTGTGCTTCAGCTCTGTGAAACTAAAGCAGGGTATTCTTGCTAGTGCCCCTGTTTTACCTGACCAAGATACTGTACAAATCCATAGATCACTCATCTGCATTGTGGCTTTTATTGAAAGAGGTACCAGAAATTTGCTCCTGGGTGTGGATACTGGTGTTCATTGCTAAGCATGTTTACTCAAAATTCAAGCTGGGTGTGAAACTGCCTTCTACTGAGTTGGACCAGCAGTTCATCTGACCCAGTACTGCTTACTCTGACAGGCAATTGCTCTTCAGACCACCTTATTGTGATCAGGTGGGATTCCACCAAGTCTTTGTGTGCACAGAATGAGGTCCAGTCGCCAACCCAGCCTTTCCCTGTCCTGTAACGTATTAATCTGCTCTGGAGGGTTGGGGAAGTCTCCTCAGAACACGTTTAGGGGTCATGCAGGGGGAAGAGAGAGGGGAAAGTGACATTGCACGAGTGAACCTGATACCTCACAGACATATCCAACTTAGCACTGTGTTGAATTCCATGCATCATTTTCAACTGGAGATGCCAGAGATTGAACCTGGGGTTTTCTGCATGCAACACATGTGCTCTTCCACTGACCTGAGCTGTGCCCCACTTTCCAGGTGCCTCTGTCAGGTGTACCCTCTGTCTGGGCTCAGTAGACTGTATATGGGTTGGACCCACCACCCCATTCACAAAAGAGGACAACAATTTGTATGTACTTTATGTCATATTCCAGCTTATGTCCCACTACTGGGTGGAGTGGAGGCCTGAAAAAATAGGTTAGGGGCTAAACACAAGTAATAAGATGTCAAACAAACAAAATGTAAGCTTCCTCCAGAAATTTATTTTCATACTAGGCAAAGCTTGACTTGTTGAATTTCTTCAGGGAGAGTATTGTGCCTGAGAAAGCATCAGTTACAACAGCTCCCGTCTCTTGTGGGGAGGAATTTGAGGGGGGGGGAGGCGTGCAGTTAAGCAGATTGCAACAACAACATGGGGTGTGTGATCTATTGCTTTCCCACCTTGGGAGTGGTTGTTGCTGGCGTGAACACTTAAATGGGTATATTCACATCAAAGGCTAACCCCTTTTTTACTCAAGTAAAGAAAAGAGTTGTCATGTGACCTGGAATAATTGCATTGCTATAATTATTTAAACTTCATAACTAACAAGAAATACTGATGGAATGCTCTGGTTGCTTTTTATAAATTTAATTCTGAGTTTGTCCAATTATATTGATTCCACTCATCCTAGTTTCTACATTTGAACCATTTTGCAAGCTAAATACAGTGGTACCTCGGGTTACAGATGCTTTAGGTTACAGACATTTCAGGTTACAGACTCTGCTAACCCAGAAATAGTACCTCTGGTTAAGAACTTTGCTTCAGGATGAGAACAGAAATCGCACAGCAGCAGCGGGAGACCCCATTAAATAAAGCGGTACAGTACTTCAGGTTAAGAACGGACCTCCAGAACAAATCAAGTTCTTAACCCAAGGTACCACTGTAGTTCACATAGCAAGTTCTTCCTTTAGCAAACCAGAAGTTTCAGCACATCCACAGCCATTCGCTGAACCTTCTTTCATACTTAAGAGCACCTCAAATCCAAACTAAAAGGAAATTCATGAATAAAAGGGATCTTTATTTATCCTTTATTAATATGAATGTTCCCTTCACTAGTTTGGCTGGAATTTCATTCAACATGTGCCCACTAACCTGATAGAAAGGTCAAAAGTTTCTTCTTAGTGATGATGTAATAATAAAATAGACCACGGGTTCTGCAGTTTGTCATGCTGGTTTAGTGACTCATTTCTGACAAATCTGGAAGAATATTAGTCAATCCAACTTTCTGTCTTGTGGTTCCATCCAAGTTTGGCAATAAGACGATTGTGCAGTCTTGCATTATAGAGTTGGATTTACAGTATATATAATTACGGGGTATATATTAATTCGGACCTGGCACACACACCCATTCTATCTGTACTCTCTGGGTTGCTGGTGTAGAGTAGATGCAATGATGAGATTTCTTCATCAGTAACTGCAGAAATCTTATCTTGTTAACTATAAGAATTTATCAGTGGATTTCTTTTGAATCTGCAAATGAACAAAAGTTCTGAAGTAAATACGAATTCTTCCTCAGTTCTTAAATAATGGATTGTTTCCAGTGTTCACCATGTCCAATGGGTCTACTATGAGTAAAATCTTGTTTAGGACCCAGTACATTTATTTTGGCTTTCCAATCTTTTTGGACCTGATGGCACATCTATAAAGTGGATTAATTGTTGTGGTAAACTATTTTATCATTTGTGATAGAAAAAATGCTGCTTTCAAGCCAAGTTTCAGTGTGTGGGTTGTGGGTGTGATATTGTGGGTGCCTGGGAAGGCCTCTGCTGACCTGTGCACTTAGGGCTGTCATATTGATGACCACTGGATTCTAACCATAGCTTAGAACTCGAATGATAAATTGAGTTATGATGAATTTGCGTAGCTGGCAAATTATGTTTTCAAGCTGTTCCTGTTTTCTGTCCTCACAGCACTCAACTTTGTAAGCTCAGTCCTGTTTGAAAGCTCAGACCCCGTCTCTAGGGTGCAGGGCCCTTGGGAGGCTGAGCGATGGCCCTAATTGTGGTTTGTCAATTTGAAAATAAAACCATGTATTTACATAACTCTCTTCCTTTGTTCTGGGTGCAGGTAATGTTCTCTTTATTTTTTGGTATTGAATTTAAAGATTTTCCTTTCCCCAGGCCATTTTATAAGAAAAGAGTAGGCATACCGTGCCGAATGCTTGTTTAATGACAAGAATTTCAAGAAGAACCATTCTAACTGCAGTTCTGCAGAAACAAATTTTGTTTCTGTTTTCAGAAAAACTTATTTCTATGCATTGTACACCCGTTTCGTCACAGTTGAATGTCTTGTGTGCACCGTCACTGGCACTGCTGTCTTGCTCTCACTTGGCTAGTGAACTGGTGCCTGGGTTGTACCACTTGGGGGTGCAGGGGGCAAGCGGTGCATGGATGGTTGAATCATACAGGTGTCCAGCAGGTGGCCAGGCTAGAATCCTTCTCCCTAGCACCTCCTGCTTTTTTAGTATTTGGGTAGATAAGTTTAAATGGTCTGCCCCAATTAACTACGGTTTTAATGCACTGCAGGAACGGAAGCCTTTGAAATCGGAATAGGTTGTTTTTCCTTTTGGTCAGTAGCGGATTACTAATGCAGGTACATCTCAGCAGGGGAATAAGTGAAAGTTTTGAGGGCCAGTAACTTTTGTGGACTTATTTTCAGCACTGATTTTAAAATACTTTAAATTTCCAGTTTGCATACTTTTCCTGTTTTGCCTTTCATACTTGTGGACAACTTACACCCAGTATGTATTGTCTTTATTGTTTACAATACAGTAACGATTTTTTTCTCTCTCTCAGGTCGTGTTGACGTTGACCATTTGGTCACTCGAAAGATGCAACTTTTGGTGGAGGCTGAGGTAAACCTATCTGAATTGTAGTTAATATGAGTTGATAAGGAGGAATCCCTAGATGGCAAAAAACCCACCTCCCATCTGCAACAGATCTATGCATAATATTGGCCTGGTAGCAATCCTAGATCCTGTAATTGGAAGTCACTGAGTCTTGGACTGCTGAAAGATTTCCTAGGTCTTCTGACATTTTGTTTTGTTTTATTTGAACCATTACAGTCCTTTGTAGCTTTATTATCCCCCAACCCTTTTCTCTTGCTTTTCTCCGGTGCCTTAGAAACCTTCAGCTGCTGTTGTAGGGCACAGGAGGTGGCTAGTCTGTTAGCAAGTGGGATACTTAAGGAATTCATTCTTTGTGATTTCCACTACAGTATAAATAACCTGATTTGGTTAGATCCCCGGAGGCACACTTCATTGTCTCATGAGACAGACGGATGCCAACAATAACAGCCTGATCTGCACCTCCTGGCCAGATTGAAACTTAAACTATTCACCCACTTTCACATTTCTCAAATATGCCAGCTCTTCGCTAAGAAAGCATATCAAAATGCATTTAGAAATCTTGAGAGAGAAATGTGTGTTTAAATGCAGTAAAAGAAAAAGCAGGACAAAACAGAATTGTGAGTGCATGAGAAAGCAGATACGTTCTCAAATATTTGCTGTTGTACCGTATGTGAAAAATAAAAGTCTTTTAAGAAGAAGAAAGTTTCACAGACTGGCGATCCATCACTAGCCCAAACGTTGCTGCTCTTATTTAGTGCAGCTACAGCCACAAGAGCTGCATATCAGTGTTTTGGTAAACTGGGACTGGAATGCCCATCAGCAGGCTGTGGGATTAGGCTGTTCCTGCATGCTTTGGACTGTAGGGAGGATTTGCTTGTGGCTCTGAAACTATTGCTGGGAACCCTTTTGAGTCTTTGAACTTATCAGGAATTAATTAGTGGGAAGATGGTGAAGAAGCTTCCCTGGGAATCAGCTTATCTACTGTCCCACTTTTTCCTGGCAGTGAGCAGATAGAGGAGAGCAGGATACATCTTACTAGTTTCAGGTGGGGCAGCAGTGGAGCCCAACAGGTCTTGCCAGTATGTCAACTGCCTCAGGGAAAAGGAGATGCAAAGTGCGCATAATAGTTTTGGGGGCTGTGTCTGTAATATGTGAATGGATAACAGCAGGTGACCTCTTTCCCCAGGCAAATTCCAAGGGCTACATTGAAAGCAGGAACTCTGTTGTTGCTCAGGTGCTGTTTGCCCTGTGCAGCAGAAACCCTATAGCTTGCTTTCCCTTCTCTTGGTGCTTTCTCTATGTTTATTTTTCACTCTCTCTTGGCATCATTCTTTGTTGACTGTGTGGAGCGGCAATGGCAGATCGACCAGCCCTTTAATTTGTAAACAAACAAACAAACAAAACACCCTGTGCTTTGTGAACACCCTGTGCTGAGCTGAGCAAGGCAGCCGGGAAACTTCCCATCACACTTGTTTGCTGCTCTTGCTAAATGTTCACCATCACAGCTTCTGTTTTTTAATAACTCTGGAAGTACAAGAGTATTCCTCTCTGCTGCAGCTGCCCTTGCCCCTGCCACCCAAATAAAATTGCCACATCAAAGCAATCATAGTGCTAAACTTCTAAAAATGAAATCCTAAGTGAAATGTGTTTCCCTGTTTAATTTCTTTAGACATTCTTCCCTCCATTGGGTAGAGTTGTGAGAGACCTTTTTGTTGGTTCTGCTAGCCAGGGTTCCACCTCTGAAGCAACTTCATTAAACTGTTAGCTGTTCATTTTTAAAGAATCTTTGTGTGTATGGTGGGGAGTTAACCAGAACTGAGCATTTTGTGGGTGAACATGGTGCCTTCTTACATCCTATTCTTGGACTTGTCCGCTTTCCTTAAATTTAATAGACTAAAAGAGTGTGTTTTGCATGTGGTTGGTATTTGACTAGTATAACAAAAACGAAACAAAAAGCCCCTGCTGAACAAGTCAGTTTTCTGGTCAGATTTCTGTCAGATATGTGGAGTTTATTTGTAAGCAAGATGGGAGGCAGCTAGGCTAGCTATTATTTTCTTAGAAAGGCTCTGCACTTGGCTACTTTGCTTCCTCATTCTTGGGGAGCTGTTGATAGGTGGTTTAAACCAGTAATGGGGAACCAGATGTTGCTAGACCAGGAAGTTCCATCAGCGCTGACCATTGGCCCCTCTGGCCGTTACTTTGACTGGGGTCCAAGAATATGTAGTCAGTTGTCAGGAAATGAGACACGGTCGTTGTTAGCATGGTGTTAGGAAATCAGCCTTACATTTGAAGGCAAAGAGTAACATTCCATTTTAGCAGGCAAATTCCAGGCAATACTTAACGATCATACTTAAGGTGTTCTCTTTTCTCTTCCTTCCTTCCTCCAAATTTTATCAGCAAATGAAACCAGCTTTCATGCAGCGGATCGACAGCCACTTTACAGAATTAGTAAATGGCTTGATTGCGAAGTCCGTTCAGCTGGAGTCTCTGCCCCCTGCCTTCTCAGCCGAGAAAGATGGTGGCTTCAAAAGCAAGTATGTTGGTTCTTGGCTGAGTCTGAAGCAGAATCAAATATTGATTTCTCTTTCTTTCTTTTTTTAAAAAAACTACAACTACCTTGCTGAATATTCGTTCTTTTCACAGAGGATCAAGAGCACCTCCAGAGCATGGAAAAGTTTTTGTTGCTAGAAAGTCTGTTTTGGAGTGAGTATGTTAATGAGATTGTACATTTCACTAGTGCCCTTGCTAAAGTTGCCTTGATAGTGGGTGGCTTATCTCCATATCTCACTTCTTCCTCCCAGTGGATCCCATTCATTTTTATACTGCGCAGACTGAAAGCAGATATTCTTAATCTTTCTAAGTGCTCCAGTCAATTGGCTATTGCACATCCCAGATTCTAACATGGATATGGCTGTTCTGTTCTGTAGAAACTGATCTACAGACCAGAAGTGTCTATTGCTAAGCAATCCAGCCTCATCATGGGTGGTCTGGTTATCCAGTAAAGTTTGCGCCTATCTAGTAGTAAGGGCTTCACAATTAGCAAACAGGTGCCCTAATAGAACTAGGCTTTTCTGTCCATCTAGCCCATATTTATCTACTCTGACTGGCAGTGGCCTTTCCCATGACAATTTACCTGATCCTTTTAAACTGGAGGCTGGACCCAGAACCTTCTGGAGGCCATCTGTCCCTGTGTTCCTCTTGCAAGGTGTAGCAAGAGCTTTATATGGAAATGCAAATATGTAGCATTAAACTTTGGTACTCCTGCTTGAGGAGTCTGGGAGGAAGAGCAGATACAATTGCTTTGGGGTCCTGATCTACCCCTCTTCTAGTTAGAATTATCCATACTTGGAACTCCAGCTCTAAGCAAGCTAGTCTGCTGGAATTGTTGCTGAAAAGCACTTCAGTTTTGTCTGTTTTCATTGGGAGCAGAATGCCAGTTTCCCCTCTGCTCTTGAAATCCATCACATTTCAGGGACACAGTCCTGCAGCCCGGACGCTCAAGGTCTAGACGAGCATTAAGATGTGCCTTGTTCCAACTCTGGTAGATAAGAATGTTATTGGTTGTTCTACTTGGCTCAGTTGAAGGTCCTATCAGGTTGTTGTTTCGTTCCAAAATATTTTGTTGATTTGGGAACAAAGTTTCCAATATAGTCGTACCTTGGATCTCAAATGCCTTGGCTCCTGAACAAATTGGCTCCCAAACAATCGAAACCCGGAAGTGAATATTCCAGTTTTCAGATATTTTTCGGAAGCTGAACATCTGGCACGGCTTCTGTTTGGGTGCAGGACGCTCCTGCAGTCAATCAGAAGCTGCACCTTGGTTTTCAACTGGTTCCGGGAGTCAAATGAACTCCCAGAACGCATTCTGTTCAAGAACCAAGGTATGACTGTAGTGACAATTGTTTGGGCTTTTCTGATCCAAAACTTGTTTCTGCAGGCCCTTCGTTTGGGCTTCTTTCTTTCTTTCTTTCTTTCTTTCTTTCTTTCTTTCTTTCTTTCTTTCTTTCTCTTTTTAGTGTATTTTTATTTAGATCTTGTTAATAAAATATGGAAAACACAAACAAATTCTTGCTGCAAAACCAGACTTTACCATGTTAATCCAGAATGTATTTTGCAGTTTAAATTTTATTTCCCTCACCCACAATATGTCAGTAAAACTCCACGCCGCCATTCTTTAAGTCAGGGGCAGCTAGTACGGTGCCCTCTAGATCAGACTTCCTCAACCTTGGCCCTCCAGATGTTTTTGGCCTACAACTCCTGAAGGTCCAATTAACAGAAAAGGGTCCATTTAACACAAAAGCCACAGCAACACGTGGCAGGGCCAGCTAGTTTAATAATAAATGAATAATAAGCACTGTAAACCTCTGAGACCCAAATATTTACATAGCATGGAGTGGAGCTTACAAAAGGCTCCAGTCAGTGCAAAATGGCAGAATGTCTGTGTGAAATGAGGTCTAGAGCAGCTCTGTGGAGCTTCTGGCCTGCTCTGGCATCCTAATTTGACCTGCAAGGCCACCTTCCCCAAACCGGATCCACCTGTGGGGCAAGTAAAGATGTAGTTCCCTACTGAAAGCAGGTTTGCTGGTGCTACCAATCAGCCGATTGGCAGTGCCTACGAAGTCTTGTGCCTTTGCTTACGTGGTTTGATTTCAAACCACGCAGGCACAGGAAACTGGGTTTGCCAGCACAGTTGACCATTGCTGCTTTCAATGCTTTGTCCCGGTTTTGATTTCAAATTGTACGGGCAAAGGAAAAGACTTGCCCCGATGTCATGGTTATGGCAGATGATTCGCAGTTGAATGCTTCCCTCCCCACCTGTCAGAATGGCCCAAAGCATTCAGCCTGCTGGTTCGAAACAATTCTAGAATCTCTTTGTCTATACAGTGGCACTTCTTCCAACGGTACCCCCCCCCCCCAAAAAAAGTGGTGATGGTCCTATGTATATTGACAGATGAATTTTGTAGAAAATATTCAGAGAAATTGTACACTGAGAGTGCTCCCTCATTACATTTGAAGGTGGAAAAACTTTCAACTCCTAAATTTAACCACTGGAAGTCCTGGGCTTGAATCTGGATTGAGGGGAGTTTGTTGCCAAATTGAAATGTTCTAATGTATTTCATTTACTTTTTCCCCTCAGTGAGCTATTTGAAGTGGAACACATCCGGACCATATATCACATGTTCATTGCTCTCCTCATCTTGTTCATTCTCAGCACCCTCATAGTAGACTTTATTGATGAAGGAAGGTAGGAAAATGTTGAAGGGATCAGCTGGAGGTTTTTTTTTAGTGTTGGACTTGAAACATTTAATATTTGAACCAATGAAAATGTATTGCTTTGTTTGGGTACAGGCAGGTGGAGGGGGTGGAGAGAGTCCTGTTGCACAAGCGGGAATCCTTGCAGTGATGGGCTGCTTATTTAGAGTTGCATTGAATATAAGCCTCAGTGTTTTATTTGAAGAAACCCATCAGGCATTCAGACGATGATAATACCTCACCCATCTGCCTGAGTTTCCTCAGCCACTCTGGATGGATTACAGCACATAGGAACCTTCCTGATACAGGGTGGCCTTCAGATGTCTTCTAAAAGTTATATACAGTAGTTCTTTATCTCCTTGACATCGGATGGGAGGGTGTTCCCCAGAGAGGGCACCACTGCCAAGAAGGCCCTCTGCCTGGTTCCCTGTAACTTCACTTCCTGCAGTGAGGCAACCACCAGAAGGCCCTCGGAGATGGACCTCAATGTCCAGGCTGAACAATGGGGTAGAGATGCTCCTTCAGGTATTCTGGGCTGAGGCCATTTAGGGCTTTAAAGGTCAGGACCAACACTTTGAGTTGTTCTTGGAAACGTACTGGGAGCTAGTGAAGCCCCTTTATGACCGGGGTTATATGGTCCCAGAAACCGCTCCCAGTCACCAGTCTAGCTGCTGCATTCTGGATTAGTTGTAGTTTCTGAGTCATTGGTCAAAATCGAGCAGCACTTAAAATCCATGTTCTGCATGCAAATTCTTGGAAGGTGTGGAGCCCTGCCAGTACTAACTGAAAGGCTGCAGGCTATGCCACAATAAATACAAGTTTCCCCACATGCGTGGGTTGTATCTGTCTGTATCTGTGTGTTTGCTTTCTTGCTTTACAATGTTCTGTGCAATATAAAACCTTAGGGTGTATACTTAAGTTCAGTATTTGTTTCATAAGATTTATACACTGCCTGATTCTGAAAGGAACCTCAAAGTGGTTTACGAAAAAATAAAACAAGAAAATCATGGGAAAAAATCACAACCATACTCTAAAACATACAAAACTTAGAATACTAAAACAGATTAAAATTACCTCAACTTTCATTATAGAATTCCTTAACTGTTACTGATTTCACCTGATGGAATATATACCGTATTTTAACCCAAGTATATGATTTAACTTTTTTGTGCTGTTGAATCTGTTTCAAAGGTTGGTGCTGGAGTTTGATCTCCTGGTCTACGCTTTTGGCAAAGGTTCTGTCGTTGCTTCCACTTGGCTTTACATGTTCCTGTCCACCCTGACTGTGCCCTATGGGCTGTTCCTCCAGTGGGCCCAGGGCTACCATGGTTCCACCCACAAGACAATCCACTCCGCTTTCTTTGGGGGTCTCTTCATGATCTTCCAGATATTTGGGCTTGGAGTGGGACCAGCTTACATAGCCATTGTCTACAATTTACCACCAGCCTCTGCTTTCATAGTGATACTTGAGCAGGTGAGTTTCATCTGGAGAGCTAAAGGTCATTTCACAAAGCTTAAATTAGCAAAATGCTGCTTTATAACAGAATGTGTGTCCTTCGGTAACCTGTAATTTTGTGTACACATTTCACTTTTGCTTCTGTCTGACTTGTGGTAATATTAACAATGACAAGTTTTCATTTTTTCCAAGAGATTGAGCCTAAGGGTGTTAGAAATGGTCAGATGCAAAAAGAAACTCACCATAATTCTTAAGGTTCCGGAAGTACGGTGATCGAGAGAGTAATGCTTATTATCTTGACCTCTTGCATTCTGGGTGCTGACCTGGTCTGGGACGGAATCTGCTTTGGTCTCCCTGATCAAACAATTGTAGAGTTGGAAGTGACCCCAAGGGTCATCTAGTCCAACCCCCTGCAATGCAGGAATCTCAGCTAAAGCATCCATGACAGATGGCCATCCAGTGTCTGCTTTAAAACCTTCATAGAAAGAGATTGTACAACCTCCTAAGGGAGACCATTCCACTATGAAGTAGCTCTTATTGTTAGAAAGTTTTTCCTGGTGTTTAGTCCGAAACTCCTTTCTTGCAACTTGAACCTATTGGTTCAAGTCCTGCACTCCAGAGCAGGAAAAAACAAGTTAGCTCTACCTTCCATGTAAAAGCCCTTGAGATATTTGAAGATGGCTATCATATCTCATCTCACTCTGCTCTTTTCCAGGTTAAACATACCCAGCTCTTTCAATCGTTCCTCCTACAGCTTGGCTTCTAGACCAGGCTTCCTCAAACTCGGCCCTCCATATGTTTTTGGCCTACAACTCCCATGATTCCTAGCTAGCAGGACCAGTGGTCAGGGATGATGAGAATTGTAGTCTCAAAACCAGGGCCGGCTCTAGGTAGAGTCCCAGTGGTGCGGGGCACTGGGCCGGTAGGCAGGGCACTGCGTGGCTTTGCTGCGCAGAAGCCATGCTGCGCGCTGCAAGGGCGGGGGCGCTGGAGCAATCTCTACCCCTCAGCGCCCGGGCGCCCGACCTGCTCGAGACTGCCGTGCTCAAAACATCTGGAGCGCCGAGTTTGAGGAAGCCTCTTCTAGACCTTTGATCACCTTAGTTACCTTCCTCTGCACACATTCCAGCTTGTCAATATCCTTCCTAAATTGTGGGGCCCAGAATTGGAAACTGTATTCTTGGTGTGGTCTGACCAAGGCAGAATAGAGTGGTACTATTACTTCCCTTGATCGGGAGGTTATACTTTTGTTGATGCAGCCTAGAAGAGCATTAGCTCTTTTTGCTGCTGCAACACACTGTTGACTCGTTAAGCTTGTAGTCCACCAACACCCCTAGATCCTTTTCACATGATGGATCACCTTTATCAAAAGGTGTGCAGGGGAACTGTGACTCTTGGTTGTCTTACTAGATCTCTTAGTAGCTTTTGATACTATTCAGCATGTTATCCTTCTGGATCATTTCTCCCTTAATTGCAAGATGTCAAGTACATTTTATGTGTTATTCCACTCCTTTAGGTGCGTCTGCTGATGAAAGGCTACTCTTTTATCAGGGAGAATGCTCCTCGAATACTTTCCTTTACGCCACAGAAGACAAGTGAGTGACTGTTTTCTGCAATAATTGTACAGCTGTGGGAATTAAGGCTCCCTCCCCTCTTCCTGTTCTGAGGGTTGGGTTCTGTGATATGGAGACAATTCAAAGACCTGTTCTAGTTCAGAAGAATGTCTATATAGGCCTCCCCATGTTTTGCAAGATTACCAATACCATGCAATTTGTCAGTCTTCTAATACTTATTGGAATGGGAGTACACTTCTTGCAAAGGATATAAGAGAATCCTGGGTTTAGTGCAACAGGGGAAAGTGCTCTGATAATAGGGGGTTTATTTGGGGTGGGAGGGCGTTAAACTTGGGGTGGACTAAAGGGAAGGGACTTGTCACAGACTTGTCTTGTTCATTGTAAAAAAAAATGTAGGATAAGAATGGCATATAAGCCATCTCATTGGACTGAGAAATTGTAGAAATGTATTACTGTATTGCTAAACTCAAGCATTAATAAACAGTTTGAGACCCATAGAAAATAGGATGGAACCCTCTGGGGTTTATTTTTTAGTGTGCGGCATTATCTGGTACTAAACGACTCTCTCCCTTCTGCTTTTTCAGACACCGTCCAGGTTCCTAAAGTTTCCCAGTACCTGTATTTCCTCTTTGCTCCCACCCTTATTTACAGAGATGAATATCCCCGGTAATGTCAATGTAGTTGCTCCATTGTGACTTGGCAATTCTTATAGCCATTGTGATTGCAAGGTTGGACTGGATGCATGCTTCATAACAGAGGGCATAACACACAGGTTGGGAACCTCAGGCCCAGGGGGCAGGTGCGATCCTCTGCAGTGGCATAGCATGGTGGGGCCACAGGCACGGTTGCCCTGGGTGCAAAATTGTTATGGATGCAAAAGTTCAACACCCGGGGCAGCCTCTTCTGTCACTGGGATCCATTGAAAACAGCTTCTCCATTCAAACCAGTAGTGACCTCTCCAGACCACAGAACGACTCTTCTATGTCTCCTGGGTGATGCAAACAGTATTAGGCAGTTGAACGTGCATGCATCCTCTTGTCTGTTTCCCTCCCTCCACCAAACCTCTCCTCGTGGCCCTGGGCAACCCACACTACTCCACTGGCCTCTGAGCCTATCTATCTATTGTTCCATTCACTTTTGCCTCTGGCCCCATCCACTGCTGGGTCTCTAACTTAACCCATGGTCATGAATTTCAGTGGGTCGTCTCTGAGTAAAGGTTAGGTTTGTTTCTCTGAATTTTGCCTGAGCAGGCCTAGTAGGATCCAAAATGCATTGGCTCAATGCATATCTCTTTTGAGCACACCAGAGCTTTTTGCTTCTGGTTACAGTAACAGGTGCTGAGTCTGACCATTTTGGCTTTACAATATTCTACTCTTCATGGGTTTTGAAAGGTTTTATATATATAAGGTTCTAGAGGTCCTTTGTAGAAGTTGCTGTGTTATACAGGGTTATCTTTCTCTTTTTTTCATGGTATTCACATTCTCCAATCTGTATATCCTATTGCCATCAACTACTCCTTTCCTTCTTTATGCAAAATAACAAACTGATTAAAAATAATAGTGCAGCTGCACATTTAGTAAAACATGCTATTTGAGGAAAGTCGTAACTATAAATAGACTTTCTTACATTAAATATTTGCTGTTCTGGAATAGAAATTGTATTATGTTTACCGCAGACTACATCAGCTTTGCTATTATCTTTTATTGCACTTATTAGTTGCTTTTTATCATGGAAAGTAATTCAAAGTGACTTGCTGTGTAGCAGTTGTTTGTAAAATTCACAAATTAGGTTTCAGTTGATACCAAGCAAGCTCTTGTCTTGACTTAGGTATAATGACTGTGATTTCCTTTTCTTTTCAGAACTCCTACAATAAGATGGAGCTATGTAGCTACCAAGTTTGCACAGGTTAGATATTTCTCTTCCTTTTGGGATTCCTGTGTTTCTGCAGATAATTATACAGCCTTGAAAACTGATAAGAGTTACTGGTTCATAAAAATATATACTAGCCTACTGGACTGCACAAGCCTGCATTATTTATTTTTATTTTGGCATTAAAAATAGAGACAATGCTTTCTGAAGCTTCCATGCCTGGTCACCTGGAACTGCATTCTATTGTCATAGATTTGGATCGCTGAATGAATAATTACCCCCAACTAATGACAAACACACCTACCCATTATAAGATAAATAAAACAGTTTCATTTCTTTGAAGACAGGATGTAATAGTTCTAAATGAAAGCCTTCCTAAACCAACTTTTAACCAATGTATGTGTGCTAGTCTATCGTAGTGGCACTGAAACCTTTTGTTAGCTGCTGCGTACGGCTGCGTACACACCAGACATTTAAAGCACATGGCTCCCCCCACAAATAATTTTGGGAACTTGTTTATTAAGGGTGCTGGGAATTAGAGCCGTGTGTGTGTGTGTGAAGTGCACGTCCCAGGATTCTTTGGGGAATGCCATGTGCTTTAAATGTATTAAGTTTACTCAGCTTAGATCTGTGTATATGGGTAACTGGGATCAGCTTTCTCTCTTACGGATTCCTCCTGTGCTACTTTTATAATCAGGGGCTTTTGTTTTTACTCCTGTCTAGGTCCTTGGGTCACTCTTCTATACTTACTATATATTTGTGAGACTCTGTATACCTACATTTCGGAACTATAGTCAGGAGCATTTAACTGTACGAGGGCTGGTCCTTTGCATCTTCAGTTCTATTCTTCCAGGTGAGTGCTTCTGCGCCCCTTTTAATTCTGGAATTTTTCAAAACGACAAATAAATAAATAATCAGAAACAGTGGTGATATTGGCAACAACTGGCAAAGTATGGCCTGTTGGTTATATGATCTTAGCTTTGTGGTTCCCTGACTTGTAGGGTTCCTGTTACTGGGGCAATAGCTTAAGCTGAGCATGAATCTCACTTTCTGAAAGAACATGGGAAGTTGCCTTACACCAATCAGATCAGTGGCGCAATCCTGCTTCATCCATCTCTGCTTCTTAGTCTTGTGTTGGGGATGCAAGCAGTCGTTAATTTCTGGACTCAGTTCAAAGTGCTGGTTTTGACTTATAAATCCTCATTTATATCCTCGGGACCCCAACAGCACAAGGGTATCCTCTCTCCTTGTCTGGTCACTGCATAAATATCTTAGGGAGGAGTGGAGGGTGGAACATGGAAATGGACCCTTTTAGTGATGGCTCCCTGCTTGTAGAATGCGGTCCCCAGAAAAGAGTGCCATGCTCCATCATTTTTTTTAGATGCCAGGCAAAAACCAGACTTTTGGTTCCTAATGAGAGGGTAATCAGTTATTTACATGCCCTTTCTTGGGCTCACACTTTTCAGTGGGGTGGATAGGATTTGTTGCTTTTTAATATATAGATTGTTGCATGGGCACTTGGTAAGTCATGTTTTGTTACTGCTTTTATATTTGATTTTAATGTTTTTGGTCCTATTTTTCTGATGTAAGTTGCTTTTGAGATACTTTAGTGTAAAAAGCAACAACTATAATAAATAGTAATGTCATTATGAATGATATTAACCTAAAATACATATTTTCCTCGCTGCTCTCCAGGTGTATTGATGCTGTTCTTGGTCTTTTTTGCATACCTTCACTGCTGGCTGAATGCTTTTGCTGAGATGCTGCGCTTTGCTGACAGAATGTTCTACAAGGTAATTGATGTACAAGGCTCATGGTCTCTCTCTCACTGACACTCACTCACTCATTCTCATTCTCTCTCTCTCTCTCTCTCTCTCTCACACACACACACACACACACACCAAACACAACACACAGAGAAGTATTTTCTTTCAGTTTTAGAGCATACCTTGGTTCGTGGAGCCCTCCATTTGAAAGAAATGTCGTGTGTGTGTGTGATTTTGCCATTGATGAGGTTTCTCCTCCCTAAAGAGGCCGATCAGATCCTGTGCCTTTTTTCTGTTGACTTTTCTGATTCACATGCATTTGTTGCTTTGTGTTGTATTTCTGTTGCTGGGTATGATGAGTATGGCGTCATGAAAGAAAAGTATGTCTATTCTATAAATGATTTAGCAGAACTCACCTGCAGCCTTCCTTAGTGTTGGCATATATTGGAGCCTTTAAACGTCTGCAGTAAAGTGTTGCTGTATTCCTTTTGGCACCTGCTAAAAACATTTTGCCTATCCAGACATGTAGAAATTGATATGTGTCTTAATATGTTTTTAGCTTATCTGCTGATTTTATCTGATGTTTTAAACTTTTATTGGCAATTTTAATGCCTTATGTATAATGCCCAGAGGTTCTATTTGCAGTCAAGCAGTATATACATGTTGTTAAATAAATGAATAATTCCAAGGGATCATACAAATGCGTGTTCTGATCCTGCTGCTGCTTCCACTTGGCATTAATGATTAGTTTGTGCAGTTTAGAGAACAGTGATGGAAACGACTTCTGTATTTCAGCTACCTTCTATATTTCTCTTTTCTGAATGTGCTTTGCAGGTTTTTCCCGCTACACTGAATTACTGCTCATGTAGAGAAAATGTCACATTTGAATTAGCTCTGATCATTTTGTATCTGAGCCTTAGAGTCCTAGTGTAGCTACAAATACTGAGACACCAGTGACTTATTCTCAGGGTGGCTGTTTGGGAAGGAGGAGTAGAGTATTTAATACCTGCATATGAGCTCTTGGGGAATTTCAGTTATACATTGCAACAGTACACCACATGTTCATAGAGAGATTCTATTGCCAATTGCTGTAAAACATTTGAGTAGCAGGAATATCCTTGGCACTTTGATCCTGCAGTTTTAAACACTGAATTTAAGGTCTCTGCTCTTTTTACTTCCCTGACCCTCTCTTGCAGGACTGGTGGAATTCTACATCTTATGCAAAGTATTACCGAACCTGGAATGTGGTGGTGCATGACTGGCTGTATTACTATGCATACAAAGATTTCCTTTGGGTAAGCAACCATCTTTTAATGCACCCCCTTGCTTCAACTCTAAGAGAAATCCATTTTTTAAAAGGAATGGCAGAGATCTTTACATTTCACCCACAAAATGATTTTATTTAAGTTCTAATGTAAAAGTGAATTACACAACTGTAAAACACCTAGTCACTTTACTCATACAGAGATCTGACAATAGCCTCTTTCCTGGTGAGGAAGGTAGAAAGATAGAAGCTTGTACTTATGCATTCTGGTTTGTATCCAGTATTTGGGAAGTCACTTTCTTTTTACCAGTCTATCACCAATTGCACCCCTCTATGCCATATCCCATACTGTTCCAGCTCTTTTGTTAAGTGTTTGTGGGGCTGCATTGAGTAGGAGGGAACAGCAAAAATAGGTGCCCTGCCTTGTGCAAGTAGAAGTCCTTTTGAGCAAGGCCACCATTGGAGACAACCTTTCCTGTGCAATAAATATGAGTGGGCAATTTAAGGGTGGTTATCACAAGCTGTTCACCACCGTTTTTGAAAACTGGATATCCTCTGATACATTCACCTACCAGAGAATTCACCCTTCCCCTTGTTTGTCTGTGTCTCTTTCTCACCACCAGTTATTTGGGAAAAAATTCAAAGCAGTTGCTATGCTGTCAGTCTTCACCCTTTCTGCTATTGTGCACGAATACGTCTTGGCCGTCTGCTTTGGTTACTTCTATCCGGTCCTGTTCTGCCTCTTCATGTGTTTTGGAAGTAAGTACCAAATATGCCTTCCAGCAGCAGCAGTTTCTGAAAATACTGAGGTTTGGCTTTTAGCTGCCATCTGTACTTAAGATGCAGGAGGCTTGTGTTCCAGCCTGCCCTAGCATTTGCACCCTCAAACCCAGAACCTCTCTGTGACCCCAGTTAAATATCCATTTTTTGAGACTGATCTTGGCCAGAGTAGGAGGGAGGGCTTCCTTGGCTTGGCTGAGGAGTAAGGACTTCTAATGCTCCAAACTGTAATTTGTGACTTTCTCAAAGTCTCATGAGATGATCAATACCATGCATTTTGAGTGCTTTAATTTTCTTCTGTCAGTGGTTTTCAACTTCATTCTCAATGACCGTCGGAAAGGACCCATTTGGAATGTGTTCATGTGGATTACGCTCTTCCTTGGTCAGGGTGTCATACTCACCCTCTACAGCCTGGAATGGTATGCTTATAAGCACTGCCCTTTGAAAAATGTGAGTATTCCACTTGTCAATGGAAGTAAGAGGAAAAGAACCGAGCTGCTATTATTCATTCAAGGCCTAAGATGTGAACGTGAAATTTGAAAACCTCTTCCAGATTTTCAGAAGGTTGCATTCTGCCCAGAATAGCTGCTGTAGAGGTTTCTTTCTAACAGGAATTACAAGCAGCAGGGTCAGCAAAAAAACTTTGAAACTTCCTCCATGTCTTTTTATATGAATACTGTAAAGCTCTGAGCTAGTTTCTGCCCTTCTGAAGAGATGAAAGCCAAAAGTTCTTACAGAATGGAAGGGGGCAGTAAAGAAGGGAGAGGAAGGTAATGTTCTGCTTGTCTGGGTGAAGCTGCTGGGGGGGGGGGCTGCCCAGGTTTGAGAGACAGCAAGTCCTTAGGTCCTCTGTAAAACACTTTGGTTTCATCACTGGCGTTTGTTCACATGGCTAACAGATAGCTCTACAGAAGTGAAAGTGCCCAGCATTTCCTGCCTAACATTACTGTTCCTCTTGTGTTTTATAGCCCGCTTTCCTTGACTATGTGAAACCGCGTTCCTGGACTTGCCATCTTAAGTTCTGACACCCTTTGGGATATCCCTCCGTGTCAAGGTCAGAAGATGTTTGTCTTTTAAACAATGACAAGAAGTTGGGCTAGCGTGTTAAAATGACTGCAGACTTTTTAAAGGGAAACTGTCTTTAGTTATGGCAAATGATGGCATTTTGTCACTCAAGGCAGCTAGGACTGCAGGTGGCTTGGCAGATGGTTCTCTTTCCTTTGGCAGCTCCAACCTGAGCCATTTCCATGCTGGTCATGAATCCTACTGAAAGGTTGGTGAAGGAATTTCCAGTGAAGTTTTTTGCCTATTGCAAACAGTACTTTATGTGTTACTACTTTTCTCTCTTAACTGTCTGAAATTGGCAGTATTGTGATTGGGGTTAGGCTTGCATGTCTGACCGTAACCGTCCTTCCGAATTGCCTTTTGAAACAGGACACTTGCTCAGTATTTGTATGCATTCTTTTGCTTGTTGCCACCACACAATATGTGATGGAGCCAGTGGCCCACAAAAAATGACTTTGTTTTTTATTTACTATCACCAGACAACCTCGTTTCCTCCCCACTCCCAAATATAGGCAGAGGCTTTGAGGGAGATGCAGGGCTATTTGCATTGGGGTATAGAAAAGGGAAGGAGATTGGGAGAGAGACTTGGGCTTTCTTACCTTTCGCAAACCACGGCCCAAGCGAGGAGGGCTTGAGTCTGGAGATGTGTGTTACGGGACACGCTTCTTGTTGGAGGGCCAAGTTTACTTGTCACTTGTATGTGACTTGGTGGAGAAGCAGTAAGGTATTTTACACCCTTTTCCATGGAAGTAGCCATAATGTAAGCATATGAGTTTTGATTCATCCACAACCTTTAATTTGCCAAAACAAATAGTTGTTGGAATGTAAATTGGCCTAGGATATATGGAATCTGTTAACTTCTACTTTGAGGATAATGTTACTGATTCTTATGTGTCACGAAAGGTGCGTTGTAACTTTTTTGCCTTGTTTTCAAGCTTTATTCCCTCCTCCCCCTTTCAATAAATTTTCACTTGCTGAAGTGTACCATTTAGGTGTAGGATCTTCCTTTGGATACTTAGCCTCTTAATATTATGAGCAGTAAAGGTTGGTATTTTCCTTACCAGGCTTACTTTGCCCTTTGGCTTCCGATCCAATAAAACAGGCAGCATTAAATTAAGTACCACAATTAAGGTGCAACTTAAATTGCAAACATGTTGCACTGGGAGTAACTTGCATTCTCTCTGCCAAGGATGGCTACTTGCTGCTTTCTTGTTGGCAGCACCACAATGCACACAGTGGCCCATGGTCTGGAAGCCTCTTGGTGTGCACACATGGGACTGTTTTCTATACCAAAAGTGGGTGCTGTCTGCTACTAAGGGCTGCATCATTCCCATTTTAACCAGAACCAGTGTCTTCAGGGGTTCCTACTCTCTAGCCAAGGACCCAAGCGGACCTGATGCTGTTTATGCAATTAGTTCTTTTGAAAATGAATAGCATCTGTGGAGCCCCAATGTGGATTGGAATTGTGGCCTAGGGGTGAGGAGCTTTAACAATAGGCTCCCAGTTTTGATCAGGGGAAACCCACAGTGCTTTGTGCATTTAGTGGAAAACTCCCCTTGGCACCAATCATAGGCGCACAAAATAAATATAAAACCATACTTTGATTATTCTGTGGCCCTATCAACCACCAGACACAATTTTCCTGTGGGCCAGATGCAACCCATGAACTGCCATCTGGTCAGCATTCCTGTATCAATATACTTCCAGTCTTAAATTTTTATAAACAGCTAAATGCCACCCCATGCTACATGTCCAGTTTTAAGTTTTTGCATTCCTTACTGATGATTTCTGTAGCGATTTGGAGGGCGAATGCAGTTTGTGTTGAAGAACCTAGAGAGTGTGTTGGCTTGAAATGATCATACTGCTCCACTTAAAACGCTGGTTTACTTTGTGAGACAGCCTTGGGTGGGTGGGGGATGCTCAGAGCTACAGAAGGAGGGACTGTGTCATTGTGAAAAACAATACCCCTATATTGCTGACTGCTCTCTGTGTAGTCTATAATCTGGAGTTTTTCTCACAGCCACCCTAAAATGCATTTCTGGCATGTTCTAAGAGTGCAAAGGCGTGTGTGTATGGAGAGGGGGAAAGGCTATATATTAGCGTAGGCACATAGGAGAGATGCAAGTTTTTTTGTGTCCTAAAGCTGCTGTCCTTTGTATTGTCCTAAATATGGTGCCCTAGTAAATTCTAGGTGCTGGCAGCTTTTCTCACGTCATCTAACTGCAGCAAAACATAAAAAAAGAAACTTAATTCTGATTTATACTGCAGAAAACAGCTTACGTGATAAGTGTGCTAATTTTAATCAGTACTTTGATATGACCTAAGTGTATTGCCATTTAGCTAAGCCATGTGTTCCAGGTTTATTTGACGAAGGTGGGTGTGTCATTGATATAGGTTAATTTTTTTGGATTTGGGGGGAAAGTGCCACCTGGTTGAATATGATGAGTAATAGTTTCAAGATGCCCAACGTCAAGTACAGTATTTAATCTAGTTCAAAACTTAAAAATTCACTGAAACGGTATCCACTTTTGGAGAAAGATGAGGAAATATGAGCATTTGAGTTTGGATCAACACCCTGTGTAAGCTCAAAAGGAGTCTGATAAGTTCCCTTACCAAACACACAGTTTTTAGAGGCAACTTGTAGTTGCAGGTTCTAGATAGAGGTGTGAGGGAGACTTCTGTTCCTAGAACATTCCAAACTCTATGTGCAGATTGTAGAATTGCTAAATCAGTGTTAACATGATAGACGCATCCATTCCAAACTCTATGTGCAAATTGTAGAATTGCTGAATCAGTGTTAACATGATAGACGCATTCATTCCAAAAAGCTTTTTGCTTTTGGTCTTAAATTGTCTATGATGGCACTGTAATTGTCATTATAAGATGGCCTGGGTCCACCCAAAGAATTTTCATCGCATTGTGTCCTTTTCTGCTGCTTGTTTAAAGAGAACCCCCCAAACTTCTGTCTTCAGAATATAATTTGAAAATTTCATCAAATAAATCCTGTTGTCTTTGGGAAATATGTTTTCTTTTTTCTAAGGGGGACGTTTGGGAAGATCAATATACGGTACTAATTGTAATCAACCTTATGCTTTGGGACTGAATCTGTGAATGTAAACTGGATGGGCCACATGATTGTAAATCTCTTGCAAATGATCTATTCTACACAACTGATTGTAACCTTTGTACCTCTGTGACAAGGCATCCTGTTAGTTTGAAAGGTGCTGGATTGCAAGGCTGTAGTTTTCCTCTTTTCTCAGAGTGAGCAATGGAAAACTTTTCTTGCACAGATGGTGGTGAGAAGAGGACCTTAAACTGTACTTGACACTGGAATGGTATCGCCAAGCCTCACTTGCATCTTTTGTAATATGGAGAATATTCTGGGTCAGGGAAGGTTGTTGATGGTGGGATGGAGAATTTTGTAACTGATTCCAAAATGTATTGAACTGTCTGTTGTGACCTATTCTGTTACTTGCAAGGGATTATGTGATCTATACTGTACTACAGAAATTGAAATATATTTTGCTATTCATGAAACTTGTCTGCCTGCATTCATTCCAGCCTCGGTGTACTGCACCTAGACAACAAACTGGTTGAAAGTGTGGTATTCTCCATTCTGTGTTTTTGTTTTATGGTGTATTTTGTATTCTCATTTTGCATTTTTCTGCTGTGAACAGCCCTGGGATTTTGGGATGAAGGGTGAGCTGCAAATTTAAATCATCATGGTCATCTGTGCACATCTGTGGTTTGCATTCAGACGTGGGATTTGCAAGAAAATGCTGCAACGTGGAGTGTGTCTGTTCAGTGTGCTAGTCCAGCAGGGCTTCATCCATTATCATTTAGTCTTCCCTTCAATTTTCTCTTTCTCTGCTCCCCTCCCCACACTCAGCATTCTATGCCCACCGGGGGGGGGGTGCCACCTTGAATAAAATATTGGGGGGGGGCAGGTAAGCCCCACCCTGCAAAACTGATCACATGATGTGGTGCTCGCACACCATTTGAATGCCCATCAACTGGGGGGTGGGGTGGCCACTCAAATATTGGGGGTGGTGAAGGGACCGTCGCCCTTGGGAGTTGACTTCCATGATGCCCACCGAGTAACAGGCTGAGTTTGCCCTACTACGATTCCCCTTTTCCAAGCAGAAGTGATTCCTGCTTTTATATGTAAGCCATCTAAGGGGCCATCTGGACTCATAGCTGAACCTAGCATAAAGAGTAGGCCTTTATAAACCAGCCGCCTATTATTCCTAAATGCGAGGTTGGCTGTGGTGAAGAGGGTTAAAGATAACCCACTGATAATTTCTGCAGGTTTCAAGAGCTGGGTGAAGTTTCATGGGTGAGGTGAACAGCGGTGGAGAGAGCAGGACAGTGTTGCTATCCCTGCACTGCAATTTGGGGGACAGGGTGGGGTAGAGCCCTGGAGGACCCACCAATGCCCTGTGTTTTATCCCTATTGTGCTTGGAGGGCAGGAGGGGCCCACCCGGGGGTCATGCTCTTTGCCTTGTCAAATGCGGGGAGGGGGCAAGACTGGGCCTTTTTCCAGCTGAAACTCCCTGGAACTCAGTTCTGGCACCTCTCTTTCCAGAAAAATATCCCTGAGCAAGACTGAAACATAATTACAACTGATAGACATTAAGACTGGCATCTGTTCGATCATAGTAAGAGCAACAACTGCTCAAAAGGCAGGTCTCAGGAACGATTTTCCATTGTATACAGCATTACCCTCTCATAAAATTAGGGGACCGCAGGTGTGTGTGTGGGGGGGGGGTTATGACATTGAGCAGATCACCAAATCAACATGTGAAGCGTGGGGCTGCAGCTAGCAGGATCTCCAGCCCCACACCCTTGCAAAACGCCCCTCCGATAGAAAAAAGGGCCACTCCGCCTTCCTTAAATTGCCCCTCCGCAGTCAACTGCATTTACAGCCATAGGCTCTACTGACTGGCAAGGGGACACAAAGCACTTTCTAAAGTGTAGAATTTGTTTTTACTATTTGTACATAAAACACTGCGACTCAGTAAATAGAAAAAGGGATCCATCCCTATTTCTGTGTGTGGTCCTTTGCCAGAAAGGGGAGATGGACACGTCAGTGCCCGTTCCTTCCTATGTCAAATTATTTGGCATCTGCAATGATTTCCTAAGGAGCCACCCCAGCTGAACCCGAGAGGCTCTAATCCAGAGAATGAGATGCGCACCTCTACCCTTTTTTTCTGGGGGTGCAAGCGCAGCGGAGCAGCCTTTTCTCGCGCGCATGCTCTGTTGCTTCTTACGGAAAGGACCCTTCCCCGCTCCCATCACCGTTGTCAAGGCGTCTAATTTGGTACCTTAAAAAAAATATTTATAAAGTCGGGCGTGTGAGATAGATGCGGGCGGATAGCGGGGATGAAAGCCGGGACCGCCTGGTGGAAGCGGCCTCTGCCGTCAGGCGCTCCGAGGGACGCCTGCGAGAGGCGTGCGCGGTTCCCATGGCAACGGACGCGGACGGGAACCATGCGAAGAGAGGTAAAGGGAGCCGCTGCCTCTCCTCCGCTTCTTCCCCCGAGATGCTGGTGCGGGGGCCGGGGGCGAGTTCCCGGCGAGCTCTGCGCCCCCCCCCCCCGGGCTCCCTCCCTGCAGCCGGGCGAGGCTTCTAGTCCTCATGGAGCGCGTGGCTTGCGGGGATCGAGAAGTGGGGCGAGGCGCCTCTGTGGGGATGGGAAGGGAGAAGGGAGGCCATTCACACGTGCCCCATTCCCTTTCAGGACAGCGGGGTCGCCATGCAGCAGGCGGTCTGACCTCCAGCAGCCCTGAAGCCACGAACCTTCTGAGGAGGTGAGAGCGGAGAATTGGGATTATTACCAGATCCATATCATGTTTGAAGGCATCAAAGCAACAGAAGTGGCCTGCCTAGGTCAGGAATGCAGAACCAGCGGCGGGTTGCCGGACTCCCGATTCTGGTCAGCCCTTCCCAGCCTTTCCCGCGGTGAGGGATGGGGGGAGAGGCAGCCTCAAAAACTGGGGAGCCACAGCTTCCCCATCCCTGGCAGAAGCAAAGGTGCGGTCTTGGGAAACGGGGCTCTATAAGTTCTACTCTGTTGTATTTTAAAAGCAAAACAGCGTACTAAAGTAGAAACAAAACAGTCCAACACTTACTCCCTTTTCTTCAGTCCTCCCTCCTCTTGCCGTTTCCCCAAATCTACTGACCATTTCAAAACAAATACATGTATCTTATGACAATATTCATGCCTCTCTCTACTCAGTTTTACAGGGGCAAGGTGGTCTGAAACGGAGTATATCTCAATAGCAAGTGACTCTCTACTGCAGGGGTCCAACTTCTTCCTTGTAAATGGGCTAACTGCCGCAGATGGAGCAGCTTGCAATGCAAGCAGAAATGTAGGAACACAGTGTGTGCCTCCTGAAACTTGTATCCTTTTCCCCATGCTAGCATACAGTGGTACCTCAGGTTACAAACGCTTCAGGTTACAGACTCAGCTAACCCAGAAATAGTACCTCGGGTTAAGAACTTTGCTTCAGGATGAGAACAGAAATCATGCTCCGGCGGCGCGGCAGCAGCAGGAGGCCCCATTAGCTAAAGTGGTGCTTCAGGTTAAGAATGGACCTCCGGAACGAATTAAGTTCTTAACCAGAGGTACCACTGTACTTTCTTAAACCGAGGCTGAAATTGAATCACGTCCATTGCAGTTATACAGTCTATCCATGTGGGTTATATATCCCTTCCAGATATTTGCAGCATCCAAAGATCTGTGAGTCAGTGAGCAAGCCAGCCAAAATCAGTATTTCAGCATGTCTGCAAACAAAGGACCCGCTCCAGTGCTTCCATTTACATTATCTCAGCCAGAAGAAAAGAAATTACTCTGAAACTCACTCACAGATGGTACCTAACACCAGATAAACTAGTGCTGATTCGCCCAGGAACCTCACCAAAATGCTGGAGAGGCTGCACCTCCACATGTGGTTTGAATGCCCCAAAATCCAACCCTTCTGGACAACAGTCATACAGTAAATATGCAAAATAACTAAACAGGTATTGGAAGTCATCCCAGAACTGGCCCTACTGAACATCTTGCAAGATAATAATGCCCACTCACACTACAAAGAGCTCATAACCTACCGTGTTTCCCCTTTTTTAAGACACCGTCTTATAACTTTTTTCCCTCAAAAAAACACACAGTGGCTTATTTTCAGGGGGTGTCTTTTTTTTTTAAAAAAAAGGGCTGGTACAACTGGGACCCACTGGCTCAGGATGCTCGGTGCTCTCTTCTGCACATTGCTGGGCGCGTTGTTGGCGCTGCCAGTTCCGAGCACCTGCAGGGTGGGGTGGGGGTGGCAGTGCTTTAAACCCCCAACCCTGTAGAAAGCAATGGAAGTTATGGACCGTAACAATCCTTAAGAGGCGCAGGTCTTAAAAAACCCCTGGTATCACCCTTGAAGCACAGCCTTCCAAAGTCAGGGGGGAAGAGGTCTGTTTAGACAAAGGAAAGGATCGGGGGTGATTCTGCGCCCTGGGACCCACAGAACTACTTTAAAAATCCCAACCTGGGGGGGGGTCAAATAGTGAAGCCCCATAGCCCTGTAGCAACAGAAGGCACATTCTGAAGCACCCAAGCTGTTCGGTTCCATAAAAAATCCAGGAATTGTAAAATTAACAACAATAATGGGGGGGGCACTCTATCCAAAGAGTTAAGAAGGAATGGGAAAGTGTTGAGTTATATATGGAAAAATATGGAAAGGAAAGTTAGTTAAAGATAAAAAATAAATAATTATCGCAAGGGAAAAAATAACATCATAAAGGGTAATAATATTAAATATAAAATAGACAACACAACAGAAAAAGCAATTATATGACTAAATGAGATCGCACAGGAGTGAGGGAAGTGGGGAGAGAGGGAGGGGGGTAAGGAATGGAAGGAGGCAATGGTTGGAGGAGGGTATAGGGGGATGAATTAAAGGAAAATTAAGACTGAGAAGCGCATGGTTTTTGTTTTTTAAAGATGCAAAGGCTTGCAATCAGCCAAAGTATAGAGCCCAACTTCCAGGAGACTGCGATCTACTTGCGGATTTATAAACTGGAGGTGATCTACCCCCGTTTTATTGGTGTTCAGGTCAGAGTTGTTTTTAGAGAGAGGAAATATCCCATTTTTGAGGTTAAAGTAAAAGTTCCTGACCTTTTTTTTATAATGAGGAAATGCTGCTAAAACTCCGTTCTTCATTCCACGAAGGGGAGAGGGGGCGGGGCCGGGTGCTCAAAGACAAAAGAAATGGAAAAGGAGATAGCGATCAACTCCAGCCTCGCATTCATGCAGCCGTCGGGAGAGGCAGGGGCTGCAGCCGAGTGCTGCTTCACAAACAAACGGGGGGAAAGTGCTTAGAATCCAGAGAATCCAGCTGAAAAACACGAAGCAGCAACAGCAATTGCACACACACCATCCCAAGCCAGCACAGTAACCAAGTCCCAAAAGCAAGAAAGGACTCAGCAAACACTGCTGCGGCCGGCGTTGCTGCTGCTGACTCAGGGAGCTCAGTGCTCTCTTCCGCACAGCGCCTATCACTATGGCTTATTTTCGGGGTACGGTTTATATTTCTCAAATGCTTAGAAATGCTGCTATGGCTTATTTTATGACTACGCCTTAAAAAGGGGGAAACACGGTACCTACTCTCAGCAGCCAGAAGCATCATAGCCAGACATTGGAGAGACCTGTCAGGAGTAAACATGGACCACTGGTATCAAATTGTATGGGAAACGGCCTTACTAAAAAAGCTAACCAATAAATTGAAGCTGACACAGGGACAGATGGAAGAGGACGCCATTATCCCAGTATGGCTCCCCTTTAGCACATATCACAGCCCAACAAGACAACAAGAATCCACCAACAGCTGACACAGTTTGTTGGCTAACTTGACCCAACATCCCCCCCACAAATGCCCTGGGCCACCCCACCCCCACTTCTCTCACTACCAAGGAAATATAACAAGTGGATAAAAAGAGAACCTACCCAAGTGATGCTGACACAACCCCCCCCACACACACACTAAGTAGAAGAATATTAGCTACTCCACCTCACCCCCTCTTCTCAACCTTATAGTGCACACAACACTTAATATCTCACAATAAATGTAACTGATCCTAAACAGCCTCGGTCCAGTATACCTGAAGGAGCATCTCCACCCCCATCGTTCTGCCCAGACACTAAGGTCCAGCACCGAGGGCCTTCTGGCGGTTCCCTCGCCGTGAGAAGCGAAGTTACAGGGAACCAGGCAGAGGGCCTTTTGGTAGTGGCGCCCGCCCTGTGGAACGCTCTCCCATCAGATGTCAAAGAGAAAAACAACTACCAGACTTATAGAAGACATCTGAAGGCAGCCCTGTTTAGGGAAGCTTTTAATGTTTAACAGACCATTGTATTTTAATATTTTGTTAGAAGCCGCCCAGAGTGGCTGGGGAAACCCAGCCAGATGGGCGGGTATAAATAATAATAATAATAATAATAATAATAATCTGTAGATAACACAACCTGAAGATTGACTCTTCCAGAGGGTGACCTCCAGCAAGCCCAGTGGTCAGGGAAATGGAGTTATGGTACTGTTACGAAGGTGGTGCACCACCCCAAATTTCTGCCAAGCAGTAGGAAGATTCCAAGGGGTCCCAGGCACTCACCCAGGGTTGTGTTTCCTTTGGGAAAAGCTGTAGGAAACATACATTATTTTACACATACTATCACCTGGAGTGTTCAGTGGAGGGGCTGCAGAGTTTACAGCAGGCATAGACAAACTTGGCCCTCCAGATGTTTTGGGACTACAACTCCCATCATCCCTAGCTAACAGGACCAGTGGTCAGGGATGATGGGAGTTGTAGTCCGAAAACACCTGGAGGGCCGAGTTTGCCTATGCCTGGTTCACAGCATTCACATCTGAATAAGCTCTTGCCCTGATGGTGGTTTTCATTTATGTGTTTGTGGCAGAGCCACTATCTCTCCCTCTGCCTCACAGAAAACCAAACAGCCTCTTTGCTCACCATGATCATCCAAAGCTCTGATTAAAACCCCAGGACCCAAGAATCTAGAGGGGAAAACCTTGCACCTGGGGTACGGGGGGGGGGTCCCTGATCCCTCGCTAACCCATAGTGATACAAAACACCTTGACTGCCCCTGTGTTAGCCTGTTGCAGCAGAGCCAACAAGAAATCTTCTGGCAGCCTAAAACTGATTTTGGCAGGAGTTTTCATGGACCTCAGTCCTCTTCGCTTTCGCTTTGTCTGCGCTCATTGATTTTTGTTCGGGGTTTTGAATACAGATGCTAGGCAAAAGAAAGGAGTGTGCATACCTTGGGCAACGGTGATGGCTTCAATCCATCCTACCACACTGATTCTCCGAAGAAATACAATAAACCAGTCACATGTCTCTATAGTTACCCTGTGGGAAACAAATTACAGGAGCGTTTCCTCTCTGATTTTAGCTTTGGAGTGTGTCCCTCCCAGTGGGCTAGCTAGAAAGCATGTTGCAACTGTGTTTGCATAGGCAAACGCCGCCCTCTCTCAGCCTTGGTTGTCCTTCCTCAGTGCCATGTCATCAGAAGTAAACAGGCTGTACCCACGGAAACTCCAATGGGAAGCAGATAGGAAGTGAGGTCACTGTTCCCGGCAAGCAGATTAGGAAGTTAAGTAGCTGCAGGGCTAGGTTTGGTCACAGCAGCTGCCAGAACAAGGCGAAGGGAACCGGCTTTGTGGCTAATGTGCTCCTGTCACCCTCCTCCTTCCCAGCGCCATGGTGTGCAGGGCTTTGCATTACAGCCTTTTGCTGTCTTTCTGCCTCTGCTCTTTGCTGGCAGCAGCACAGGGGCAGGCGAGGCAAAGCAAGCCTTGGGAGCGCAGAGACACAGCCCAGAGCTCAGCCTTGCAGGGCAGTGAACCCTATGACCAGCTGAGGAATCACCTGGGGACCATGAGGGCCCTGTCCAGGAGGTACTGGCAGCTCTTGGCCTGCCGGTTGTGGCAGGAGGACTGCGAAGAAGAAGTGGCAGAGAAGAACGAGATAATGAGGACGGTGATAATGGAGGAGGAGGAGGAGGAGGAAGGAGGAGGAGGCGCGGTCATCGTGGAACACCAAGGTATAGAGATGTCACAGCCGTTCCTTTTCTTCCTGACAGTTGCTTTTGCACAGATTAAAGAGGCAGCTACTGCTTCATAGAATTTAGTTCACTGACCAAGGACAAATATGTGCGCATGTAGTGGATGGTCTGAGCGGTCTCTCAATTCTTAGCTTTGGGCCACATATTAAGACTGCAATCCTATACTCACTTCTCTGTAGTGATTCCCGTTTTAACCTAGTGGGACATACTTCTAGCATTGCACTGCATGCTAGTCTCCCTGTGAGTATTGTGTTTCAGAGCTGTGTAGTATGATCGGGGTTAGGGGTTCGTTGCTTTTTAAAAGCTGACTTTTAATCATTTTCATATGTTCATCCTGATGTTGTCTTGCATATATTGTACATTGCACTGCACATTTTATAAAGGGAGCAGTGATTACTGTAAGCAAATAACGACCGAATTTGGCTTTGGATAATATCACTCCTGCCTCCAAACAGTGGCTAGCAGAAATTTAAAAGAGCATATGAAAAGGCAAGTTTTAGCATATATTCTTCTTTTTCTGTTAATGTATGCCTTTTATTACACAGGTTTAAGATTTTTGTAGTGGTTTGATAGGTTCCCCTGAATGCAATGAGTACAGGAATAAATCTGATAAAGAAAGTTTATACAGAATCCTGAACTATCCAAATCTCACCTTACCCTGGGCTCTGCACTGAGCTAAGCTGCACAAGTTGGAGAGTAAAGTGGCAAAATCCTGTGTAAAGTGGATCTTACTATTTCAGGCAGCAGATGAGGAATGCCATTTTGAATACTTCCCTGCGCATACACTGATAATTAATAAAATGATGATGATGATGCCACTACAGAGAGAGATTCTAGGCCAGTCTTCTCTGTGCTGTGTTGGTATTTTGCTTTTAGGGATTTTTTTTTAAAGTAAAGTATCTTCATCTTGGCAGGACATTCCCATCTCCTCCTGCTGCATGCCAGAACAGGCCATTATTAGTTGTCCCTTGCTGTTGACTTTCTCATACTTCTCAGACACCTGTGATGATAAATAATTGGATGGGGGGGGGGAGGCCACCCACAGATATGGAAAACTACAGACTGTTTGAGTCTCTTGCTGGGCTAGCAGAGGTCTTCACATGTGTTGTTGCCTCTTAATAATGAAAGCCCTAGATGCCTTTTATTAGCACACAGTGCGGCATCCAACAGAAGTGCTAGCAAGGACATCCGAGGGAGTGGAGCTGAAAGCTTTTGAAAAAAGAGGAAGAGCAGACAAGTGTCTCTCCCACCTGCCCTACAAACCCTTGCCATTTCTGGTAGCATCAATGGAAGTGGGTAGGGAGAGTGCAACAGCGGCAGAGGTGCTTTGGGCAAGCCCATTTCGGACACACTTCTTCCATCAAGAATATTAACCGCCAACTTCACAAAATAGTTGTGAGGATGAATGCAGGGGGTGGTGAGACGTGACCTGCTTGAGTTGCGGGCACTGCGGTAGCTCCCGGCTTTCTTTCCCAATACTGGCTTGATTTTCTCCTAGGGTGGAGCTTGTCTATGGTGAGGGAGATCGTCTCCAGCTGGTACTGCAGCTTTGGCAAGTGCTGTGCAACGGGAGACTGCAGGGTGACCAACAACATCACAGGTGAGGACTGTGTTTCACCTGGCACCCTACATATTTCACATACACCCTGGATGAACTGCCTTTAGGACACCGACACCTGGTGCCCACCAGAGCTGCTGGGGCAGCCCAGAAACAAAGGAGGTCATCTGGGGTTGGGGTGGGCAGGGGCAAGGGCATAGGTACATTTATTGTGTTCTGGCTAGAGTGGGGTTTTATGCCACAAAAGTCATGTCTACGCAGAAGAAAGTGCCAAGGAAGTGGGGCTTAGGATAGCAGCATAAACTGCAACTCTAATATAATTTTCTCCGTTTAATCCTGTGCGCACTGGTGAGTAAGAAGTTCCAAGTCCACAAAACAGCTCTCAGATAGAAAGAAGCCTAGCAGATAACCTGCAAATGTTCGGCTGCAGTGTCCCTGTTCAGCTGGTGAAGAAAAACTACATTTTTTCAGGAATGCAGATGTACTCCAGATGTTGTTGAACACAAGCCCCAGCCAGTGGGGTCAGTGATCAGGAATGATGGGAGTTGTAGTTCAGCCACATCTGTGTGGCTGTTTCATAGGCTACCCACCTCTATTTTGAGTCTCACAGTGAAAGAATTAAGCACAACCCAGTCTCACTAAAACCTGTGGATTATATAGGTAAAGGTAAAGGGACCCCTGACCATTAGGTCCAGTCGTGACCGACTCTGGGGTTGCGCGCTCATCTCACATTATTGGCCGAGGGAGCCATCGTACAGCTTCCAGGTCATGTGGCCAGCATGACAAAGCCGCTTCTGGCAAACCAGAGCAGCACATGGAAACGCCGTTTACCTTCCCACTGTAGCGGTTCCTATTTATCTACTTGCATTTTGACGTGCTTTCGAACTCCTAGGTTGGCAGGAGCTGGGACCAAGCAACGGGAGCTCACCCCCGTCACAGGGATTCGAACCGCCGACCTTCTGATCAGCAAGCCCTAGGCTCAGTGGTTTAACCCACAGCACCACCTGGGTCCCTGTGGATTATATAAAAAAGCTTAAATTATGACTATCATTTTTGGGATAAAATGGTTATAGGAAAGATTCAAAATCCCATACCCAGTTACATGGAAGTAAGTACCACTAAATTCAGTGGGGTCACTTCTGCGCAGACACGTTACAGAGTTGCACAGGAAGACAGAACTCTGTTGTGAGGAAGCACCAGCATATATTGGAGGGTGGGGGGAGATTCCAGACCTGAACCTTTTTGCCATAGTTCCTGCCCGCAAGAAGAGACCACTGCTCTCATAGTGCAAAACGAGGGGTTCCCTTGCTCCAGCAGAGGTTTCTCCTCATTCCACATCCACAACAAACTGGAGGGTGGGCAAGTAAGGAGCATTTGCCTAGGACTGACTAGTAGAACATGCAAAGTAACCTGCCCTGCAAATTCCCAGCTAAATACCGTGTTTCTCATATTTTAAGGCATCCCTACAAAATAAGGCATGGCAGGATTTTCAAGACCTAGCGAAATATAAGGCGTACCCCGAAAATAAGACATGCTGGTATGGCAGGGCACGCCATGCCAAGTCCCAACCCAGCGGGACCCGGCAAAGGTCTGAGAGGGCGGCTCCGGGAAGCGAGGAAGGAGCAGGCAGCGGCCGACAGCAAGAACCTTCCGCGAGGGAAAACGGGACGACATGCCCAGGCGAGAGACAGGAGGAGGAAGAGGGCAGCGGCGGCAGCAGCTGCAAGCAGGGACCCAGACAAGGAGGCAGCCGGGAGCGCGAGAGGGAGCGCAGCCGGAGCCGGAGGGCGAGGAGGAGCCTCTGGCGTGGGGAAGCCGGAGGGCGGGCAGGCAGGCAGGCCGAGCGGCTGTGGCGGGGCAGAGGATCTGCCGGTGGGAGCTGGGAAGGAGGAGGAAGTGATGCGTGTTCCCGCCTGGCTCCTCCTTCCCTGGCGTGCGCTGTGCTCGCGCTGTGCTGCTCTCCCGCCGTCTCTTCCGGCTCAGCTAGAGCCGAGACAAGGACACGGGGAAGGAGGAGGAAGAGGAGGCGGGGCCTCGGCACCCATGGCAGCCTCCTCCGGATGGGAGCAGCACTACACGGCGGGGAGCCCACCCTTTGCCAGCTTGAGCTCCAAGCCGGCGGCGGGCTGCTGCCTTTGCTGGTTCCCGCTCAGTTGGGGCTCGGCAAAGCGCGCACTTTGCCAAGCCCCAACGGAGCGGGAGCCGGCAAAGGCAGCAGCGCGCGCTTTGCCAAGCTCCAAGCCGGCGGCGGGACGCAGCAAGAGCTGCAGCGCGCACAGCTTGGAGCCCCAACCCGGCAGGACCCAGCAGCGTGCCCTGCTGAAGCGCCAACAAAGTGCACAGCAGCCAGTTCCGGGCGCCGAGCCACAGCAGAAAGAGGAGGTACCGTAATTTTTTTTAAAAAAAAAGACACCCCCGAAAATAAGCCACAGGCTTATTTTCTTGAGTAAAAATGAATATAAGACATGACTTATAATATGAGAAACACGGTAGATTTTGCAAGGCCCAGAAGCCCTTGACCTCAGGATCAAACACACTACAGGCCCTGCCATCTCTCTCTCCCTCTTCTGAGCAAATACAAAGGGAATCTGCCTCTCACTGATAAGAAGGGATTGAATGAGAGCCTGCTTTTTTTTGCAAACTGTTTCCTCATCCTGCCAACCAAGCCTCCATACCTCTGTTGGTTAGTGTGTGGTGTTGATAACGTCAAGGTTGCGGCTTTGATCCCTGCATGAAACAGCTGCAAGTTCATGCATTGCAGGGGCTGGACTAGAGGATCCTCAGAATCCCTTCCATCTCTACAATTCTATAATTCTATTATTTCTCTCCCTCTAAGCCCCTTATTTATTTCCCCTCCCTGCAAAAAAAAAAACACCATAGTGATATAAGTATCAAGTCTTTGCCTGTGTAGCTGGCAAATTTTATCACGTCACCCAAATAAAACAAAACATGATAATGGCTAGCTAGCCAGCACTCAAAAACATTCTCTTCTCATCCATCAAAATGCAAGGTGGGACTTAGAAAAAGCCCCTACCCTATTCCCAAAGACTGCCAAGTCATTGAGGGGTGAATTAAAACCATTTTCATCCCTTCTGCCTCCTCCCCATGAAATCTTTCCCTCCTCCCACCCCCAAAATAATATTTTATTGACTCACAAAACAAGTTGTTTTCGCACTCATTTGTCTCCTTGCCTTCTGGTGCAGGCTGATGTCCTCTTGGTCTCTCACACACTCAGGAACGTCAACCAGTTGATGTTATGAAAGCAGCAAGGCTGCTTTTGGCTTAACTCAATGGGCCTTGCAGCAGTGGAGGGAAAAGATGGTTGTGCAGACCCAGGAAGAACCTATGATTGTGACTGGGCTTCAAAGACAAAGCCCAGCTGATTTGGTAATGCTAATTGTGTTGCATGTTAATTCCTGTATCCTGACTGGCTAGATTGCCAATCAGTTTGTAAATGAAGTGGGGAAAGCACACCTGGTTTACCATTTGCCTTCTGTGGCTACAAACAACCCTTGTAAAATACAAAGGCTCCAATTCAGCTGAAATCAGCTGCATTAAATCCCAAGGAAATAAATGAACAAAGTTTTCATTCTGGAGATTCTCAGAAGAAGCCTGTTGTGGTCTTCCATCTTTTTAGGACTGAACGGATACCTCAGGTTGTCTTCTGTGACAAAGAAAGCGGGGTGAATTATACAATTTTGCCGGATCTCCTCTTGTTTTGCATGAATTAGTCTGCTGCTGTTCTTTTAACAATTTTATATTTATCCCTCTGCTGCTAATCACTGACTGGCAAACTCAAGAGATTTGAAAACTCACAAACACCATTACTAACCACTGGAAGCCCCTGTTTCCTGCTCACCTGCCCTTGCCTAGTTGCCCAGCTGTAACTTGTTTAAAGAAGGCCTTTGAAAGGTGGAGTTTGTGACTTCTCTACAGTTCTATGGAATCGTAACATGCACCCAGAGACCTCTTCTTAAGGGATGAATTTCTAGCAATACTACCCCTCCCTCCATTGTGCCTTTTCTCTTAGCCACAAAATGATATGCAAAGGATTTCCTGCCCTTTTATTCACCACCAGGGTTGGAACTGGAGCTGGGCAGGCGACTCCATGGACAACACTTAGCAAAAGATGTTGTCCTGAAAGCTGTTCAAGGCTTCCTGGAAACCCCTCAGCCAGAGAAAGCCTTGGCCCTTTCCTTCCACGGCTGGTCTGGCACAGGCAAGAACTTTGTGGCCCGGATAATGGCAGAACACCTTTACCAGGATGGCTTAAAAAGCGACTGTGTCAAAGTCTTCATCTCACCATTTCACTTCCCTCATTCCAAGTATGTGGATATTTACAAGGTGAGGGAATTTTTTTTCTCAGAAGATAATTAACCAGTGTACTGATTGTTTTGATGTTTCAGTGTTGAATGAGTGCCCCTCTTTGCGCCACAATTCTTAACTTTTGTAAATTGCAATCATAGAACTGTGGCAGAATTCTAACCTTGCAGTGCAGCTTCCCTCCACTCCAAAATCACTTTTTGTCTGCATTTGCCTACATCCTACCCCCACCCCCAAGGTGATGTGGCTTGTAAGTAAAACCATTTTGTGCCACTCAGCTTTTAATCTATGATTTTATGCTGGCTTCATGACATGGCTGTCTTTCTTTTTAGTTGCTCAATTTATTGGCTTCAAGTTTTTATTGTTTGATAGCTTGTACAGTGGTACATCGGGTTAATAACTTAATTTGTCTGGAGGTCCGTTCTTAACCTGAAACTGTTCATAACCTGAGGTACCACTTTAGCTAATGGGGCCTCCTGCATAACCTGAAGCATCTGTAACCCGAGGTACCACTGTACTACAATAACTGGCCATGCAAGGTTTATTCTTTAAAAAGGGGGAGGAGGGGAGCCTGCAGTCCTTTAGATTTTGCTGGACAACAACCACTTCCTTCCCCGAACATTGACTGGGGCTGATAGGAATTGGAGTGTAGCAAAATCTGGAGGACCAATGGCCCTCCTCACCCTGCCCTAAAAGGTGGGAAATAAACCCTATTAAATTCATTTCCTGCTGTGAGACTCATGCCCGTCTCCTTTGGCCGCTCAGGTTCAGCTCGCAAAACAGATCGGTGAGACAGTCCAACAGTGTGAGCAGTCACTGTTTATTTTTGATGAGGCAGAGAAGCTTCACGGTGACCTTCTAGACGGCATAAAACCCTACATGGATCACTACGACAGCATTGATACAGTGGATTACCGGAGATCCATCTTCTTATTCCTTAGGTGATTACCTTCCCCTTTTTTGTGTGTGTAGTCGATGTACTGAAGAAGGGTCTCTTTTTCCAGAGGCTCTTGGAAGGTATTAAAAGACTGTGTTTGAAGAGAGGTTTCTAAGCTTATACAGGTGAAAACCTTGGGATGCATCAATCTTGTCACAAGCAGCTCCTCTCCCTGCTGTAGGTGACATCCTGCACATCCTCAGGAAAACCTCCAGTGCTGGCCAGCTCAGCAGTTTGACGCAGTAAGCAATTTATGCTGTAAAATATCCAGTGAGCTCCTTCCCAAAATATGCAAGGGAAAGGATACGCATTTATCTGTTTGGGGTGGGTGGGGGAAGAGTTGTATCAGTCTCAAAAGAAACTGCTTTTCTGAATCCATATCCAAGACAAGGCCTTTGAATCTCATTGAGAACTTTTACCAACTCTTGCTGAAATCTGAATTGCTCTTGGTACTCATCCTTATCTATGAAAAAGAATGTGGAAATGTCTGTTTTGATAGCTTGTTGCCTCTTGATGACTGGTACAGTACTTTGAAACTGTTGGGATTTGTGCCAATTTTTTGCTGACTTTTGTGGGGTAGATTGGAGTAGGGCCAAAAGTTGCATGCTGTTCAGCATCTCCTGCAAACACAGCTGGGGATTTGCTGACATGCAGCTGCCCAGGACTAAGTCAACCCCGCAGATGCCAGCCGGAGCAGTGGAACCATATCACTGCCATGTGTCCTTCTGGCTGCATCCCCAATACAAAAGGGGATGTATTGCAATGGCCGAAGGTGCAAACGAGGTATTGCTGGTATAAATCTCACTTCAGCCTTCATTTTCTCACCTGCAGGCTATATTAAATGCTCTGAACACAGGCTAAGCTAGCTGTACCATTGTGTAGGCTGGTTCTCTTTTCCTCTGCGCAGGGGGTGGTCAGGTTGGGTTGGCCACCACCAAGGGCACAGGCCTGGCAGGGGGAAATTGCGTCTCTCCGCTCTGGCTCAGAGTGGCTAGGAGCCTGCCTGCTCATGTGCTCTCCTTGCCAAGGCTCGCAAGGGAGCCTAGCGCCACCTCTGCCTCTGTGCTCCATGCTAGACTTTCCACAACCCTCAGCATAGAGAAGGGGTCTACTGAAGCCATGGAACAGGGCATGCCTCCTACCCCAAGTGTAAGCCAGGAGACCAACCATTTCCAACATAAATTGTTACACAGAAAGCTGCTGGAGATTTTCTTAAGAGATGTAGCCCCTCCATGCAACCTGCTATAGCACCTTCTATTCTTGCATCTGTGCACGGAGGTTAACTAGGACTTTCCCAAAGTTGCTGATCCCTGGGACCTTTGTCACGATGGTTGAACGCAGAACAGGTTGTGCGGCAAAGTAATTTTCACTAGCTGTGTCCTCCGCATCCTGTTGGTCCAACACAGAAATAATTCTTTCTCTTCCCCCTCAGTAACACTGGCAGCAACATCATTAATGAGGTGGCTCTTGACTTCTGGCACGCTGGTCGAGCGAGAGAGGAAATAACCATGGATTCCTTAGAACAGTACCTTCGGACAGAGCTGCTGGAGTCCACAGGTGAGAGGCCTCTTGATCCTGACACAGTAGGCGGGATTTGCAAAGCTCCCCCCACCCCCCGTAGTGTTCTAAGGGACTGCTTCACGCATCACCAAAGAATCAACCTTTTCCTGTAGAGACACTGCATTGTGAACCTGTATCAAAGCATTTGTTGTAAAAGCATGTGTTTCACATGTGATGATGGCTTACATCAAGGGTGGGGAAGCGCCAAGGTTGCGGAATTCATGGAGATGGGGCTGGTGGGAGCTGCACTCCCCCATCCCTGGTTTAAGTGTGCATCTGAAAATGCAAGGAGATGACATATCTTGTCAAGGTCACATGCTGTGGTCAGCCGGTGTCTACTGACACATAATCCCTGCGACAGGGTGAGCTCCCATTGCTCGGTCCCTGCTCCTGCCAACCCAGCAGTTTGAAAGCACACCAATGCAAGTAGATAAATAGGTACCGCTCCGGCGGGAAGGTAAACAGTGTTTTTGTGCGTTCTGGCTTACGTCACAGTGTTCTGTTTTGCCAGAAGTGGCTTAGTCATGCTGGCCACATGACCCGGAAAGCTGTCTGTGGACAAACACCGGCTCCCTTGCAGGGCCATCTTTATCTTGGGTGCAAGGGGTGCAGGGCACCTGGGTGCCAAATTTTGGGGGGTGCCAGGCACCCGGTCTTCGGTGAATCTGGAGGCGGCTCCATCTCCAGCGCTGCCACCACCACCTCTGAGACCACTGCCCGGAGCCCCGGCCGAGGGAGGACAGGGAAAGAGCCTGGGGAAAAGCTGTGGCTACCGCGGAGAAGAATTGGGGCGGCAGCAGCAGCGGTGGCCATCGCCACCCCTCGCAGCAGCAGCGGTGCCTCAGGCCAGGCCCAAGTAGAGCTCGGCAGTGAAGCAGCCGTCGCTGGAGCTACAGATTCCTTGGGAGAAGCTGTGCCTGGAGGAGCGGGAGGCCAGGTGAGTCCCATCTCAGCCTCTCCTCTCCCTGCCCTGCAGAGCCCGCCTGCTGGGAAGGGGCGGCTCCTTCGCCCACCCAACAGACGGACCCTTCAGACCGGCGAAACGCCACGCTGTGGCCTCTCCCCTGGCACCAGGGGGGTCAGCTGTGGTGGCCGCTCACACCCTCCTTTCCTGCCCAGGGAACCCGCTCTCCACCATGGTGCAGGCTTCCCTCCCTCCAGGCCACCCTAAATTTGGGGGCACTGGGCAGATCTTTGCACCCCAGCACCGCATATGCTAAAGATGGCCCTGCTCCCTTGGCCTGAAAGCGAGATGAATGTCACAACCCAGTAGTCGCCTTTGACTGGACTTAACCGCCCAGGGGTCCTTTACCCTTTTTTTTTTTTTTTACCTTTACTGATACATAATGTCAGGAGCTCCTTTAGATAAACCAGTGCTTGTTGGAGCAGCTATAAATTCCCTGGAAATATTAACTGCATTTGCTAACATCCATGCTTTCCACTGTCTCTCCTGTTCTTTCCCTTCCCTTGTCTCCTCCTGCTGCCAAAATTTATACTGTTAAGATCTCTGGGATAGCATTCTATCTGTTTCGTTACTCCACAAAAGGCCACATACGCTGACATTCTTGTACAAACAACCCATGCGCAACTTAGCTAGGAAAGCAGCAGTCTTTCCTAGCCAGCTTCTGTGGCAACCTGGAGACACAATACCTTGGAGGAAAATTGTCTTATGCACACCTTCCACTTTTTTCCCTCCAGATGATGGTTATGCCCACAACCGCCTTCTGGAAGAGAATCTCATAGACTTCCTGGTACCGTTCCTGCCCTTGGAGTACCGCCACGTGAAGCTGTGTGCTCGAGATGCTTTCCTTGCCCGGGGCCTTCAGTTCACTGAAGAGGCACTGGATGAGGTTGCAAGGATGATGGTGTTCGTCCCCAAGGAGGAGAAACTGTTCTCAGCCCAGGGTTGCAAGTCAGTCTCTCAGCGTATAAACTACTTCCTTCCCTGATGTTGTCGGAGTCTGGCTGCACAAAGGGCTGCAATGCAACCTGCTCTACTTCCTCTTGCACAGAGATCGAGAGATGTTTGCTTCCCTGACACCGGGCATTAAATCCCCTACAATGTGGGGGCTGTTGGGCCGGGAAAAAGCAATAATTCTGAAGTCTGTGGAGGAACATGCACCAGCAAATGAAGACGTTGCCAATAAGCAGACACTATGTAGCTGGAATCAACATCAATGGTGCTGTTAAAAAGGGCATTTTCATGCGCTGCTTTGGAAGAAATGGTGCTTCCAGATCACCCGTCCTCATTCACAGCACTGAGCGGGCATTTAAGGCAGGTCCTGGGGCAGAGTAACTACAGCAGCAAGTAGAGTTAAAGGCTGCTTCCTTTTTGTCTTGAAGACTGAGATTTCTTTTGGCGGTTGTCTGAAAGGAGACATGACTTCCTCCTCTGCCCCTTTAGGGGCGTGACTGAACAAGGAGCTGGAATATTTGCTTACAATGCAAGAAATGCCTTCTTCTTCCAGAACGAGTTATGAACTTGGAGAGGTAGTACTCACCTTCATAATAATCAGCTTATAAAGGACATGGGGATACTGCAGCAAGTAACCTGCTGCAAAATTTTGGCTAATGTGCTTCCCTGTATATATGTACACTATGAAGAAGGCACATTTGCAATTTTTGATTTTTAATCTGCTAAGGGACTTAAATCCAGGACACCATCAGGGTGTACTCAACTCAAAGTCTGTGTTTGTGTTGGGTGGGTGTGGGATGGGAGGCGACGGGTGCCAAAATTGTGATGCACTTCCAGCTCAGCGCTGAAGTTGAGCAATAAAACTTAGTGCGAAATAAAAAGCAAACACTGTTTGTGTGAACCAACATTCACTGGTTTTTGCAAACCTGCATCTTTATGAATTAAAACTTGGCACCGTTATCCATTTCTGCTACAGTGCAAAGCACAGAGTGGTCACGCTTAGCATCCTGATGCTTGTTCTGGCCCACTTTGGCCATACTTTAGAGAGTGCAGCCTCACATTGGCCAGAAGTATCCTACTGCTTAGCCCACCAGAAAGAGATGCAGTGCTTGCTTAGCAGGCCAGAATGGTACAGGAATTTAGTAATGAGCTAACATTTCAAGCTTCCACACATAAGCCCTGGGCAAACATTAACCTATGCATGGATATCAACCAGTTCTAGAGGCAGCTTAAGCATGCCTGGTGGGTGAGGCTGGTACAATTTCATTTCCTCACAATACAAACTTAAACTATTCCTCTGGTTTAGGGTGGGCAGCAGGAGAAGCTAACCCATGGCTTGTGCACTGAATCTAACTCCTCTTCAGCTATTTTAGTGCCCTCCAGACCCTAAATAATTTGGTGCCAACCTTTTATTAGATTTTTTTTTTGCAAACTGTTCTGCTCTGTGCCATCGTCTGCTGTGGTGCGCAGCTTCCTTATTCTCGAAAACTTGCATCTGAAGCACTTGCTAAAAATAAAACAGCAGGAACCACCCAAATCACCCTTTCTTCTGCACAGGAAAAGTCCCTCTTGCTCTCATGGCGAAGCAGAGCTGTAGAATCACTGCAGTGCTCTAAGAAGGCTGTCTTAATGCTGCAAGGTTGAGTGAGATGGAGAGAGGGCTCACCACAATTAAAGTTGAGACATGGCTATGAAAAGCAAAGCCCAGGCTTACAAGCTTGCTCATTGCGTCAGCACTTCAAACATACTTGGGAAATGAACAAAAAAACACACTCCTGCCCAAGCTCTGGTTGTTACAAGATGAAAACAATTGCCCAAGTCCTCTTCCATCACTCTGGTTCTTCTCTCTCTCTCTCTTGGCAGGGAAAATAGCTTGTCATTAGTTAGTCTCCTTGCTTTACCAGCACATCATGGTTCTAGCTTATTAGAACAGAAATGTGCACTTCACTTCCTTCGAACCCATCTCTCATAGGGCTGGAAAACCCAACTGCTTTCCTGAGCACAGACAAAGTGCAAGAGCCACAGCCGGGGTGGGGGGCAACAATAACTTGACAGAGAATCTTTAAAGCCTCAAAGTACAACAGCTGGAAAGGGCACTGAGATAGCCCCCAAGAGGAAGAGGTGGTCAGGCATTCTGCTACAGGAGGTACTTGTGGAAAACATGGGGAGGGGGCAGAATTAACATGTTCAGACAACTTATCATTGTAAAAGAAACAAATCCATGTTTATCCCTTCTACAGAAGTAAAAGGTGAAAAAACCCACACTACTACTAGTTTCTAATTATGAATTATTATAAATAAACACCATTCAATTATTTGAATTGTGAAAATAATTCCAGGGTCGTCGTTTCTGTTAACTCAAATTCGTTCTAAAAATATTTGTTATAAGAACAGCCGCTTGGCTTTGGACTTACCCATTTCTATTCTTCAGCCATGGTCACTTTGGCATGTGGCTCCTACAGAGCTCGCAATGGGACAACATAGACTCTGAGATGTGGCAAACAGATCTAGCATTGACATGTCCCAATGCTCCACAATTTGGCTGGAAACCTGTGGGTTCAATTGCCACTGCACCTCTGGCACCACTGAGTGGCAGAGCCAGTCTGATACCACACTGTTGACTCCGGCCAAATACTCTGCTCTCAAAGACGCTAGATGCCTTTCTGCCCACATGGTTTTTATGCCTTTAAATTCTGCTTTTTTAACCAGGTCCTGGCCTCCTTCTTGACATAGGCATGGGCAGCAGTTTTGTAGGTCCACACCAGCAGGTGCTGATTCTAGAACATCTGAACAGAGGCCCTGAATCTCTTACTCCTCCAGGTGTGCTCCTCAGGTAATGGGACTGGCATTTGTGATAATAACCAGCCTCTGTGGCTCCTGAAGACTTACTCCTGGAAAATGATGGGGGTGCAATTAGCCAATTAGCAGTGTAGCGCCTCCTTCAACGTAGGAGGTATAGAGAGCAGTATCCATTCTTTCTGGGTGATCTAGTTCTGACAGTTTCTGCAGCAACATGGAGTGAAGTCTTGCGCATGGCATTGGATTGTAGGCGCTCACCAAAAGGCCTTGCAGACGAGACAGAGACATCAGATCCTCATGATACCTGCAGAGCAGATCTTCCCCACGCTCTTGTCATGATATGAACCTTTCCATGTCCTACACCACATCCCAGAGGGGGAGGTTCTGTAGTAGACAAACCTTAGGTAATTATTCTGATGGCAATGTGGAGACAAGCCTCTGAGAGGTCTACACATGCCACCCAATCACCCTCTTTTAGTGCCTGTATGGTTGACCATATTGTTTCAATTTCGAAGGGTTGTGTTTTTTTACCCATTTGTTTAGCTATTTGAAGTCTAGAATTGTGCAAGTGTCTCCATTCTGTTTGGCACCAAGGACACGATTGAAGATATTCCAGATCTCCCAGAAGAGGAGCAGAACCTAGGGCTCTGATGCCCAACAAGTGTTGATTGGTCCATCAGTAAGCCTGATGTTTTGCTGGATTTCTGGAATGAGGGGTTGGGACAAACCGATCCTGAGGTCAAATTGTATGGCATAACCTTTGGATACTGTCTCTATCATTCACCTCTCTTGTTATAGGGACCAGAGATGAGCAAAGGAGAGCAGCCACTGGGTCCTAAGACGCCCCCCTGTTGTAGTCATGCTGAGTTGGCCCTCTTGGCCCCTTTCTGGAACTTGGGGGACTGGAAAGGGTGGGCGGGCAGATTGTTGTCTCTGTCTGCCTCCCGCTGTCCTGCCTCCCCCAGCTGTGGAAAGCATGTCCTCCAGGTAAACTACAGCAGCACTATTTGCTTATTACACTGGAGGACTGCTACACACAGAAAACAGTAAGGTTATGTTTGCTGTCTAGGTTTGCTTGCCAAAAGATAAAAAAAAAAGCACGTGCAACCAAGGCAAGAGAAGAATATGACACAACATGCAGAGTAACCACACTCTGGTCCATAGGGTCAAAGATATCTTCCAACGCTGTCATCCTTGTGAAGAGGATTTGCAATACTACACACAGAAGTGCGGCCAGCTACTCAGCCACTGGACGTATGGACCTTTGGCACAGTTTCATGGTGGAAAACCTCAAGTGAAAAATAAGCACACAACTTCCATACTGTTCAGAGAAGGGTGACTTGGCAAATCGGAAATGTTTGAGACTGATGCAGAGTTTGTGTTCCAGTGCCCCATGTGCCAATGCTGGGCAGAGGTCTTCCAGTGTGATGATGGAAACTGGGATTTCCAGTCAGGAAACTCGCAGGGAGGCCTCAGGTTTACTTACCACACTTTGCAAGGATAACATGGGATGCTATTTATGCTGTCTTGAACTCCCATAAGGAACAGCAAGATAAAGCATGATGTTGTTGTTATTTAGTCATTTAGTCGTGTCCGACTCTTCGTGACCCCATGGACCATAGCACGCCAGGCACTCCTGTCTTCCACTGCCTCCCGCAGTTTGGTCTTACATTCCAGGTTCCTATGCAAAATTTTTCTTTACAGCATTGGACTTTCCTTTCGCTTCCAGGCATATCAGCAGCTGAGCGACCTTTCGGCTTCGGCCCAGCCGCTTCATCAGCTCTGAATCTACTTGTACTTGTCCTCCGCTCTTCCTCAGTAGCATGTTGGGACGCCTTCCGACCTGAGGGGCTCATCTTCCAGCGTCATAACTTTGATATGCCTGTTGTCTTTGTCCATGGAGTTTTCTTGGCAGGGATACTGGAGTGGCTTGCCAGTTCCTTCTCCACGTGGATCACGTTTGGTCAAAACATAACTTCTCTAAGTTATTTAAGCCCCTTCGCCACAACAAGGCAGTGATCCATAAAGGGGACAAGCATGATAAAGATAAATACCATCATTGCTTTTTGAGAAAAGCTCCCCTCTGGAAAAGAAAAAGCACAGGATTTTGGAGAGGATGAACAAACAAAAAGTCTTTAAGGAAGAGCAGCCCTAATCAACAGCAGGTGACATCATTTGCAGACTCAGGTGGCCCATAAAAGATACTGACACCCCACATTTATTTTGACAGCTTGAGGACTAGCTAGATATGGCGGCACTTTTTAAAATCTCGTGCTTCGAACACCCGACTTGTTTTTTGTTTTGATTTTTAAATCAGCTCCAACAGCAGTGCTGCGGTGGGGGAAGAAAAGTGCTTACTCCTCTGGCGGGCCTGAAATGGATCAAGGCCCCATACTGCTGTTTTAAGAACTTGCTTGTACAGTATTGTTTTTCTAGATAACACTAAAATATAGACAGAGAACAATATATGTGGTCACCATACAGTGTGAATATAAGCCCAATGGCGAGTCCTATGGATATTCAATCCCTACCTCTATTTAGCAACTTAAGGTGTCCTTTGCCAGTTGCCCATTTGGTTGCTTAGTTTTTTTGGGGGTTACAACATATGAAATAAAGCAATGTCATATTATAAAAGAACACAGATCATTTCTGTGTCTCTAATGTATGTATGTACTTAGTCTTTTTTCTTTAAAAAAGGATATAGATTCCATATCTGAAAATACCAATGGTCAATTGTGGACTTGGCATATTATTTGTAGAACCTATGTGCTGTCACTGCTCAAAACCTTAGTGATTCTTTGCGCAGAGGATTTTCTGTGACAAACAAAAGAGAACAGTCACACCTGACATTGTGCTGGTTTCTTTTTGGTTAGTAGTCTTCAAATTCTGTTTGGCTAGGCACCTCTATTACATGTGGAAGAATATACCTCTCTGCACAGCCACTCAGACATTGCAGGTTTACTGAGCTTGCACACCATTTTCAAGACCAGGCATCCCCAAACTGTGGCCCTCCAGATGTTTTGGCCTGCAACTCCCATGATCCGTAGCTAACAGGACCAGTGGTCGGGGATGATGGGAATTGTAGGGCCGAAGGTGGAAGATGTCTGCACTAGGAGCAGCTTAGCCAAGAACAACACTGTTTCCTCAGTCTTTAATATAGGATAACTTGGTTATACACTCTCAACCTGTTTTTCAATCTGACATCTACTCTGACCTCCACAAGCAGATATAAGCAATGTCATTGCCAATAAAGCACCCCCCTCCAAACCTATGTGTCTGTGAATAGGGCGGGGGGGTCTTCATCATGTTATCCATCTTTATTCTCTTAAAAGTCACACACTTTAAAAATAATAATCACGTGTCAACCTTTATTTGCCAATAAAATATTGCAACTTTTATTCAAAACAAAATGCAAATTGGCAAAAATCTTTGTGGAACGACAGGCAGAGGCGCCTCCTCCAAAGGCCCCTATTTACATCAAGTTAACACTGTTTGCAGTTCACAGTCAGGCAATAGTGAAAATTTAAATTAGGAAAAAAAAACCCCAAATATATTACAACAATAAAAAAAACAAAAACAACAATTAACAACACTAGTAGTGTGGGTTTGCGTGTGATCAGCATATTTTCAATTTCAACCATTTCTCTCCTCAGTGACTTCAACTATTAATCCAACTAACAGAGTGCTCGAGTTGAGTAGAATCCTTAACCATCTTTCCCCCCATCCCTTCCCTCCCACCCTGGAAGCCTGACTCTTGCACAACACACGCACGGGTCCATTTTCCTTAGGCAACTGCAGAGAAATTAGGCATTCCTTCTGGAATATGGAAAAGGCCACCATTTCATCCCACGAGTATTACTTAAAAAACAGCTGTGCAGAGTCCGTTGCGTACAGAACTGAATTGCGAATGGGTGGCAGAAAGTGGCAGTTTCTGAGCATGCGCGATACTCAAGTCACCATAGACATTTCCAAAGCCCAGCTTTCAAAAACCATCGCTGCGCCTGCTAGCTGCTCTGGGCCTCTGTGCTCCCAGGTGGAGCCATTAGGAGTCTATTTGGTCAGTCCGACTCCTGCTTAGGGCCACTTTATACTACAGTGGTACCTCGAGTTACAAACACCTCAAGTTACAAACGCTTCAGGTTACAAACTCCGCTAACTTGGAAGAGTTACCTTGAGTTGAGAACTTTGCCCCAGGATGAGAACGGAAACCGTGTGGCTGGCGGCGCAGCGGCAGCAAGAGGCCCTATTAGCGAAAGCACGCCTCTAGATAAGAACAGTTTCAGGGTAAGAACGGACCTCCAGAATGAATTAAGTTTGTAACTAGAGGTACACTGTACTCTGCAAAACCAAGTGGAAAAAGCATCTCCAGGACTGTACCACTGGGATCACGGGGAGGGGGAGCTCCGCACACTCTTCCATATAAAGGGGGGGGAATGGCATGTCAGAAAGGACAGCATGAACCCATTTCTCCAAAATACTAGTTTTGTCTGTTTAGAAAGTTATTAATCTGTGACCCCCCCCCCATGAATCCTGAAGTGGTATAGAATTGGAGCAGAATTACCATTAGAGTCTATTATTTGTGTGAAATGGTCCACGTTACTGCAGCAGCAACTTGCTTTTTCACACTGGGTGAAGGGGCTAAGGGTATATAATTAAGGCCTTTTCTGTTTTTGGCAAACACGCAGTAAGAATTGTCAAAAGGGGAGCAAGGATTTAACCACCACTGATGCCACTTGTTCAGCCAACCTTGGAGACTGCGCAAACCCTGCCTGCTCGCCAGGAAATTACCTGTTTGGAATGCTTTGCAAGCTTGGTGCTTGAGAACCTACTACAGACAGGAGGTTTTAGAAATCTCTGAACTCAACACTTATGAAACAGTCCACAGGAAGAGCGCATATGTCATAACATGCCGGTGGTGCACATGGAAACCTTCTTAGAGAACATGTACAGTATCTACAATCTTGCTATAAAACCAGCAACATCAGGCAAAATACTCCTGCAAGCTCCAGTCCTTAGTTGGCAAGGAGGAATATGGTCCTCCCTATTCTACAAGTCCACAGGCTCAATAATCTTCCCTGCTTGGCTGGGGCCTCCTGTGCTTTGATGCCTGCTTAGACACCAGCCATGGGTTTGTTTGTCCTCATGTTACAATCTTGCATTGTGTTTTGTGGGTACAGGGAGTTTGATTTATGGACCAAAGCTCAGTGCTACAATTAATTTTTTTAAAAAAGCCATGTGGGTGCAGCAGCTGCTCTCTTCAATTACCGTCATCAAAAGTGCAGCAAAGTCTATTTTCAACTGGATACAAATTGTGCAAGAAACTACTTGAATTTGGATACCAACTCACTCCTTACAATTCCAAGGGAAACTGGCCACCGGGATTGTAAGAAGTTATAATGAAAAATAAAACAAAACGGCAATCTCTGAATGCTGTGATTACCATCGCTGCCCTACGATTGCAAACTCTGAAGTCAATAGAGAAGCAGTCCGTGTATACAAGACATCCACCTGTTGTAGTGTTACAGCGACCAAGAGCAGTTTTCTCAAAAGAGGGATCCCAGAAATGCTATGCTGTGGTTTTTTCTTCCCCCCCTCCCGCACCCCCGAGGGCAGAAGGAGCAAAGAACAGGTCACTATTTCCTTTCTCCAACAAGGGCCTCATACTCCATGTGCTTTTAGCAGGGTGTCACAGTCATTCATGCTGCATGCGCCATCTTCCCTTCCAAACTGTCCTCACAGTATTTGAGTCATTAAATTATAATGCACCCAACTACCAAAACCGCAACTGGAAGATAACCAAGAACCAACCCAAGCAAAGTTCAAAGAGGTGAGGAGAGAAGATGCAACTAGTTTTTGAAAAAGGCTTGAGGGGAAAAAATGTACGGAGGTTAACGTTTAAGCCTAATCTTTTTCTACACCGAATGGCTATGATGTGGATTATTCAGAGGGATTCGACACCACTGCTCAGCCCCCACCAAAAAAAGTTCGTGGCTGGAAGGAAAATAACTGTAGCAGCTAACCCCAGGGCCATTTCAGGACAAGTTTAGTTCTGGAAAGCTGAAGTAGCAATCAGACGGGTGTGTGGCGTTTTCACTCAAAATGGACAGGAGCCACTCGGAGCTCTCCAAGAGCTCTTGTCCCCCCCCCCCAACTCCTGCAGCAGCAACAAAACTGACGGGGGAGGAAAGAAAACAATCAGAATGAAGAATCAGGCATCAAGGATGATTTTAAAACAAGCCAACCCCCAAATAAAGTTAAGACAAGGTTTGAGTCCATGTGCTATTATTTGCACATGAACTGTGGGCGACATCCAACTGCAGCCCTCTACAAGTGTAACAGGATTCGTCTCATGCAACGGGATTTCTCCTTCCTGTCCTCCCACTGTGTCCCCCAAACCTGCTCCAGAGAATCCCTCAGCCATCTAGATCAGATTCCAAGTTCATTTTGAGACACCTGCTGATCAGTGTACTTTTGAACCTCTGCTGCTCTTACTGGTAACCTGATGCCTATTTAACTGGTTTATAACCACCACCACCACCACCCTGATTTTATGTAATATCATAGAACATAATTGTATGTAGTTTGTGTATTGCACACTCTGTGATCTACTTAGATGAACGGCAGGCTAAAAGCATGGCCAATAAATCATAATAAATTTTGGAAGCTTGTATTGTAGTTGGAACATAGTCCATTTCCCTATGTTTCAGCTATGGCTTTCCCAAGAGCACAACTTCTAGGTAGAGTGAGAAGTTGAAAATGGTGCACTGCTAGAGCTCCTTGTGACTGTCAAGGAATGACAGCTGTTAGAAAGGATTCTGGCCTCCTCTTCCTTTGCTGTAGAACAGCCTCCCCCAGCCACCAGATGTTTTGTGCTGCAACTCGGATCACCCTCAACATGATCAACATGCATCAATCTGGCTGTGGAAAGCAGCCAGAGGACCTCTCAAGAAAGCTTAAAGACAGCCATTTCTAACCTTATGCTAAGGCCTCAGAGCTTCCCTGTTCCTGTATTGCTGCTCATGGGGTTAGTAGTGCAATCCAAAATGTATTTCTTTCAAAGTTTCCCCACTTCAGAAGGTACCTGGGATAGGGAACATAACGACATTGTGCCTTTAACATATATTTACACAGGACCAAGATAGAAAATACATTAAAGGAAATGCTGAGATGATGGCTGCATTCTCTACTCAAGAGTTCGGTCTAGGCCTGCAGACATCCCTGCCAACAAGAAGTGGGGGGGAGTTGCAACAGTGCACCTACTTTCTGTTACCTGACTCTCTAAACTTAACACGTACTGACTGTGGTTTTGTTTGGAGCAGAACATTTTGGGTCCACCCCCTTCAAAAATTGTCTATGCAAAGGTTAACCAACACCCGAAATAAAATTTTGCTAAGCTGTCCCTACTTCAGCACAGAGGTATTTGAAAACCAGGCTATGCATTACTCATCAACAAAAAAATTGTCATATTTAAGCCAAGCCCTGGCTGCTAAGAATCCTGAAACTCCTCAAGACAGACAGGCTAGGTAGTGTTTTCTCAAAGAAATTCAATGGAGATTGATTGATTTTGAGAGCTGAGGATGTCTAGGTTGCAGGAGTCCTTGCTAGGGTCCCTTCAGGGCTCTCTCCTACAAAATGCTGTGCCACTAGGGATGGATACACAGGCTTGCACAGTCCAGCGGCTTAGAATTAAAAGGTTTCACCACTCTGCTCAACATTCTGGCTTCCCCATGTCCCTGGTTCTGATGGCGCATTGGGGGGGGGTCATTATGGCAGGATGGAAGCAGGTGATACCTGTGGCTGAGTAGTCACCATGAGCAGCAGCAATAAAGGCAAAGGAGCTTGAAGCAGGTGATGGGTACTGACAGCTGTGCCTATGCCAAAGGGGGAAAAGGCCACTCGACCTCTGAGGAATGCTACAAAAAGGCAACCAGAGCAGGCATTAACAGTAGGCCCCTGGGCACTGAATCGCCGGCTAGTTTTGGCAAAATAGAGACAAACTGGAATGGGTTCAGAAGATGGCAGTGAAGATGGCTGGGGTATGGAAAAGATGTCCTATGGGGAAAGGTTAAGGAAACAGGGTGCGTTTAGCCTAACAAAGAGAAGGCTAAGGTGGAATATTGTATCACTCTGCAAATACCTAAAGGCTATGCTATTTTTCTAGGAAAAGAGGTGCTAGAGCTCACCATGAACTTCTCCTTTCTTCTCTTAAGAGTGGCAATGGTGCCCACTTGAGAGGAACCGGTGAGCTCCAGCTGGGGGGAAAAAAGCCCTGCCTAAAGGGTTGTCACACAGAAGAGGGCAAAGACTTGCTGTCTGTTGCCCAAGAGGGCAAGGCTTAGTTACAGAAGGGGAGACTTAGGTTGAACGTCAGAAGCAGCTCCTTTAATACGACAGGCTGACAATAGGACCAGTTACCTAGGGGGATGGCAGACTCTCAGGCCCTGGAAGTTTCTAAGCAGAGGCTGAACAGTCAGTACATTGGCATGCTCTAGCCCTGGGCTTCCTGCATTGAGCAGGGTTGGACCAGGTGGTATACAAGGCTCCCTCCAAATCTTATGATGTAATGAACCACTGGTCTCCTTTCTCCTTTGGTCACTTATCTCTGCTTAGTGCAGGCATAGGCAACCTTGGCTCTCCAGATGTTTTGGAACAACTACAACTCCCATGATCCCTGACCACTGGCCCTGTTAGCTAGGGATCATGGAAGTTGTGGTTCCAAAACATCTGGAGAGCCAAGGTTGCCTATGCCTGGCTTAGTGCTAGCTTCTCCTTCCGGGTGGGGAGGGGAGGGATGCCATTAAGGAGAAAGATCAGCAGAGAATCAAGGAGAAGCCTGCCTATAGTCTTCTGCTTTCCTGTGTGCTTGCCAAAGTCTTTCTTTGCCTGCATCTGCAGAATCCTTCAATATTCTCAGCAAATCAGAACCTGGTTTATTCACAGCAACTTTGCATTCGATGAATGTAATGTCTGGCCAGGCTCTTCACCTCTATTTGCCCACTTTTGATCTATTCAGTCCAGACTATGAAGCAAACTGGTTCCTTTCACCTTTCCATTGCCATGCACTCATCGGAGCAGCAAGGGCCATTTGTCAGAGTTCATTGCCAAACTAGTTCTAGACTAAACAATGGGAGAAGTTGCTTTTTATGCTGCTGCTGCGGTGGTGGTGGAGTTAGTGCAGCCAATGGAAAAGGAGTCAAAATCAGAGTTTTGGAGAGAAAGCCCCAACGAGCGGCAAATTTGCACCCTTCCACCATCACTGGAGGTTCAATATAAAACAAACAGCATAGCAATGCAATTCCAACTCTCAAGCTTGTAAAAGGAAAACTGCCGCATTTAAAAAAGATTAAGGTGCAAAACAAACCAGACCCTGATTTTTATTTTATTTAAGACCAATGCTGCTAACAAATGATGCGAAGATCATGTGCTGAATTTTCTTGTGGGGCAGAAGTGGCATACAAGTCCCCAGCAAGAACTACATGCCTTCCCTCCTTTGCCAAATACCTTCTGGGGGCACAAGGAAGTGCTGTACTCATTTGCTGGATTTCTGAGAGCCGGAATTCTTCCCATGCCTAAGAGATCTACACCTTGCCAGGGCAATTCAACTTCTCTCAAAGCCTCAGTTCAGCAACTTCAGCAATGACAGAACTATAGCTGTGTGAGAGAAGCATTTCTATGTGTTACATCAGGTAACAGGTTTCATGTTCTTGTGTTTATAAGAGAGATGTCACAGGAATAGCAGCATACTGCAGACCTTAACCATACTACAATGGCTAAGTCCACCAGGTGGATAACACCTGCATATCAAGACAATCTGGGAATTTCCTAGGGCAGGAAAGAACAGCTGAAGACAGAAACCAAGGCCTGGTTTACATTATGTGGCATCGACTGTCTGCATGATGGCATGGGCATTCCCTCAACCCAACCATACCAGTAGTGTCCAATCCATATGGATGTCCAATGCTTCCTGCTCAAAAAAGGGGATAGCTGGAAAAAGGCAATCACAAGCTTGTGATGCTATCTACAGGAAGGACAACGGCATGCAAACTCCTCCACCATCCACACCCTGATCTCAACTGAACCCCAAATTTGCTAAGATCTTTCACACTTAAGAGTGTGATGAGGACCGTTCTTAATTTAGGGCCCCTTCTTCCCCTCCTCCCAGACACTAAACTCAATTTTACCCTCTTGGATCCCTCCGCCCCATCACACTACACATTATGGGCATTTCTAGAAAAACCTAACAGTACCTTGGAATTCTGAATAGGGCAAAGGTCCTATATTTAGATATGGATGGTAAAGTAATTACTCGGACTAGGTACTGCCAAAAGAGCCCATTTGTAATTCTAACAGGAGACATTATGACCTCAGGTTTCTGGTTCCCTCAAAAAAGTAGCTGGATTAGGGTAAGCATATTTATATATATAAAAAGGAATGTAGAGAGCAACAGCAGCATTCTGCAGTGTCTTTAATCCAGGGTGGCCCCTCAAGGTTTATCAAAGGAGAGGGGGGGGCAATGTTGTATCAACATTTAAAAACAGACATTACAGCTTTTGGACACATGCTGGCAAATTTGTGCTACAGCCCAAACTACTCAAGTGAGTGCCAGGTTAGATACCCATGCTATACCACCAAGGGTGACGACAGCCAGTTTGAGTGTGCGTGCAAGTGAGAGTGAGTGAGTGAGTGAGTGAGTGAGAGTGAGATTGATCCAATGGCAAGTCAGCTCAACCATCATGGAAGAAGCCGTGAAGGACTGGATGTGTGGATAGTAAAATATGTGAGAAGGATGACAAAAAAGGGATGTGTTTCTTATACTGGATAGTTTTTTTTGCAACTCCTACTACAGCAGCAAAATGCACTGTGGAAGTTATGCCAGGTGAGCTTACGCAACACTTCCAGCAGCTCCACAGACCTTCCCCCAAAATAACTCCTCTCCCTCTTGGGAAGATCAGTCCACTTCAGTTCCAATGGAGCCTCTGAACCTTTCCCTCACGATCCCAGAAGGTCAAAACATGCAGTAGTGCAGAAAAGGACCCCACCCCACCCCCTCTCCAAAAATTATGGTCATCTGAACAACATTGTGGAGATCAGCAGGCTCTTCCCAAAATCAAGGCCCTGGTTCTTGATTCTCCTACCTTCTGGAAGGGGAATCGGAGAATAAGCTCCCCTTTTGCAGAAGCATTTTCTGGCTAGGGCAAGTTCTCGACATTCTGCCCTCCTCACTCAGCTGCAAACCGTCTGACCCCACGCCCACCCCCCAAATGAAGCTTGGCTTCCCCCTCCCCATCTGCCCCATGTACTGAGATGAACCTGTAAACATGAGAGCTCAGTGATTTGAGGTACTTCACATAAAACTCACTCAAGTATCAGTCTTTCCTTTCAAAAGTATCAAGGTAGGGGGAAAACACCAGAAGGTAGTCATCCTGACCCTTCTCCCTCCACTCGGTGTAGACGTCTTTCCTCCTAACTGGGTGATTAAACAGTAGCTACCTCTGGACAACATCACTGATTTCTTGAACACAACACAATAAGTTATTAAGTACAGGATTTGCTCCGGGCATGCTAGCAGCTGCTGAGGACACCTGCAGCTCCTGCAGGCTGAGTTCCAGTTTGCTCACAGCTTCCCGGAAGGCAAACTTGTTGCGTGTTTGCGGGATGCAGTCCACGTAGCCTGAGCAGTAATCCAACAGCTGGTGCCCTGTGTCCACCAAGTGGCTGTTTGTGGTGGGCTCGGCAATGGCACTCGAGAGGAGGTCTGCACACTCCAGCAGAGCCTCTTTGCTGATTTTGTCTGCGGAGATTCTCTCAGCTGTCTGTTTGGTCTTTCTCAGTGCTACTTTGGCTCCCGCTGTACCATTGGCCATTTTGGCAGGTGAGGTGGAAGACAATGACAGAGGCACTTGAGGTGGGAGCAATACAGGCCTTCCGGCTTTTCCACCGGCAGGTGTCACTGCCGCCGCCGCCACCTTTTTGCTGCCCTCGCTGGCTTCCTGCCCAGGCTGTACCAACGCCCCGTTATTCAACTCCTCTGTCACATCTGAGCAAGTGGGCGGCTGGTTTAGGAGCCTCGTGACTGGCGGGGGAGGTGGGGCGCACTTTGGTTTTATCCGCCTGGGCCTGTCACTGGAAGCAGCGACCTGGTGCTCAGATAAGAGCTTGAACCGATTCCCCTGAGAGTCTGTGCCAATCAACTGCACATCTGCTGGCGTATGCTTCAGAGTGGGTGAGATGAGAACGGGCACTTTGTGGTTATGGGTGACAGGAAGGACGGCCGCAGCCTTGGGTGGAGAAGGCCAGCCTGACTTCTCCTCGCCTTCTAGGGACCCTTGCCGCGTCCCGCTGCTTTTCTCTTTGTTCTTCAGGCTCGCTGTGGCTGTTGGCCCCTGAGTGTCCTTTTCAGAAACAGCCGCATCCGCAGAAGGGGTCCTGAGGGGAGCAGCCGTGGCACCTCTGGGCAGAAGTTTGGCTTTTGGTCTGTCTCTGGTCAGAGTGGGAACCTCTTCACACCTTTTGGGGAGCAGGTCGCTGGACTTGCTAGTGTTCTCCTCGGGCTGAGAGGAGGTGGAGACTGTCCTTTCCAGCTGGACTTTGGACCTGTGGCAATTTCGGGGAAGGGTCATGGCCATTCTCTCCTGCTCAGGGAGACCCGAGGACATGGAAGATGTCGAGTTGGACCGGGGGAAAGGCTTTGACGCTTCCTCCCCACCGGTGGGCCTCCCAGCTCTTAAACCCAGGGTCTTTTTAATCAGCCGTGGCGTGAAGAAGCCTGTGATGCCTGACCACCCGCTGCCGGTGCTTGTGCCCCCACCGCTGCTCATGCTGCCACTGCCACCGTCATCCCCATAGAAGTTCCGCTGTGTGAAGCCCCCAACATAGCACTTAGATGAGCAAAGGTTTCCATCCTGCTGGGAGGGGGTAAAAGAAAACCCATCAATGTGTTGCAGAGGGCCAACCGCTGAAAGGTTACCCGTCAGCTCGTACTTCTTGTGAGGCTGGTTCTCCATCTCGCGGAAAGAGCTGCTGCGCTTTGGAGGCGTAGGGGCATTTTTCTTCTTCATGAAAGAGCTAAAGAAGCCCCCCTTCCTGTCTCGGGTGAAGGTTGTCTCTCTGGTGTCTTCCAACAGGCCGCTGGGTGACTTGTCTCTCTGCTTGCGAGGTAGTGCTGGGGATCCGCTGGTCTGCTGTGTGCTTCTGATAAAACCTAAAGAAAAGGAGATAGAGCATAACACTTTCCACCATGCTGCCAGGTATTTATGAAGCTTGGGATTCTGACTATGCAAAGTTATGCAATGTACTATATCTACCATGTGTGCGCTTATTGCAAATAGTTGCTTACTAGCCGCAACTAGACATGACTGAGCTCTCCTAGAATTTAAAACATATATATTAATAGCTGCAGCCCCCTGAAACAAATCACAGTGCAAGAGGAGGATTTTAGCGCCCCCCCTGGCTACTTTCCCAATTAAAATCACATTTGCAAGCTATTTGTCCTTCAGGAAAGAAATGCTTACAGGTGTCTGTAAGATACCTGTAATATCTCCTTAGCAGTATGAGGAGCTGTATTAGTGGCCCATCTGCTGAATGCAGGGCAGCCTCACCCCATCAAACTGCATCTGAGACTGCAAGGATGCTTCTCCAGGTGTTTCCAGATTATAACTTCCATAATCTGACCATTAGCATGGTGGTTGAAGCTGATGAGAGTTCAACAGCATATGGAGTGTTAGAGATTCTCTACTTCTGACTTAAGAGCTTCAGTGAGACTAGGAAGATATTAAATTTGCTTTGTTCTCAGACAATCCAAGACATCTATGGAGCAGAATCAGTCCCTTTTCACATAGTTCTTTCTTAGAATCCGTTTCTCAGGTCAGCACTTCCTAACTGTGTGTACTGAGAAACATTCATTTCACCTATTTTGTGGTACGCTCTATAAAGAAGACAACTTTACACATTTATGCTGCTAAAACTCTTATATTTAGTAATTAATCACAGCTATGCCTACAAAGCGACTTATTCTTAGTTGCCCTCATTTGGAGGAAGTTTTCAAAACCAAGTGTTAACAGCCTTTTCAATTTTGTTGTAGGAAAAGCAAGAGCTTCTTCCTGCATTACACTTGCAATTCACGGTGCAAAGTTAGCTTGCAATGACCTGCATCCTATTTTGCCTGTGCTAATCCCACATATATTTTCTGACATATTTAAGGGACTGCAGCCTTGGAGTGTCGACTGAAAGTTTACCCATTTTGCTCACTCTGCTATGGATTATTTGGGTGGGGGGTGGGGGAGAGACACAGCTATGAAGCTGGCTCAAACCAGTCACTCCTGTAGAAAGCTACAAATCTGTTTCCTTCTACCACAAAGGCAGAAGAAATAACTGATTCTGAGAAGAAGAGCAAAGTGCCTCCAGCACAGGGCTAGGCCTTCCTTAGAGACACTGTCCTACAGGAGCCCAAGTATGAATATTAGAGAAATCACTTATGAAGTCACAGGACTCAAAGCTTTTGGCTTACCAAGCATACCTGGTGCAGAGCTGGAAGCAGAATGCTCTACAACCTCCTGAACTCCTTCGATGTTCTCTTTGTTTTCAGCCTGTTTTTTCAAGGTCCTGGTCTTGGAAGGAAGCATGGGCAAACGAGGCAAATATGGAACTATGGATGAAGAAGATGCTGTCCTTCCAAGCTCTTCTGCCACTTCTGTAAGAAACGTCAGGGGAATAGTTGGAACAGAGAGCAGCAAAGGAAGAGGAAAGCAGATCTGGGTGCTAACGAGAGGCACTGGACAAGGGAAAAAGAAACATCACTGAGAGATTCTATGAAGAGATTGAATTCAAGTATAGAGAGGGGTCAGTTCAAAGGGTCTCAAAATGCCACAACAGCAACATAGACTGTCGTAGGAAACAAGAGGTAAGCTTTCACCAAGAAGCAAACAGTGCCTATTACTCAAGTTTTCTATCTTGCCTGGTACATAGAAATCAGAGGAGAGAATGAACAGAGGCTGGAAGCAGCAGTGGAAAAAAGTGTGGACTACTCTGGGTAGTCCTGTGCAATGCAGGAAAAGGTAAAAAGAGATATGAATATTGCCTCTGGCTTGATGCACATTCTGTCACAGAAGAGAAAACCTGCATCTTGCCACAGAGATACTGTACGTGCTCCTTCCTGCCTAGGTTTGCACAGGACTCAGAAGTGTGGGAAGAAGCAGTACAAGTAACCTCTAGCTTCCTTCCAGTGTTGCTTCTGTGTTTTCTACAAAACCATGGTCAGCTCACCCAGAGTGGTGGCCCAGTCCTGCTGGGACTCTTTTGCCCGAACTCAGTGCATGCTCTGCAGGGGGAAACTGAGGAGCCACTCAATGAATGGCAGTATTCAACTAAATTTTTGTGCTAGCATGAGGATCAGCACTAATGCAAGGGGATTCCCCCCTTTCCCTGTGTGTGCACTGTGCACATGAGGCTTGGGGCTAGGGGGATGGAGAGGTTTGCAGGACCACAAAACAGGGGTGCAGCACCAGTGGAAACTGCATTTCCTCTGCATCCATCCATGTGTAATAACAATCTGAGCAGGGAAATATTTAAAATGAATCCTGCATATTCAATTTTAACTCCCTGCTTCTGACTCTAAATACATTAGGAGATCTTATCACATGTCACATCCATTTGGGCTCTTAAAGTGGAGCTGTTTGCAGCAACTGACTACATCTTTGAACACATCTCTGCAAACATGAATACTAGAAAAATGATTTTAGATAGAAAAGCTAGGTTGAAGCCACCAGGAAATTGAATTTTACAGAAAGTCATGATACACAAGAAACAGAAAAGGGCTTAGTTGTGGCACAACTCTTCCTCTCGCCAACTTCCAACCCCAAGATTTTTTACTTTGGCCCAGCAGATTTAACCATAAACCGTGATTTTGTGTTAAAAGAATGAGTTGCTGAGTGTGTGCTTTCCTCTTCTTTATGTATGAAGGAAAATTTAAATTTTTTTCCATTTCTGGCTGTGAATAAACTGGCTGTCTCCACATTACAGGAAACTGGCTTATTTGAATCAAGGTTAGTTCTATCAAACCACCAACAGGACTGTAACTTAATATTCTGGTTTATGAACTAAGCAGTTTAAATAAAACACAGTTTCCCATATTCAGCTGTTAACAGGAAAAGGATTTGCTCACAAATGTGAGATGTTTTAAAGCTTCTCCCCTTACACACACACACACAGAGGTGTGACCCTGAGCCTTACAGCTGCTCATCCTCACAACGCCAAACCATAACTTACGAATCCATTTTCCAGTAAAAATCCAGAGGTCAATTTGAAGAAACACCCCCAATAGTTCTCAACTGCTAGAAAGGTGAAGGAAAACATCACGTGTTTTAGAAGTAAACATTTATAGAAAGTTGAAAGATAAGGAAAAAGGATTCTCACCTTCATTGATGCTAGAATCATGGAACATAGTTTCAAAGGCTTGATGAGTCTCGGCAAATGAAGGCCTTTCTAGGGGATTCCATTTCCAGCCTAAAGCATGACAAAAGCAGAGAAAAAAGTTCTATGTCTTGGAAACATGGCAAGCAAAAGCCGAAGGAAAAGCTTCTAAACTCCTCCTCCTGGCCATATGTGAGAAGCACATGATCCCAAGGTTTAATATGTTGCAATAAATTATGGTTTAGCATGACATGCAAATGAAGCCATGTTCTATAATACAGTGGAACCTCGGTTTACGAACACCTTGGGCTTGTGCAGTCACCGGGGGGGGGGGGGACGACTCCACAGCTTGGGGCCGCTCGGGGGGGGGGGGCACGCCGGCTGCTCCGCGGGAGCGTGCCCGTGCAATCTTTGCCTCGCCGGAAGTTGGGAGCGTTTCCGAAGCTGCGACCCAGTCACGGACGCTCCGATGCCTCCGCGGAGGCATCGGAGCGTCCGCGTCTGGGCCGCAGCTTCAGAAGAGCTCCCATGGCTCCGCAGAGACCCGGAGCGAAAGCCTGGCCTCCGCGGAGGCACCGGAGCGCTTCCGAAGCTGCGACACAGTTGCGGACGCTCCGATGCCTCCGCAGAGGCATCGGAGCATCTGTGACTGGGTTGCAGCTTCGGAAGCGATCCCGACTTCCGGCGAGGCAAAGATGGCAACCGGCACACTCCCGCGGAGTGGCCAGCGTGTCCGCGCCCCCAAGCCGCGGACTCCGTCGCTCCACGAGAGGTGGGGGAGCTCGGGGAGCCCAGTCGCTCGGTTGGTGGGACGTCACCCCCCGGCGACCGCACGAGCCCAGGACCGGAGCCAGAGCGCCCAACCGTCGGCCGGGAGGAGCCCCCGGGGCCTAGGGCAACTCGCTCAGTGGAACTCCGGTGCACTGGAGGAGAGGGCGAGGGAAGCCCGGAACCCGCCGAGAAGGCTGCCGCCGCCACTCCAAACAAGCAGAAGTGAGGGAGAGGGACCTTGCGAGGCGAAGAGCCTCAGCCTTATCGCCCTGCTGCTGCATTGTCGCAGGAAAGGCCCAGAAACATGTGAGTGGGGGGAAGGGAGAGGCCCTGGCCTGGCTGCCCTGCCGTGGGGTGACTACCATTATCGCTGCCTCTACCGTTATAAGAAATAAATGTAAAAAAATTTCACCTAAAATAATTTTTTTCACCTAAAATACTGTCTGATTTATTTTATACTACAGTACATTGATTATTGCCTTCATTTTATGGATCAATGGCCTCATTAGACAGTAAAATTCATGTTAAATTGCTGTTTTAGGGGCTGTTTTTCATCGTCTGGAACGGATTAATCCACTTTCCATTACTTTCAATGGGAAAGTTCGCTTCAGGTTAAGTACGCTTCAGACTTCCGGAACCAATTGTGATTGTAAACCGAGGTACCACTGTACAGGATTTACAATCCTATGTTTGGTGACTTCTGCAAACCCCAAACCCCTGAATCCTAATCCATTATTGGTATTATGAAAACTGGATTCTAATTTTTAAAAAGTGACAAACCACCCTGAATTCAAAATCTCTTGGCAATATTTGATCAAAACAGGCTCCAACCTCCCTATTACTTGCTTGACTAAACATCTTAATCGGCATCAAACAGCCTTTCTATTTGTTTCTGAAATGTTGTCTCCTGCTTGGTAAGTAATACCAGACATAATACAGCACCCTACCGGACACAGTACACTTAAAAGGCAAGTTACTGGTGCCTTGGAATTTAGAGCACTCACCAGAGTCTTGGTACTCTGCAAGTTGAAAAATATACAGAGGCCTGCATGCTTTGTTACAAAGAAATTTCATTTGTTGTTTGTGTTTATTTTATGAAATTTGAAAAGAATATTGAGAAATGTGTGTGTGTGGGGGGGTCCTCCTACCCTACTACAGCCCTTGCTGTGAAGGGGCTCCCAATCCTCCAGGGACGCTTTCTGGAGGGCTCAGGAAGTTACAGCGAGGAAAAGGAGGGCTCTCCCCTTCTATGGCCTTCTACGCAAGCAACTTTGGATCCAAACCCATGGTTTTTGTCATAATCCCCCCCAAGAGTTCCCCCCCGTGTCACCATGAGGCAAATAAATTAAGTGACATGGGGACTCCACAAACCCCTAAGCAGAAGTTTGTGTCAATGGACCTGTCTTTTGCTTCTGTTGGTTTTTTACATAAGATGTCAGTTGGTAACAATTCTCTTGCTTTGTGGACAAGAAGTTGCCATGGACTGCAAGAAGATCAAACCTATCCATTCTTAAGGAAATCAGCCCTGAGTGCTCCCTGGAAGGACAGGTTGTGAAGCTGAGGCTCCAATACTTTGGCCACCTCATGAGAAGAGAAGAATCCTTGGAAAAGACCCTGATGTTGGGAAAGATTGAGGGCACTAGGAGAAGGGGACGACAGAGGACAAGATGGTTGGACAGTGTTCATGAAGCTACGAACATGAGTCTGACCAAACTGCGGGAGGCAGTGCAAGACAGGAGTGCCTGGCGTGCTCTGGTCCATGGGGTCACGAAGAGTCGGACACGACTAAACGACTAAACAACAACAAAACAGACTTCCCCCCAGCTCTATATGCAACCTGTTTGTTATGGCAAGCCAGCAGGACTGCCAGTCCTACTGCATGTTCTCATGATGTCTCCAATCTACGATTTGTTACTAAAAGTAAAGGCAAGAACGCAATACTCACATGCTCTCATGAGTTCATAGACTTTTGGGGGGCAACCTTCAGGTTGTTCCATTCGGTAGCCTTTCTCCAGTAGATCATAAACCTGAGAGAGGTCAATGCCAGGGTAAGGGGACATTCCATAGGTGGCAATCTCCCACAACAAGACTCCAAAGGCTGCAAGTTAAACAAAGCCATTTTAAACCAGATATTACTTTCATTTCACAGAATCACAGAATTGTAGAGTTGGAAGGGACCCAAGGGTCATCTAGTCCAACCCCCTGCAATGCAGGAATCTCAACTAAAGCATTCATGACAGATGGCATCCAACCTCCAAGGAAGGACCGTTCACGGCCATTAACCAGTATTTCCTAAACTGTGGCAGAAGGCAGCTTATTTAGAACTACTACTTATAGAGGGAAATTGCACGCCAAGGAAAGTTTGTAGGATTTGGGGCTGTTGTTCTTTGATGTGGCAATCTAAATTAATCAGAGTAGCTTCTTAAGCCTCAAATTCAGGTTATATTGCAGGGGCAGCCACAAAGTAATTTTAACTAGCCACTGGCAGACAGATTTTGATCAAAATGTGGTAGAAAGCTTTCCCACCCTTAAGAATAATAATGTTTATGATTTTTAAGAGATAAGAGGTACTTCAATGTTACAATGTTCTTTGTGACAGCCCCAGCTACCCCACTGGCTTGTGCTCCATAAGTGAAAAGGTCTTACCTTTAGGTGGTGTCAGCAGTTCTCTACAACCTGACTATGAGGTAGTCAGTTTCTGGCAAAATACGTTTCTAGCTGTATCAGATTAGAGCTCATTCTAAGAATACCAGAGCAGCCCACATGTAAATGTACACAGGGACTCCATGCATAAGAGCAATGTTCTCCCTTCTTACCCCAAACATCTGATTTGATTGAGAATGTGTTGTAGGCCAGGCTCTCGGGGGCTGTCCATTTGATAGGAAACTTTGCTCCAGCATGAGCTGTGTAAGTGTCTCCGGTCATCAATCTGCTTAATCCAAAGTCAGCCACTTTCACCACGTGGTTTTCTCCAACCAGACAATTGCGAGCTGCTAAATCCCTGTGTAAACAAAGACACTGCAGAATTACGATCTCTGGTATCATCAAGATTCACCCTAAATCTTCTACCTCAGATAAGTGAATATGATTTTACAGCTCAAAACTGGTTGCCACTGAGTGCACAGGAACATATTTAGCCTTTGTGGTTGTAGGGATCTGTTTACTAACATGTGGGGCTTGATCAATGCTTCAGCATTTGAAAGGTACAGCTTTGGTGCCTGGCATGCTTATTCTCTGTTCGCCTCCATATTTTATAACACCCAGGGATGCGTCGCTAACATATCCACTGTGGTCTCTCAAGTAATCAAAATAAAGACAAGGATGCTGCTGTGTAAATTGCATGCTATAAATTTGCCTAGTTTATTTTGAGTGAAGAATCCACAGCTGGGGACAGGTGGTAAAGAATGTGAGCTGTGCAAAGTCTATATTTATGCCTCATTATTTCGCTTCTTTAGAGCAAAGGTCTGAAGCACTGTAACCAAGTTGTAATCTTTGCAACAAGGCTTCATGTTTGCACCAAAGCTTCTGCCAAGATAAATGGCACTCCCTCCTCTGACATGGAACACTTTTAATTAAGTACACTGAAAGCATGAAAATGCCAAAGTTCATCACTGACAGTCTCTGCTGAGCGCAATAAATCTTACTACGCTATCATGCTGAGCAATCATCTTATGTGAACCTTTGAATTCAAATCAGAGAACAGGGAAACATAAAGGTACTTGAATACTATTTGATTCTAGTCTAAAGAGGCTTAGTTTCCAAATTCATGCCTCTTGAACATGCCAAACAAGGCAGCAATTTGGATGACAGTCTATTGCAATAGAAGAATGTACCCCAAAGGATGCAGGTGGCACTGTGGGTTAAACCACAGAGCCTAGGGCTTGCCGATCAGAAGGTCGGCGGTTTGAATCCCCGCGATGGAGTGAGCTCCCGTTGCTCGATCCCAGCTCCTGCCAACCTACGGTAGCAGTTCAAAAGCACGTCAAAGTGCAAGTAGATAAATAGGTACCACTCCGGCGGGAAGGTAAACGGCGTTTCCGTGTGCTGCTCTGGTTCACCAGAAGTGGCTTTGTCATGCTGGCCACATGACCTGGAAGCTGTACGCCGGCTCCCTCGGCCAGTAAAGCAAGATGAGTGCCACAACCCCAGAGTTGTCCGCGACTAGACCTAATAGTCAGGGGTCCCTTTACCTTTACCCCCCAAAAAGGCCCTTTCAGAATACAAACTGTAGTCACTATTCTCTGAGGGACTCATTAAACTCTTAAAACACCCAAGCAAGAACAGTTGAGCTACAGCTATGGGCAAAAGCATATGCAAATAAATTCATAAGGGAGGCAAAACATGCTGGCAGGATAATCCTGCACTGAAATACATCAGGAAAATATGAGTTCTACATGCTACCTAAGTTCAGTACAGTAAATTTCCTTGATTTCACTCTAGAGTGAAATCATATCAGGATCTATGCCATATCAGGATCTACATTTCCATGCAATGACTTAAGTGATGAAAGATACAGGAGTGGAGAAAATGGGACGTGGAGAATTCTCTTTTTTGGGGGGGGGGAGGTGGTATGATCACAGGAGAGAAACTGAGCTGCGTAGGTAACAAATTATTCACCGCTGCTGCCCGAAGTGTTCTCCTAACTTTTCTGAACCTTCCAATATTTAAGCGAGATATTTAACATTTTAAACTTTTTTCGCAGAGGCAACTTGCTATGTTTCCCCGCACATGAAAGCTAGGAGGCCAGGATTATTTAGAAAACTTGAAATATATCAAGCTTTGTCTAGAGAGAATAGCTGGCACAAAGGTATTCTGTTAAGGAGGCAATTGCCTCATGAGCAGAACTTTCAAGAGTTCTCTTTAAAAGCATATAATCGGATATTATCAAAGTTCCTCATGAAAGGTCACCCAGACCCACACTCTCACTCTCCTTTTACAGAAGTCAAGACATTCTGCTAACCTGTGGATAAAGTTTTTCTTCTCCAGGTATTCCATGGCAGAGGATATCTGGGTAGCCATATACAGCAGGACAACAGCAGTCACTTCCTCTCGATTGCACTCCCGCAAGTAATCCAGCAAGTTCCCATACGGCATGTATTCTGTCACTATATAAAACGGGGGTTCCAGAGTACACACACCTGGCAGGAGGATGGTAGAGTCTGGTAAGGTTTATCTCTTATTGTAGGTACAATCTTCTAATGCGACTGAAGTAGAGAGTCCCCAAAATGCTGGAACAGCAGGTAGTATTAAGATAAGGTGTGTATGTGTGGGGGTTATGTTCAAGCTTCCAAGGTAAGCACTGATTTTCCTATTTCCACAGTGTCATAGGGAAGGATTTCCACACAATGGGATTTGGATAAACAGAACATTAGATCAGCCAAGGAAATAAAAAGAAACATGGTTAAAGTGGCACTAAGCTTGACAGAGTAGACAAACATGGAGGATTTGTCCAGAATCAAAAGCTTCCTCACTCGGGGAATGGTTATTGTGCTGATGGCTGTTCCTGAACCAGAGGCACTGGTTCAGAACTGGGACTGCAGTAAAGGGGAAAACAAACAGACAGACAGACTAACAGGCTTTGTCTGTCCTTCCTTCCTTCCTTCCTTCCTTCCTTCCTTCCTTCCTTCCTTCCTTCCTTCCTTCCTTCCTTCCACTGCAGGAATGTCCTGCCATTTTCATCCACAAAGATGTCGCCACATCTGGTTGCAACAAGGTCACATCTAGCATGATCCACTAAATCTCACAGACACATTAAACTGCAACTTCTCTATTGCTAATGGAATAAAAATGATATCCAACTCAAAACCTAACTAAACTTTATCACAGCAGCTAAGGACCTAGACCACCATTTGAACTGGGGACACAGCGAACTCATTCCTTTGCAGTAAGCTAGTATGCAGAACCAGCTATCGCATTCACCCTAACAGTGAAAACTCTGAAACTGAGCTGGAGGGGAAAGGGATTCAATAAAGACATAGGCCAATGACAGAGCACATGTCCCAAGTTCAGCCCCCAGCATCTCACACTGGGGAAAACCTCTGCCCAAGACCTTGGAGATTCACTGAAGTCGGAAGAGACAATACTGGGCTAGGTGAAGTACAAATCTGACAATTTTGATTGTTCAAAGAACTTCAGTTGCCCATATTGCCACCACCTGGTATCCAATTAGTCTGACACTTCACCCTGCAAGAAACTATACACAACTGCAAGGGCTTGGGACAGATTGGTTGTCTGAGACCATGAATACATCACTATAACCTAGCCCCAGTTCTCCTTATATAAAGTGGGAACAATAGTGATCTCTCCAGTTATTCCATGGTAAACAAGACTATAAAGTACTTTGCACAATTATACAAACCATTTAAAAACTCAGCTCTAGAACGGATCATTGTGTCTCAGTAGAGACAAAATTCCTTGGCCCAGAAGTGGAATGTGACATACAAGCCCTACCATACAAGCATCTGTTTCATAAGGGGTGCAGTACTGATCGTTGAAGTTCTTTGCATTCCCAACATTTTTTTGCATTTTGCCTTACTATGGCAATGTAAATCACAAGAACTGTGAGAAATATCAACATACAAAACTGGAACTGTAGAACTTAATGGATCAGAACATGACAAGAATTCATATTATGTAGACTACACACTAGACTATGCATGCCAAAAAGCAAAACCAAACAACAATAAAGTGGGGGCAAGGGACCGTCAAGCTCCCAATCCTATTTCACTTGCGCCTTTTCAATGTGGATTCTGCTTCGTCTGAAACAGACAGTAATTCTGAAAATTGCCTAACATTAAAAAATTGTCATATCACTCACTCAAAATGTGTAGTTTTGCACTACAAACCATTTCACTCATTCCAGAAAAGAAAATAAGGCACAGGGTTTTTTTCTAGTGCCCCTCCAGGTTTCCAATTTTTCCACTGGAAACATTTAAATAAAATACAACTACAATGTTTGGACCCATGTGTGTTTTGCTGTAGGTGCATAGCCAGAACGGCAATATTATTTACAGCAGTCCGGAGACAGGATAGTTATACCCAATGGGTAAGACAGGTACAATTTTACAAAACGTAGGTTTTACAAACTTAGAGCTTTGTTCAAACTTGCCAAAGTAAACAGAATTTGGATGGCATACTCTCAACTGTTCTTGAAGGGCAGGTTTGTTTAGTACAACAGTATTGCTGTGAATGAATTAAAACAGAAAGCAAAACAGATTACTGTATGGTCATATTAGTGCATTTACCTAATAACTGCACCAAATTTGGATGCTTGATTTCCTTCATAACAGAAGCTTCTTTCAAGAATTCTTCCACTTCCATTGTATCTTCCTGAAAGTGAAAACAACTGCAATTAATTTAAATAGAAAGTATGGAATAGACTTCAATGGCATTTGCCAAAAAAAGAACACAACAGTAGAAGAGTAAGCCACAATTAAAAGGGAAGGCAACTTAAAAGGAAGGAATGATTCAAGTTACTGAAAATGTTTGCCAACTTGTCACACAAAGCTTTGAGTTAGGATTAGTAAAGCAGGTATTTGAAAAAATAATAATCCCAAAACAAATTAAAAAGAACACACAGACACAAAAATACAACAACTCAATCTAAAAGCCAGCAGTAAAACAGAAAGCAAACCCTAACCCAAAAAATTTAATCTGATTAAATTATACCTGAAAGCCTATACCAGCCTGAAATTAATCTGCTAAAAGCAGGTGTAAACAGCTAATATCTTACAGTTTGTTTAACAAGGAAGGTATAAGTATATTTCCCATGGAAGGGAGTTTCATGATAGCACCACCACTGAGAAGCCCCTGTCTCTTGTACCCACCAACTGTGAGTCGCAGGGCCTCCATGGATGATCTCATGTGGGTGCAGGCAGACCTTCAAATAACACCATCTCTCTATTTATTTAATACTAGTGTTGTCCAGCCCATTAAATAAACGGGCGCTAGAACATATGTGAGCGCTGCGTGGAGCACCGGATCGAGGAGCCGGTCTGCAGAGTCAGCGCCATGCTGGATTGAGGAGGCGATGCTCCGTGCGGCGTTGCTGGGCGCTGACTCTGCAGACCGGCTCCTCGATCCGGTGCTCCGCGCAGCGCTGATCAGCGCCGACCCGGCAGGCCGCCGGATCAAGGAAGCGGCCTGCTGGGTCGGCACCCAGCAGCGCTGCACAGAGCACTGGTCTGCAGAGTCAGCGCCCAGCAGCGCCGCACGGAGCATCACCTCCTCAATCCAGGACGGCGTTGCTGGGCGCTGACTCTGCAGACCGGCTCCTCGATCTGGTGCTCTGTGCAGCGCTGCTGGGTGCCGACCCGGCAAGCCGCTTCCTTGATCCGGCGGCCTGCTGGGTCGGCGCTGATCAGCGCTGCGCGGAACACCAGATCGAGGAGCTGGTCTGCACTCAGCGCCCAGCATTGCCGCACGGAGCATCGCCTCCTCAATCCAGCACGGCGTTGCTGGGCACTGACTCTGCAGACCGGCTCCTCGATCCGGTGCTCCCGGGACCTCTCCTTCCTGTCGGCGGCAGGGGGACAGGAACGAAGGAGGAGAAAGCAGCCCTTTCTCCTCCTTCCTTCCTCTCCCACAGCCGCCAACAGGAAGGAGACATCCCGGGGTTTGGAGAAGCGCTTGCGCAGCGCTTCTCCGAACCCCGGGACCTGTCCTTGCTGGACGCACACACACACACGCTCCCCCCCCGCCCTGCCGCCAACACTCAGTCTGGCCGGGAGCGGCGGTTGGCGGCCGCAGGGAAATGGTAGGTGGGGGGGAGCGTGTGCGTGTGTGCGTCCAGTCTCTGCGTCCAATCCCTGCGTCCGTGGGGCACATGCGCAGTAGCGCGGACACAAGAACTGGACGCAGAGACACTTGCACTTTATTATACAGTAATACCTCGGGTTCCGAACGCGATCCGTTCTGGATCGCAGTTCGTAACCCGAATAGTTCGTAACCCGAACGCGATGGGCGCCGCCATTTTGCGCATGCGCAAAGCGTGATTTTCGCGATTTTCACGCTTTGCGCAGATCGCGCGATCGCACGCGCGCCGCTTCTGCGCACACGCGCGGGGCGAAAAAACTTCCAGGTTTGCGCAGTTCGTAACCCGAACTGTTCGCAAACCGAGGTGGTCGTAACCCGAGGTACGACTGTATAGGATACTGCATGATGCAGGGGGTATGGGGTGTTAGGAGATGGGTAGTACCTCTGGTGGGGGACACGTCATGCTCCTTCTAGGGTAGTTTGTGCACCTTTGGTCCCCACCCTGCACTCGGCTCATCTGTAGTTCCAAGAAGCTTTCAGCATGGAACAACGGGCCACACCCCAGGAACAGCTTTGACTATAATCAGCTAAACCAGATGAGGGTAGCCCATGTGTCTCAAACCCTCGGTGGGTTAGGGACTTCACCTGTATGCAAAAACAGGCTCTGCCAGATTGAGTGAATGAGATCAATAGTGGGTCCAGCAGTCAAAAGGGTGGTTTCTGCACATGCTGTAGAGAGAGGTGATGGGCTGATGGTGCTTGTCAACCTGGGAAGGTAGCCCATCTAGGAGAAGGAAAACTCTGAGCCTAAACACCCGAGGTATCTCTGGGAGAAGAAAAGGCTAAGGAGTAAACCCTACTCAAAACCGGAGTGGTCTCTCTAAGCAGTTGGATGGCACCTTGTGTGTCTCCTTCTGGCACCTCCTGCAAGCAAGCTGGTGCCAAACGTATCACTCTGATTTCCTTTGGACCACATCAGTGAGGCTGAGAGGGGGGGTCTTGTCGTCTGGGCAGCCTAGGACCTCCAGGCACACTGCCCAGTCTTGTGCCTTGGGGAGGTCACTTCGGTACTGCTAATACAGAAAAAAACAACACGGTTTGATTTCACCCCTGGAGGGGCACTCCATAATCTCTTGAGACAGACAGGTGCCAACAGCTGCTTGATGCCAAAACTGGCTTATAAATGATTTACAAGTATAAAAACCGATCAAACGAGCATTAAAATATAAAGACAATTCCTTAGCAACATACCTTGAGTGTTTTCACAGCAACTGTGAGATTGTATTTCTTCCATACCCCAACATACACTTCTCCATACTGTCCTCCACCAAGTTTGTGCTTCATAGTGATATCAGTCCGTTCCATCTCCCACTTATCATGGATGGGAGAGACTCCATAGACTGTGGGCTTATTGCACTTTGGTGCTGGGTAGTGCAAGGTTGTCACCAAGCCATCAGCTACTGTCGAGTGATGGTGAACTAGCTCCGCCAGAGTATTGAAACGGCTCTCGGCTGTCACATACACCTGTTAAAGAGGGATTGAAGAGCTGGTATGAATCGGACAAAAGGAAGAAGTTGTGAATGTCCAGAAAGGGACTGGGGAGGAAAACTCGGGTTTCCCCAGAAGCATGAAACAGAAAAATGGGAAGGTAAGCAAACACAAAAATCCTCTTATGAAATATTTTCTCCTTTAAAAATGATCAGAGAAACGACGTTTTAATGTAAGATTGTTATAGTCAAATCACTCCACTGCAAATCTCTCAGATACAAGATTCACAAATATTGCTGGACCCCATCATTCCTGACTAGTGATGTTAAATTCTCAAGAATAACCTTTTGGAGAATATTCTCAATTAATGAGAATATTAGAGAATTTTTAATTAAAATTGGATAATATTCATTTTGATGCATTTTAAGGTGATGGAACCAGTAATTGTCATGTTAAGGTTTGTTATAGGAAACTCAGTAGTTAAATCATATTATACTCTTCCATTAGAACACGTACATGTTATAGGACAAGTAAAAAAAAATACAATTGGCACGTTAAGGTTTGATTCAAGTAAATTCAGGAATAGGCTGTCTTGTGCTTCTAATAGCTCTAACACTTAATATTATCATTATATGATAATATATTTCAGAAATGTCAATCTCTGGTAAATGGCACCTTGTACCATTGAATGGCACTGCAAAAACCAGTTACTGGCACTAAATAAAGATATAGAAGCATCAACTGTTTAAATCAAGGCCACCTCACATGCTGTTACACATAACTGTATAGGCCTAGGTACTTAAAGCGTATAAAGCATTAAAGCTACTTTCTGTAAAAAAATAAAAAAATAAAAAAATCACACTGTATGGCCAAGGGTATAGAATTGCTAAGAATACGGTCACACCAAAATAGGGAAAAGGCTATTACATATATCGTAGTTGAAATACATATGAATTCAAATGTTCATCAAATTAAATGAATAGCATTTTTAAAACTTTTTTTAAAAAATGTTTTCTGTAGCTCACATTTCAGAACTGCCAATGGTAATGTAACTGGATCAAAAAAAAATCATTATTCATTACTTACACTGGCAATATCACAGCTTGACTTATTATTTACTAGATTTTTTAAAATGTGGGTTGTAAAACTGGTTCTTACATTAGAATTTACAGTTTGTGGAGAATATTCCTGGAGAATTTTCTAGCAGAGAATATTCTCACCTCACATCACTATTCCTGACCATTGGCAATGTTGGCTGGGGTTAATGGGAGATGTGGTCCAATGACACTTGGAGGTAAAAAAGGTAAAGGACCCCTGGATGGTTAAGTCCAGTCAAAGGCGACTATGGGGTTGCAGCGCTTGTCTCACTTTCAGGCTGAGGGAGCCAACGTTTGTGCACAGACACAACATTGGCTACCCCCATCTACACATTGCTTGAGCATCCTCCAGACCAGGAGTGGGGAACTGGTAACGTTTGTCCACAGACAGCATTCTGGATCATGTGGCCAGCAGGATTAAACTGCTTCAGGCGCAAGAGGACACTGTGACAAGTGCCAGAGCACACGGAAACTCTGTTTACCTTCCTGCTGCAGTGGTACCTGTTTATCTACTTGCATTGCTAGGGTGACAGAAGCTGGGACAGACCAACGGGAGGTCACCACCGTCATGCAGATTCGAACCGCCGACCTTCCGATCACCAAGCCCAAGAGACTCAGTGGTTTAGACCACAGCGCCACCCACGTCCCTTGTGGCGCACTGGACCTGTCCAGTGGCCAGATCCTTATCTCCACACACACACACCCTCCATGGGACAAGTATGACAGGTGTGCCACCCTCCTCTCAATCACCTGACACCACAATGACATCAGGTGACCAGCTTTTGCCCACATGGTTTGAAATGCCTAGGCAGAAAGGATGTGCTAAAGTTTGGGAAGTGCTGCCCATGGATGAATGCAGGCACTGCTGATAAAGCCCCTTTTACCCAAGCCATGTATGACGACATCATCTATAATGTTGGGTGTAGAGCAGGTTAGTTGGACTAGATGAAACAGCCTCACGGGCCAAATGGGGACATGTGGTGGGCCTATTCAGGCCAATGGGCTGAAGGTTTCCTACCCGTTTTGTGCTCCAGGTAATGATCTGAGGAACCATGAGCATTCACCTACTGACTCTGTTCACACCTAACGCTGAGCTGCGGCTTAACACAGACATTCCCAGGAACCATGCATGGCGTCTGCTGTTCCTAGCATGGAGCAAGGGGGCAAGCAGAGGCCGATCATCAAGACTGGGTAATTGCTGGGTAAGGTCTGGCATTACAGTGCAATGTAGCTACGCAAATCTGTCGCTTAAAGCAATGACAACCGGCTGTTTCCAGGTGTCTTTGCTTCAAACAGCAATGAAGGCAGAACCTTTTTAATAAAAAGAATGGGTTTCCCTTGAGGATTTACCTTGCCATCCACGGTGGTATTGATCCTGTAGTGGTAAACACGGCCCTCGTACCTGAGTGAGATGGACAGTTGCCCTGGGCTGCTCTCACTTTCCCGAACTAGGAAGCTGCCATTAATGAGGCTGCTCAGCAGATACTCAGCTGCACTGCGTGAAACTGGCCCATGATACCAGGAATGCTTCTCCAGGCTGTTCACTGGGGTGATGTAGTTACTTGGAACCCACCCTTGACCATTCTTGGAGCGTACTTCACTCCATTCACCGTTCTGGTTGTAGCCAAGTACGCGTAGCTTCTCACCTGAAGCATAAGAGGAGAAAATTCCAAGTGGGTCAAATGTGATTGATAATATTTAATCTGCCCTGCCAAGAAATGGGGGAAGACAGAACAAAGTACTCAAGAAAGGCCACCTGCTCAGGCTAGAGACAGGAAATAAACTGGAGTCTATCCAGCATGGCTGTGGGAGGAGCGAAAAGATTATTAACAATTTCCTGTCTTCTCAGGGGACTGGGCAGCTTAATCCTTTCTGGCGGATTTTTTTTTTTTACCCTATGTCCTTGTGGTTTAAACATGATTGAAGACCTCATACATATTTGTCCTTTATATAACTGGTTGTGGGAACAGTATTCGGGACAAACTTTAGCAGATTTTTGAAGAGGTATGTCCACAGGGCAGAAATTTGGGGATCACCAACCTGGCACATGTGAAGGTCATCTGTGGTTCCTGCAGGCACAGCAATCCTCAAGTAATTTCTTTTTTTACATCATTTCTATACCACTTTACATTTCCATTAAAAAAACCCCTACCTCTTTATATCCCCCCCCCCAAAAAAACCCCACTTCTAAGCATCAAATAAAACATGACAAAGTATGGAAGTTAAAATACAAATACAAATAAATACAAAAATAGGAGTGTCAGCGTTTCTCCCTAGTTATTTTCCTGATATGGAATTCTGAATTTCTGCATGCAGCTATCAAAGGCACAGGAGCCTTGACTGGGAAAACCAGGTGACTGTGTCACTCCCTCAGTTCTGTTTGGCACCACTGCTTTCCAGTTATGCTTCCTTCCTCCCCACCCTCTGGAAATGAGACAGCAGTGCAGAGCAGTTGCTTGAGCTGGGAGAGATGGTGCTTTTGTACTCTGGTTAGTTTGCAAGGATGTTTAGGGTGGATGGGAGAGGCAGGGCGGCTTCCCCACTCGCCTTTGATGTCTGCTGGCCACACAGAACTGGAAGCAAGCACCTACTTTGCCCTTGGAGGGGCTTCCCTGAATGTGTGTGGAGTTGTTTAAGTATGCTTTGTGTGTGTGTGTAATTGACGGAAATGCACTGGGCAGAGAGGGAGAGACAGATGCATGTGTAATCCGTGGGGTGAGGGTGGGGAGGCATGTTTTTGTTATGTGTGATCTGCAAGAGACAGGGAGAAATGCACTTGGACAGAGAGGGAGAGGTGTGAGAGAAAGGAGCATGTTTGCGTGTGCTTTGTAAGTGTGCAGTGCATGTCTGCAAGAAGAAGTGTAGTGAAGCCACCTTGTGTATTGTCCCTAGTGCTACAGACTCTTCCCTCTTATTGGACAGCAACATCATCATCTCAGTCTCCATAGGAGCATCACTGTACTGCTGCCCCAGAGTCAGAACAATATCATACATCTTTGCATGCATCCCCTCCCCAGAAGATGGCTTGGCTTACCTTTGGTGATGCTCAGTGTGTTGTCACCACTCGCTACAAAATCATAAAGTGCAACAAAAAGATTGGGGTCGCTCTCAGTGGTTCCTAAGAGGTTCTCTTTGGAGCTCCACCTGATGGCTTCATTCAGTGCCTGGGGTTCTGTGTCACAACCATAGGGGCGGTGCAGAGCCTCTGAGGAAAAAGAAAGAATATGTTTGTTTAGTATTCATATTTAAAATCCATGGGCACACTGAATTTGGTCCTGAGCAGCAAATGGAAACAAATATTTTTAGGTGTAACTCAGCAACAAGAGCAATGCAAGATATTTTGGTGCTTGAAGCAAAAGAATGTAAAGGACACCTCCTCTGCTCACTAATATGAAGCATGACTTGGTAGGAAATTATTGTGCACAAGCCCCAGGGAAATGGATAAGAGTTGGGGCCCATGGATTACATTTCTCCTGTTCTGCTGCTCTTAGTAGCACTCAAAATCCGCTGCCTGGGGCACTTGCCTTCTTTGCCAGCTAGATAAGCTTCCTTTGCCAAATAACAAAGCAGGCGCCAAGAAGCTAACTGAGCAGAGCTTCAGGCAATTGGCAAAGGAGCCACAATCTTACCTATTACTTCTCCTGAGGTCACATGACCAACCACAAGTGCAGGTAAGACGGTGACAAAAGTGTCATTTACAGCATGCAGCCAAGCTGGTGCCAAATGTATTGCTCTGCTTTTATTTGGACCACACCAGCAATGCAGCCCAGGACCTCCATAGATACTGCCCAGGCTTGCACCCCAGAGATGCAGCAAATGCAACAGTTACAAGTTACCAGGCTCTGTAGCCCCAGCGAGTGCTGTGATTCTCCGGCAGCTTGGCTTTGCCCCCAGAGGTGCACTCCATTGTCTTTTGAGACAAACGGATGCCAACAGCATGCATTTACAGCATATGGAAAGGGATTTAATCCAAACAGGTCAAAAAGAAATGGGGGGGGCTATTTATATTTCAAGAAATACTCCCTGTGATTGTATACTTTAAAAGGCAATAATCTAAGTCAATGCATTGGTTGATGAGACCATAAACACAACCTCGGAACTGTTTCATTACTGATATGCCAAGCTCCCCAAATTTCATGCTGGGCAAAGCAAGCTTCAGCTTTCTCTTTGCTTTAAGGCCTGAACTTCTTAAACCATCAAATCAAATTTCAAGTTCAAAGGGAAGTACTGTACAGCTCTGACCCAGATTAGACACAGATCCCCCCCACCAATAGCAACAGTTGATCTTTGTCAATTTGAATGAAATAAAATATTGCAAGCTCTTTTTAACAAAAATGAGTAAACAAGCGGCCCCATTTGATATACATTGTACCTCGGAAGTCAAATTGAATCCGTTCCAGAAGTCCGTTCGACTTCCAAAACGTTCAGAAACCAAAGTGTGGCTTCTGATTAGCTGTAGGAAGCTCCTGCAGCCAATCTGAAGCCACAGAAGCCCCATTGGATGTTCGGCTTCCAAAAAATAATTCGCAAACCGGAACACTCACTTCCGGGTTTGTGGCGTTCAGGAGCCAAAACGTTTGATAACTAAGCTGTTCAAAAACCAAGGTAAAACTGTATGGCTAAATCAGGCACCACAGCAAAAACATTCAACTGCCATGTTAAGTGAAAACACTCTAAAGCAGAGGTTTTCAACCTTTTTGAGTCCACGGCTCCCTTGACCAACTATATTCTTTCTGTGGCACCCCTGTGGGGCTCAGGAGCCCAGTTATGACACCCCTTGCCCGCAGAGCTGGCAGCCTCACACTCTTTTTCAAACACCCTCCTATGCGGAGTGTTCCCTCAGCCTCCTCTCCTCTCTCCTTGGGAGTCCTCTGGGTAGCTGCTGCTGCCACCCCTGGTCTCTGAGCTGCCCACCTCAAAGAGAGGTGCTTCCTCACACTGCCCCACAGGGGCCTGGGACTTGTCTGTCCATTCCCAACAGCAAGGGCTGCCAGACTGGTCTGCTGGGCTCCCTCGCCTACTTGCTTGCTTACTCCGAGACTGCCTCAACTCCTGGCAACCAGCACCCTCTGACCAGCCCCAGAGGCACCATTTGCCTCCACAGCTTGTGGCCAGGTCTGCTGCAACAAAAAAGCTGTGCAAGCCTTGGGAGGGAGAGATGCGAGAGGGCATCAGAGGCGGGAGGGAAGGGAAGAGAGACAGAGGCCAGTGTTGCCCATGGCACCCCTGACCATCATTCAAGGCACCCCAGGGTGTCACGGCACACTGGTTGAAAACCACCGCCCTAAAGTAAGAGCAGAACATGAAGGCAGACACATTCAACCAAGGTCAGGTAGCTCATTCACTAGTTGAACATGACATTTGCCGTAGATTAACCTAATGGAAAGATTGCTCACCTAACAGCTGCTACACCCAAGGTGCTACACCTCAATTCCTCTGATGATGGTAGCAGCAAGAAACAGTGAAGAGACGTGATGGGTGAAGGAAAGAAGCATGAGCAATGATGCAAAAGAGGCACAGAGCCAATCCCCACTCAAAGCTCCCAATATCAAGAACTAGCTCTGGACTAGAGCAAACCAGCACCAGCAAGCCTCTTATAGCCTAGTCAACTTCAGCTCTGCCATAGAAGAACACATGAAGAGACCTTGTGGTCTCTTCCAACTCTATGATTCTATGAAAGCAAGGTACGTATAAAGCCCAAAAGGAAGTTGGAGCAGTAGCATGCCACCTGCGGCTGCTTGTTTCAGAGTCTGAAGCAACACTGCTCACATAAAGCCATTTCTAATCCTATGCAGTGTCATGATCAAGAGCATTCTTATAGCTGATTTTTAGGTATTACTTTCAGGAATGTTCATGCTATCCACAAACGAGGAGCTAAACCACTCCCCTGCATTAATGATAATGTTAGCAAGAGGGCATGCACACACTGCCTTCATCAGCTACAGTAAGGCATTGAAGAAATCCAACTCCCACAAAAGATTAGAGATAAAAACCAGCTGTTTGCTTACAACAGCATATCACAGTGGGAGGAGGGAATGCAATTCCATCATCAGTTGCATTGCCAAGTTACATCCTAGAATCATAGATGGAAGAGACCACAAGGGCCATCCAGTCCAACCCCCTGCCAAGCAGGAAACACCATCAAAGTATTCCTGACAGATGGCTGTCAAGCCTCTGCTTAAAGACCTCCAGAGAAGGAGACTCCACCACACTCCTTGGTAGCATATTCCACTGCTGAACAGCTCTTACTGTCAGGAAGTTCTTCCTAATGTTTAGGTGGAATCTTCTTTCTTGTAGTTTGAATCCATTGCTCCGTGTACGCTTCTCTGGAGCAGCAGAAAACAACCTTTCTCCCTCCTCTATATGACATCCTTTTATATATTTGAACATGGCTATCATATCACCCCTTAACCTTCTCTTCTCCAGGCTAAACATACCCAGCTCCCTAAGCCGTTCCTCATAAGGCATTGTTTCCAGTCCTTTGACCATTTTGGTTGCCCTCAAGTTTGCCCATCCCCAAATTTCAGCCCTCCAGATGTTTTGAACTACAATTCCCATCACCCCTGACCACTAGTCCTGTTAACTAGGAATCATGGGAGTTGTAGGCCAAAACATCTGGAGGGCTGCAGTTTGGGGATGCCTGATCTAGATGCTATACTCCTATTGATGCAGCCTAGAATTGCATTGGCTTTTTTAGCTGCTGCATCACATTGTTGACTCATGTCAAGTTTGTGGTCTACCAAGACTCCTAGATCCTTTTCACATGTACTGTTCTCAAGCCAGGTGTCACCCATCCTGTATTTGTGCCTTTCATTTGTTTTACCCAAGTGTAGTACTTTACATTTCTCCCTGTTAAAATTCATCTTGTTTGCTTTGGCCCAGTTGTCTAATCTGTTAATGTCATTTTGAAGTGTGATCCTGTCCTCTGGGGTATTAGCCACCCCTCCCAATTTCGTGTCATCTGCAAACTTGATCAGGATGCCTTCAAGACCATCATCCAAGTCATTGATAAAGATGTTGAATAAGACTGGGCCCAAGGCAGAACCCTGTAGCACCTCACTAGTCACTTCTCTCCAGGATGAAGAGGAGTCATTGATGAGCACCTTTTGGGTTTTGTCAATCAGCCAGTTACAAATCCATTGAATGGTAGCATTGTCTAGCCCGCATTTTATCAGCTTCTTTACTAGAATATCATGGGGCACCTTGTCAAAGGCCTCCTTTTTTATTGTGCTTTTCCCCATGCTCTTTATTCTCCTCATTCCTTATGCAATTTGAGTCTCCAATTGGCTGGAGATTACTTCTCACCATAACAGAAACATCAAGCAAAAGCAGCCTGTGAGCACCCCCAAATATGGGAATCTAAAAATCAAACCCCACACAGTGTTAATTTTAAGAACCAGAGCAACTTAAGTCCCCAGTTCTTACAGAGGTGAAGTACAGTCATATGCAGTTCCTGCTTTCCAAACATACCTCTCAAATCAGATAAAGTTGGTTTAGAAGCCTCCTCAGAAAAGGAACACAGTTGCTCAGCATTCTCTTTGCCAAAACTGCTTGAGTGAAGAAGAACTGTCCCCAGGATCATGTTGCTTCTTACCGAAAGCCAACACACAACTGCCTAGCACAAATCAGAATGCTTTTCCCTGGGACATGGCAAGCTACATGTGACTCCTACTAAAGAGGATAAGGGCCAACAGGAGAAAGCAGGACTGTTGCCGTGGGAGGCAACGCAAGTGAGCAAAGCATTCCTCTTTTCAGCAACTGGAAGCTTTAAGAAATGTGATGCTTTCCAACAATTAGAAGGCAGGGAACAAACCGCAAATTGAAACGTTCCTGGAACCGACAGGCTGTAACAATGAAAGCTTATTCATTCTTGGATGACAGTTAAGATTGCTTGATGGGAAGGAATGTTTTCCACAGCATAGTTGAGCAATGCATATTAACACACGCAGACTTTTTCCAACACGTGAACAACTACGTCAGCATGCTTGACAACTATCCTTGAAGAGCCAAGATTTAGTCTCAAGTTATATTCCTAGATCAATTCTGTTGCAAAAAAGTTTATTTACTGACTGTGATGAGTCCAAGCAAGCAACCAGGTGATATTTTTTGTCTTTTGCAAAGGACAAACTCCTGGCTCCAGCTATCCCATCTGCTTGGCTTTCACAATGGATGCAAAGAATCTCATTTGATTGATAATGGGATTGTCAGTCAACAGGGGGTGGTTAAGCACCCCTTAAATCTGGTGGTGTATGGAAGTGTCTCATTCAACTAGCAGAATAGGCAAATGAATAATCATTCATTGCAAAAGGGAATTATTTTCCACCTGCACACCAAACTCACTTTCTCCTCTACTTGCTGGCTCTTCTTCAAGCTCAAAAGAAAAAAGTTAATGCATTAATTATATCAACGTCAGCAAAAGAGTCAGAGTTACTTTTATTAGCCAAGAGGTCTGGAAAGGATGCATTTCTGAGGTTCAACTACCTCCATCCAAGATGACCCAAGCAGATTTGTTTTTTCTTAATTACATCTCTGTATTTTAAAAAAAATATTATGTTAAGTGATGACAAGACTGGACATTGACTCTTGCCCATGCAAAATGGATGATGTGCAAAATCACAGTGGTAAGCTGCTGAAGACACTCAGACAGCAGGGGTTAGAACTGAACAGCTGACAGCAGCAGGAAGAAAGCCTCTTCTGTAACTTGGAGCTGAAGGGAAAAATGTGTGTGCTGTAAAAGCACCTGCCACTGTCAGGGTGAATCATGAAGAGTTAGTGGCTGTGCACATGAGCTCCCCCCCCCCTACCACAACATGAAAACTCCCCAGTCACAAATGGAAACCACACTCCTTTATGTGAAACTGAGCATAACTAAGTTATTGCAGGGGGTTGGACTAGACGACTCTTGGGATCCCTTCCAACTCTATGATTCTATGATGTCCATTCTTTATAACAATATTCAGAAGACAGAAAGGTTTCTCAAGGAAAGATAAAACCATGGTTTTGTGGCACAAGCATAAACGAGTCTGGGGATCAACACAACCCTGTCCTCCTCTGATGCAGTTTCTACATTAAGGGTAAAGGGACCCCTGACCATTAAGTCCAGTCGCGGACGACTCTGGGGTTGCGGCACTCATCTTGCTTTACTGGTCAAGGGAGCCGGCATACCGCTTCCGGGTCATGTGGCCAACATGACTAAGCCGCTTCTGGCGAAGCAGAGCAGCACACGGAAATGCTCTTTACCTTCCCGCCGGAGCGGTACCTATTTATCTACTTGCACTTTGACGTGCTTTCGAACTGCTAGCTTGGCAGGAGCAGGGACCAAGCAATGGGAGCTCACCCCGCCGTGGGGATTTGAACCGCCGACCTTCTGATCGGCAAGCCCTAGGCTCTGTAGTTTAGACCACAGTGCCACCCATGTCCCAGTTTCTACATTACTTGAACTCATAAACTGTGGCTATCACTAGCATTAAGTATGTTTTGTTCAAAATAAGCCCACTTTAGACAACAGAACAAACTATGGTTAAGTGGAAGCTTCCAAACTATTCCTTCTGTGAGAAACATACAAACCTGAGACTGACCTAGGTTTATTCACATCACGCCTAATTAAAGATGGGGAATCTCTGACTTACGGGCCAATCTTGACCTGCCAGGGGTTCACTTTGGCCTTACAGGTAATTTCCCCTAAACTACACCCATCCACTCATCAGCTGGTGTGCACAATGTACATCGTCTCCATAAGTACTGAGGGCTTAAATTATTCTGTTTTTTAAGATTAACACTTCTGAGAAGCACTTTAAGGCAACCTCCACATAAACATTTGCAAATCTCCCTTGTGCCCAAGAAACTTTAAATGTGAATAATTCTTTTTTAAAGCATCTGTAGGAACAATGATAATAAAAGCATTGAGAATTTAGCCTGAGGTTAGCTAGACTCACCAGATGTTCACAACCAGCAATAAACACTTCTGGGGTGGGGAATTGCAATGAGGTTAAGGTAGCTGTGTCTCAGATCAATAAATACAGATACACACTCTGCTTGGGTACAGGGTTGCTTCTCAGCCAAGGTAGGACAAGGGACTCTATTCACAAGCATGATACTACCGGTAGCAGCTGCCACATGTCCAAGGTAACAGAAAACCTCACAGATTGCAAAACAGGAGAATATTGGAAACACCCACACCCACACCCACACCCACACACACCATTATTCATTTCTGACAATCTACTCTGGTAATAAAGATGGCATTCATGCACAACTGCTTTGACTCATAACAGAGGTGGGGCAGCAATGCACACAATGAAGTCACAAGGATTCAGGAAAAACATATTTTTCATAGCTAGTCATATGGGGAAGGGAGGCAATCTAGGAACTGGCAAGTCTGCCAACTCTGGAATCACATATATTTCGCCCCATTTCAGAGTATGCTTAGGGGTGGTGAGAATTCTAATCCACTTTCGTGACTAGGAAGCATGGCAGTTCTTCAACATTAGAATTTATTGATTTCTTTCCTTCATGAGTGACTTCCTATGAAAAATCAGAAAGCAATTTAAGAATCAAACCAAAGATTTGTAAAGTTGGAGGGACTCTGAGGGCCATCTACTCCAACCCCTTGCAATGCAGGAATCTCAACTAGATCATACATAACAGATGGCCATCCAACCTCTGCTTAAAATCTCCAAGGGAGGAGTATCCACCACCTCTCGTGGGAGCATGTACTACTGTCAAACAGATCCGACAGTCAGAAAGTTCTAGTCAGACTCCCTTTCTTGTAATTTTAAGCCATTAGTTTGGGTTCTAGTCCCCAGAGCAGGGGAAAACAAGCTTGCTCTATCCTCTATGTCAGGCACGTCCAACAGGTAGATCGAGATCTACCAGTAGATCACTGGAAGTCTGTGGTAGATCACTGGCTCCCCAACAACTTTGGCTCCCCTAAAAAAGCTCAATAACTTTGGCTCCCCTAAAAAAACCTCATTTTTTGCCCTGCACCCCCAAAAAATGGGGCTTCCCCCTCCCTAAAAAAGCTGAACAGCTTTGACCTGAACCCCCACAAAGGGGGTAGAACACTGCCAGTTTTTAACTCTGTAAGTAGATCTAAGTCTCTTGGGAGTTGGCCACCCCTGCTCTATGTGACAGCTATTTAGATATTTGAAGATGGCTATCATATCTCCCTCTCAGTCTCCTCTTTTCCAGGGAAAACATACCCAATTTCCTCAACCATTATTCATAAGGCTTGGTTTCCAGACCCTTTATCATCTTGGTTGCCCTCTTCTGCACATGTTCCAACCTGTCAATATCCTTAAATTGTGGGGCCCAGAACTGGACACATTACTCCAGATGTGGCCTGACCAAGGCACAATAGAGCTCCCCTGGGACACCTTATTTCTGTTGATGCAACCTAGAATAGCATTAGCTGAAGTTGTGTTTAGAGTGAATTGTTACCCTATAAAAATAGAATGTCTGCTCCAAACAATGTAAAAGAAAGCACTCAGGAAAAGAAACTGATTAGGGTTGAGCAATGTCTCGTTTTCAATCCACTAAACATCGTGATATGCCAATATATCACAATGTCTGAAATATGGATGGAACTATGTAGAGGCGAACGGGGTAATGTCCTGACAACCACTACTATTTAGGGGTCTAAAACTGATGTATTTTTCTTACCTTTAACATATTGTTACAACTATTATTTTATATTGCACAGAGCAACAGGGGAGGCAGGAATCATGAGAGAAGTGATGACTGGCTTCATGGTGTTTCCCACATCAAAAATTTTCCCATAGCGCATGCACACATCGTAATTTGCAATATATTTCCATGTTCATATTATGAAACCTTTACCATGATGTGGAATTCAAACTGATTGTGGGTAATACATCACCCTGCCCTAATACCAATGTCTATGGTCAAGGGCTTTCTATAAATGCAAGTTTTCTGATCAACCCCCTGGCAAGAACCCTCTTGGAAGGAGTGGGTTTTCCCCACCCAAAACCTTCCAGGGGTGCAACCTCTCTTTCCCCCATGCCGGTCAATGCAGACATCACTACTATTTCATTTTCCCAAAACAAAATGGTGGTGATGACTCGCAGGAACTTAGAAGTGCTGCTTTGCACACACACTGGAATCAATTTCAAATGAAACAAACAAACAAAAATCAATGAAAAGACAAAACATTGAACCCAGCAGGAAGAAACAAAGGTACTATTTCAAATAAAGCTAGAATCCACATGATTGTAGCTTTAGTCTGCAAATAAATGACCTTGCTTAGTATCCTTGCATGTGAACAGAGGCCCAGATAGGAATCTGTCTTGTCTTTCTGTAAAGCATAATCATGTCTGCTTACAGACAAGTGTTCTGCACAAACAAGTATACAACTAGACTGTATAAAGGCTTAATTGTAAAGCAACATATACTATTTGTTATGGCAGCTTATTAATATACATGCTTGACTGGGAAATATATAAATTGCAAAATGGGAAAGTTACTTAGAGCAGTCTTGATTTAACTTAACCATCGTGGTTCTCAACATCTGTTAAACACTTAGGCTTCTCCTGGCCTTCCTACAGGTCAAGGAACACAGACCTGGACTTGAAATTGTGGCCTACCGTACTTCTCAGTAAGGCGGAATATTAAGCACTCAACCAGCCTTCCTTCACAAGTCGTGGAAGAAACAATCAAAGTTGATACCAAGATAGTGGAAAGGGCCCACTTACTGTTATTTTAAGAGCCTTCCTCCCACACAGAGATGAACATGGCTGCTTATTACATTATTCCTTCCTGTTGCTACAGTGGTAGGAGGAATGCCATAAAGGAGTGGTCAGGAAAGCATCAGCTGTTTGTCCTAGGAGGCCCCACTAACATTTGTCTCAACTACATCTGTCTTTGTGAGTTGACAGTCTTAAGTTTCAGATGTCTATATATCTCAACTGAGCAAGAAGGGGAAAACCTATCATTAATAAAGAGCAAATGCAAGGTTTACTTGGTTTCCACTTAAAGTCAATGACATCATACCTTCCTTGGTTTCCCAGGGAAGCAAAGTCTCTCTAAGAGCTGTACTGGTCAATACACTAAGAAACATCCTTCTCCTAGTAAAAAGCAATTAAAGGAATTCAATTTAAATGTTTATGTCCTCCTTTGCTCCTGCCCTACAACTTGAAAAAATTCAACACAGTTAGTAAGGAAGATCGCCTTTCCCTTGCCATCAAGAGTAGAATGTGGACTACAGAATGTATTCTTATCCTTCAATACTCAGTAATCTCTCTCTTGTCCAAAGACATCACTTCTTCTCTGCCCTGGTAGCAGGGACTTATTCTGGTCAGTCAAACTGGTGGTGTTCAGTCAAACCCTGGTAGTGGGTGGCACTGTGGTCTAAACCACAGAGCCTAGGGCTTACCGATCAGAAGGTTGGTGGTTCGAATCCCCACGGCGGGGTGAGCTCCCGTTGCTTTGTCCCACGTCAAAGTGCAAGTAGATAAATAGGTACTGCTTCGGCGGGAAGGTAAACAGTGTTTCCGTGTGCTGCTCTGGTTCGCCAGAAGCGGCTTAGTCATGCTGGCCACATGACCCGGAAGCTGTACGCTGGCTCCCTTGGCCAGTAAAGCAAGATGAGCGCCGCAACCCCAGAGTTGTCCGCGACTGGACCTAATGGTCAGGGGTCCCTTTACCTTTACCTAGCAGTCAAATATTCCATAGGGAACACAGTTGTGAAACTGACCGCCTGCTTTTTAAAATTGCTATAAATTATCTAACGTTAACAAAGGTAGGAGTGAGGGTCCCTTGATCACGGGAATGACACGTGTATCTCACCACAACCACCACTAATTTAGGAGGAGGGACGCTCTGTCCTGCAACTCTCTCCTATTAAATTATGCCCTCTCTCTCCTCTCAAGCAAATCACATAGTCAAACATCATCTACTGACTATATGCAATATCTGCAGGTATTTATGAATCAGACAAGGAATGCAAGGTCAGAAAGCAGAAAACAAACACTTGCAAGCCATCATCACAGTAGCACAGGCACCAAGTGCCCAAGAGTTACACTTCCAACAGAGTTCACTGCAAATGCTCTGGAAATGCGGGTCTTCCAGAGATCTGTCATTATACTGCATTAAGCTGTGCTCTGGAGTCTTCTAAAGTTTCCAAAATTCCCCCAATTTTAATTATTGTTTCTCTTCTGATCAGCAAATATTTATTGCAAAACAGTCTAGCAGGCCAAGTATTTTTGACCGGTGATATGTGAACCATACAGGGACTTCATAGAAGCAGAGAACACAATAAGGCTTGCTAATCTCCAAATGCATACAAAGCAGACAAGAACCTGCCTCACAGCGCTTCCCAGGGATGCATCCTAGATCTCACAATAGGAAGGTAAACAGGTAGGTAGCCGTGTTGGTCTGGATCGAAGTAAAATAAAAAAAAATTCCTTCAGTAGCACCTTAAAGACCAACTAAGTTTTTATTTTGGTATGAGCTTTCGTGTGCATGCACACTTCTTCAGATACAGTGAAATGGAAGTTTCCAGGCACTTATGTAGAGAAGGGGTGGGGAGGGGTGGGGATGGGGAGGGGGGATCACTCAGAAGGGTGGTGGAAATGGGTGATTGACTGACTGATAGCTGTTGATGACCGCAAACGACTGCAAATGGTTTTGCATGAAAAAGCAAGGGTTGAGATGGCTGAAGATCGCTTATCATGTATAATGAGATAAGAATCCGATAGTAAACGTAAGGCAACTAAAGTTGCATAAGGCAGAGGAGAGGCCTCATTGTGTCTCCACTAAAAAAGGAGAAAGGGAGCCCGCTTCCTTTCCCAGTCCGTTGCAGGTTCAAAACATGCAAATAGTCGCTTCTGCAAATGCACTTAGTTTATAATTGAAAACCTTGTACCACATTATTTTAAACTGCAAATATGGAAAGGAGGCAAGAAGGCTGTTGCTGGCCATGGAGACGATTAGCATCACCGTGCACAGTTTCTGCCTCTTCCTGTTGAAGCTTGATTCATTTCAGAACAACTTTAGTAATAGCTATGGAGCCCAATGATTTCCCCTCAAAAGTCTGCTGAATTTGTGTGTATCTCTTCCACTGTTATCCCATAGTTCTGCTCTCTGAACATTTCCCTTAAATATCTCTTATGCCAGGCCAAGGATGGGCTGCCAGATGCTGTTAGACTACAACTCCCATAATCCCTAATCACTGGCTAGGCTGGCTGGGACTGCTTCCAACACCATCTAGAGCAGTGGTCCTCAACCCCCGGGCCAGATCAATTGGTACTGGGCTGCCCAAGGAACATTAAATACAATTAAATTAAAATTATTAAATCAAAACAATCTAAATAAAATAGAAACAATCAACGTCCCCCCCTCAGCGGGCCGCAGTAAAATGATCAAACGTTGACTGGTCCGCGGCGATAAAAAGGTTGGGGAGCACTGATCTAGAGGGCCACAGATTAGCCACGCCAAGGGCAAAGACTGTCAAAAAGATAGACATACATCATCACCACAGCAACCTGCTTGTTATAAGGCAGTTCCCTTTAGTAATTAGAACCCCAAAATCTCTTGGGGCTACATATTCCCCCAAGTTATTTCATGCAACCTGAAAGGGACTCCAAACTTTAAACACTGTGGCAAATGGAGCAAAAGGAAACACCTGCAATCATTTTGATTTGTACTTGAAATTATATTCTGTCACTTTGGTGGGGATCTCAAATAACCCCACACCACTGGTTTATGACATGCTGTCTGATAGTCTAGAATTGCTAAGGCCGCATTACAGTGCAGACACATCTGCCTTAAGCAAAAAGTTAACCAAGCACAGCACTCTTTGGTATAATAAAGAGGGCTTTGTTTCAAAATACGCCCAAAGCATTTTCTATTGAACACTGTTAAAAGGTCGTTCCCATAGCAGCTTTAAAATCACAACTCTGGGGTTTTGCCAGTGTTTTCTCTCTTGACACCAGGATAGGGCCACAGAAGCCAAACTATTCCAACCCCCAACCCCCAATTTTTATTTATCTACCTGTATAGAAGACCAAGTACCAATCTGGGGTCCTGACTACAGCTATCATTCCTATGCGCATGTGAAGAGGCTTCTATAAATGGCACATTGGCATATTATTTAAGGTCTGCAGCATCCCCTAGTGGAAAAAGGGAGCAATTACCTGTACATTATATTTCAGTACGGTAGTTTTACAATCATGTTGTAACCATTACTTTTACAGCTCTCTCAAATCTGCAAATTAATACATCTTTTGTGCAATAATAAAGTCAAAATATATTGTTCCCTAGGTAAGGGATGGATGGGAGAAGACTATCATCTGCCCAGCTGATTTCCTAGCTGGTTATCCACAGAAATCTTGTTACACTCTAAGTGGATCCAAAGATATCCTGCACTTTATGCTTCTGTGTGGAAGGGTTCCTGAATTCTGCTAATGTCTTAGGCCATGTTCTGTACTGCTCCAGAGGATTCCCTTCAGTGTTTCGGAGACAGGAGGTAGAGTTGGGCCAGCCAAGGAACTGCTGGATTCTATGCTGATCTAGCTTCTGGCAATATTGGCCTTTCTGCTGCCTCAGACTAGAGATGGTGCAGAAAAAAATAGATGTAATCACTGCCCTTCCCCTTCCTTCCTGATTGGCACAAGCACTAGATCAGGCATGGCCAAACTTGGCCGTCCAGATGTTTTGGGACTACAATTCCCATCATCCCTGACCACTGGTCCTGTTACCTAGGGATGATGGGAGTTGTATTCCCAAAACATCTGGAGGGCCGAGTTTGGGGATGCCTGTACTAGATCTTTAAATAAAGTGCTAGCTGAACCACTCCTTTTAACATTGCTGCTTCTATGGTGTTTGGATTCTGCTCTTAGCCTTATCAGTCCAAGCAAAAACTCATGAAATTGTGCCAACTACCTGCAGTAGGAACCATTCGCCAGAATGACCCTGCCTGCTGTTACTGCTGTCCACAGGTTTCTCAAGCAGCAGTATAAAAACAGAAATGAAATTCCAGTCAGTTTCAGTGAGACCCACAAGTTTCTGAACTGCAAGAGTTATAGGGGAAGTCTCCTTAGTTCTACGGTGTTTAACAAATACAAATATCAAATGCAACTTTTATTATACAGGCACAGACCAGATAAAAAGTGTTTAGCAAAGCAATGGAGAAACTGAGTAAATATTCTGACAACACCTATTTGAAGATTTTGATATGGAGGGAGTGCCTGGAATACAATGGAGAAGAGTGCACAAGAAAACAGCTTGCTTCATCTTGTGAAATTACAGAGATAGGTCATGAAGGGTGAATACAGGATTGCAACTTTTTCTCCTTACTCCTTTGCTCATTAGGTGAACCCTGTCCCAAATGTTCAAATTCTCATATGCAGTCTTTGTTCTACTTCCTATGGGTCCTGTCAGCACAAGCCCTATGGGAGAGCTTCTACTAGCTGCTAGCACAAGTTCCCCTCTCTCCTCTCCCCCTGAAACTGGTTTTTTTGGGGGGGATTGAGAAAACCCCCAGAACAGTGCATTGGAGTGGGGGGCGGCTGTTCAGCCTGACAAGCTGCAATGCTTGTGCTGATGGCAGGTTTACCACAGTGTGATGTTGAATTCCACCCTCTATTTCAAACTTGGCAAGCAATTTTAATATGATGATGTGGCTTAAATTAAAGCTGTCACATGAAAAATTGCAACCCAATTTAAAATGTGCCAAAACAGCCAATAAGGAAACTGGAGTGGACCATATCACTGCTGTATCAGTAAAACACCACACTGAAGTTAAAACATACTTAGGATCAAGGTGCCATAATCTGCATGCAGTATTCTGGAGATTAACCAGAATAAAACTTCCTGAAAAGAAGAAACAGGCATAAAGCTGTAGTGCCCAAAATCAACTGAATTAAATCCAATAAATGCAACTGTATTCTTAGAAAGAAAACTGTGGGTTCTAATTCCACATCTTTAGAATCAGAAGACACCATATAAAAACAAGTTTGGATTAAACTTTGCCAGTTGGGCTGATAAAAAAGCCATTGTAATTATTTATAATTAGAGATACCCTATTTTGAGGAAGCTCTGATAAACTTAAAACTTCAGAAACTATGAGATTTCCACAACACATGCAACAAAGCTTTGTGTAGTGGTTTACTAGTACTGCCAGAAACAAACCTCAAGGGATCTGTAATGTAGTTGGCTTCTCATTTATTCTAAATGAAATCTCTTTAGAGGCCATAATAGCTTTAGCTTTTTAAATAAATTGAGCCATTGTGTAACCACAAGGCCAGACACTACAGAACTGATCAAAAGATAAACACTTATTGTGACGAGTGCCATTGGAAGCCAGTGGCAACTCCTTGCTGACTTCTGAAATATCTCTCACCTGGTCATGAGGTAATCGCTTACATATCTACCGTAAATACTCCCAGTTTCAACTCTCAGTTTAAATGATGATGTGTTTTATTTATTTGTTTGTTTACATTTAAATTTCATCTTTTATCATGGAACTGGAGGTCTCCCACTATGGAACTGACCAGACTCAGGCCTACTTAGCTTTAGCAAGATGGTGGCCTCATGTGCCTTCAGACCATACAAAAAAGAACCCCACAACTAATTACAACTTGAACTGTATGGGTTGCCTAAGAGCCATCAAGTGGCTGGCAGGTCGGCTACACCATCCACTTGCAGAGGTAGACAGAGTCTCCTTATGACTTTTAAAGATGCACGACTCTTTATAGGGCCTTATGCTGCTAATATAAAATTCTGAATTAAGCACATTTCCAATAGTCTTGTTTTTATGTTTTACTTTTTCCAATAAGGTATGACAGAAAGATTCAAAGCTCTATAAATTATTCAACTACCGGTAGTAGGCCTTTGCCCAACAGTGGAGACAATGAGCTGTAGCTACAAGTCAGCATCTATCTGCTTCCATACAAGTTTAGTATCACCGGAAAAGAAGTGGGTGACCCCATAACCACCACAATGGCTGTGTTTACACACAACACTAAATCATGGCTTAGCTTTATGAGAAGGAACCACAGCAAGCCTTGCGCTCATGCACTCCCCTGGGTTCAGACATCATGACAAACTCCAGCTAATCTAAAATGGAAGATCAGCTTCCAAACTCCTCTGCATGGCCATGCTAAAGTAGTAGTACTATAGAACTATTGTAGTGTTATAGGACACATAACCCTAAGCCATGGTTTAGCATTGTGTACCAATGGAGCCATGGGGACGTTAGGGGTGCTGTGGTGTAAACCATTGAGCCTTGGGCTTGTCCATCTGAATGTCGGCAGTTCGAATCCCTGCAACGGGGTGAGCTCCTGTTGCTCAGTCCCAGCTCCTGCCTACCTAGCAGTTCGAAAGCAAGGGCAAGTAGATAAATAGGTACCGCTCCGGCGGGAAGGTAAACAGCGTTTCCATGCGCTGCTCTGGTTTCCCCAGAAACGGCTTAGTCATGCTGGCCACATGACCCAGAAAAACTGCCTGTGGACAAACGTCGGCTCCCTCGGCCAGTAAAGCGAGATGCGAGCCGCAACCCCAGAGTGGTTCGCGACTGGACTTAACTGTCAGGGGTCCTTTACCTTTACCTTTTTACCAATGGAGCCATACTGTCGGAAATGTCACTGGGTGCCATGAACAATGACCTCCCTTTTCCTAAGTTGAGTGATCAGATTCATCAGATAAAGAAAAGGGGGACTCGGGGAGTATGAAGTACTGTGCCTGTAACAGCTCAGTTAGAAAAAGTAATGAGTAATATTTCACAGAGATGCAAAAAAATTGGCTGGCCTTGATAGGATCATGCCGACAGGGGTGTCTTTGACACAACATTGAATTTCAAAGGAGTCTCTGAAGCACAATGCTAAAATCAAAGACAACCCTTTCCTCTCCCTTCACCAGCTCAGGAGGAGAGTGCTGAGGACAGTTCATGTCATGCTACACTTGGGAAATTCTCTCCAGAGTACATGGAAAATCTCCAGCCCTGCCTCCTTACAATTCTGCCTGCGCAGCTGCAGCTACCTCCTCCTCCCAACAAGTACATTGATCATGTGAGCCACTATCTCCTTTCTTTCTTTCACAAGCTGATGCTCTGTGCAACAACTATCATTGCCTATCTTGCAGATATCTCTTCTCCAATTGGGTATGACTGGAAGGTGTATGAGATGTGTTGAGAGAGAAGCAGCTCACACACGAAGCACTGGCTAGCAACAAGAGGTGCTAGAAAGAGGGGGTGGTGGAAGCAACTGATATATGAGTATATATCAGCAGTAGACACTCTGGAATACAAGGCGAAAGCGGGAGATGCACAAGGAAGAATGTGAACATGGATCTGAAGGGAGAAGGGGTATCATGCACACCAGAGGTTCTGGTGCACAGATTTGTGGACCCCTGCATTTGACAACAAATAAAAATATAGTGGAATTTTCTTTTGAGACTTTCCAAAGCCTGAACAGGCCTGTCCCCATTAACAGTCTGAATGAGAGAAGCTCTTTGGACAAACTTTATCAATTCAATAGACACTCTTACCACACAATTTCTTGCTGCCCTGAAACTGTTCAAACAAGCATTGTCATCTGGGAGTGCAATGAAAGCATCTGTAGCTTGTCTGCAGCCTGATTGCATACCAGTGATGGGCAAAATGAGAGTCCTGATAATGTACTGTTCACTGGTTTGTGTTAAACTGCTTAAGTGAACAGACTACCTATGTGAGCTGTGTTAAGATGGGAGTTGTGAATTCACACAGAGCTGGTAGTTGCAGTTTGTGTTCCCATGGAAAGGTGACTCTATATAGACAGTGAATCACATATTTCCTTTAAAAAATGTTTTAATTGTACAATTATAAAGTGATCAGAGTCAGGATGAGCAGTGAAATGGTCCAGTTTGCTAATAACTCAAAATTAGATGACACCAATAAAAGATCTCTCCAAACAAGATTTGCAAGCAACAAAATGGCATGCAAGGTTCCTGTAAGTAGTTATGTGGTGATACACGTAGGGTCTGACTAAGATGGATCAAGAATTTGAAAATGTCGACAGTGTGTGGTGGCAATGAAAAAGATAGAAATTATTAGAAAAGAAGCTGAAAATAAAACTGCCAGTATCATCTTATATTCTCTACAGTGCAGCTAGATTTGAAATAAAGTGTACTGTTCTGGTCATCTCATCGCAAAAGGGTACCACAGAGTTAGAAAAAGCATAGAAGCTGGCAACCAAATAGCTAAGTGGAACCTTCATTTTCAAAGGTTGCACGCTACTGAAAAACAGATGCTGAGAGGGGGCCAGTAGCATGGGAGGACTATTGCCCTTCAAGCCTGTGAAGTGTTTTCCAGAAGCATCTGGCAGGATACTGAGAGAAACAGAATCCTGGGACTGGATGGAACTTTGGGCCTGATCATGCAGGGCTCTTTTGGAGTACAGGATAAGCTGTACAATTCCTATTACAACCTATACTTACAAGGCAAAAGAAGTTGGTGCAGAGGCTGTGTAACAATATAAAAAGTTTCATTTTTAAAAAATCACATCAGCCATGGACTAAGCTAGCCACCAGTCTCAGCTCCCAATAATATTCACCTACTGTGTATGTGAAGTGGTTTGAACATATTAAAGGCCTTTATAAATACTTTTATTGAACTTAAAGGTAAAGGTAAAGGTACCCCTGACAGTTAGGTCCAGTCGCGGACAACTCTGGGTTGCACGCTCATCTCGCTCTATAGGCAGAGGGAACTGGCGTTTGTCTGCAGACAGCTTCCAGGTCATGTGGCCAGCATGACTAAGCTGCTTCTGGCGAACCAGAGCTGCGCACGGAAACGCCATTTACCTTCCCGCCAGAGCGGTACCTATTTATCTACTTGCACTTTGACGTGCTTTCGAACTGCTAGGTGGGCAGGAGCTTAGCAGCATTTATTTCCAAGAATGCACAGTGTACATCGGATCAGGCTGCATAGATCAAAAATAGGAAAATCGAGCCTTCCTAAGAAAACAGTCCAACAGTCAAAACTAACTAGCAAGAATTAACTTAAAAAACAGGTTTATTTCCTGCCCTAAAAGCAAAATTCTACACATGTTAAAAGCAAGGTCCACTGAGGTCAATAAGCTTTACTACCTGGGTGTGTGCAGCCACAATCAGATAACCGAATGCATGCCATGACAATCTCATCAGTATGTCTTACTGTTAAAAAGTTTTATGATGCTGCACTAACAAGTGGCAGGAAGCCCCAAAACCTACTGCCAGCATAATTTTCTCCACCAATGTCAGAAAATATAAAATAAGGATGAAAGGATCCCATTGAGACATATTAAAGGTTGTAATAATATGCACGCTGGCATATGTGTCTATTTGTTTTTAGCTACTTTAGTCCATAGGCATGATTTAACTGTGTCTCTCAACAATAGACTGCTTTGGAAGACCTTATTAAATCTACCCTTCAAGTTATCTTGTTTAACTTTCACATATACAAATACTGCTAAAATCCCCGTCTCCGCAAAAGGCATGAAATTGTCTATTCCTGCTGTATGAAAAGCTTGTACAAACATCAAGCCTCAAGTCCAGGAAGAAAACTTGGATATACACCCAGCATTATTACCAAGGAGCTTCTGCTGGGCCAACCACATCAGAGTTTCTTTTTCTTAGCCATATCTAACAGCAATTGCCATGCATTTCATTCAAAATGGATTACAAGTATTACCGGTAAGCACACAGCAAAGACAAGTGGCAAAAAGTCACATAATAGGTTTATCCATTTGCTTGCACCACAACCTTGTTTTGGGGATAATACCGGTACATTTAAGTAAATGGATACACACAGTTGGATGGATACACACAGTTTTTACAAAAAGTCAACAAGTTGAACTGTCCAGTAATGCTTATTTCCCCACTACTGCTTAAAAAGAAACTGAAATAATTATGTTTAAGTTTTGAGAATACAGCCTGGAGTATCAGTGCTCCATAGGTTTGGTTGGGGGTATACATAAGACCATACACAAAGTAGTGAACTGGGAAGCTCTGGGTCTTATGCTGGGATCTAGCCTAGCAAGTTACCATTATCTGTAAGCAATCAGGTCTCAGAACCTTCTTCAGGTACAGGGAATGGTGGTGTGCAACATACATTAGCAATTAGCAGACAATATGAAACTTGCAGATGGAGCTGAACTCCCTGCTCTGTTCTAGACTGAGTATATAAATTCTGACCTGACATCTAGGCTATTCTCCTTCTATGGTTGACTGTCGCTGGGGTGGGGGGAGATAAGAGACGTCAGTGTTTAAATAATACTGATGCACATTGTTTTTCAATTATAGAAAATTGATTACTGGACTGCCTAGCAATGAGAAGTGTTTGGTCCTTAAACTGTCTGTATTCTCTGTTAGTGAGGTATTCCAGAACATTGCTACTCCAGCAAAACAGACAAACTATTCCTCAGAAGGATGCTTTGAGAGAAAAGGTGGGAACATGAAATAATTGCGCTGCCATCTAAAACAGGAATTTTTTTGGGTAGTGCGGGTCAGGCCACCAGAACCAAAAGAAGTTGGAGGTGCAATAAGAGAGAAAGAAGTTGAAAAATAAGGGGTGCAACTGTAACTGGGGAAGAGAAATTCTCCGGCCACTGAAAGTGATTTTCTGGCTCTCTGAATGTACCCAAGGTTTGGATTGGTGCCCAGGACGATAAAAACTGTTTAAATGCAAGAACACAGCATGAACAGCATTCAACATAATAGATTTTCTCCCAGCTGACAAAGTTTTCGTCTGAGGCAATAATTAGCTTTAGTTAAGATATAACCATGCTCAACAGCCAAATCCAGAAGAACCAGGATTTCTCTAAAGTGAAGCGGTAAATCTAGTCCTACAGCTTAGAAGCAGCACCTTTAAATTATTATACAACTTCCAGCAAAAATAACTGAGTTCCATCAAAACACTTGCCATCGTAACCAACACCTTTCATGTAAAACTAGTTTCTATTATCTCAAACAAGACAAACCGATGAGAGAAATAGTACAGAGTAGGAGAAAACACTTTGGTAAACAGAACCATATGCTACTGCTTATATAAAATGCTTTAATAGCTGCTGAGCAGGCCCATAAGAATTCAGCTGCAGACAGGTAAGGTGGGATGGGAAGCAAGCTATTTTGTTCCAACATGCAATCAATTGTTCCTGGCTCTATGTGACAGAAGTGCTTACATGATGCATACTAGCTATACAAAGGCATACTAAACAAAAAGCATAATATAGAGATTTTTAGTTGGTCCCAATAAAGGTATTGTAACACACTTTAAGGTTTCTGTGCATGTGTATTTGTAGGCTCTATGTCCCACCCATAAAGCTAAGGGAAAGATGTTGGAAAGCAATCTTATCAGCTACTTTCTCCAGCTAATATCAACAAACTCCAAGATGAAAGGATAGAGCTAATGACCCAACATGTGAACAGAAGAGGATGCATGACATCCCCAATAGTGGAAAAGATGAAATGCTCTACATTCCTACCTGTGAAATACAGTATTTTTCCATAAAAAAATTCCTTCCAGCAGCATGCACACGAAAGCTCATACCTATGACAAACTTAGTTGGTTCTAAGATGCTGCTGGAAGGAATTTTTTTATTTTGTTTCGACTACGTCAGACCAACACGGCTACCTACCTGTAGCTAGTATTTTTCCATGTATAAGATGAGGTTTTTTTGCTTTTATAAAAATTAGTATAAAATTGGAAGTAATCTTGTACACGGAACATGGGCATCTGGGGGAATTTCTAAAATATTTAAGCATATGCCTGGGTTTTTGGCTTGGGAGGGCTGAGGCGGTCCCTCCTGCTGCCGTCCCGTCCCCCCCGGGTTGTATGCTGGCGACTGGCTTGCTTCCTGAAGCCTCCACTGGCTTGACCACCGGATTGAGAGCAGCTGCCACCGAGAGCTGCCTCAGCTACCTCTCCTTAGCCTTCTTTCCTTTTTCCCCTCTTCCCCTCTCAAACTCCTACCGGCATGGCCCGATGCAGAGCGGCTCTTCCTTGGCATCCTGCTTGGGAGCCTGTTTCCCCGCAGCAGCAGCTGCCACCGAGGGGAAGCATGTGGTGCCCCCCCCCCCAGTCGCTGCCTTTGCTTCTGTACCACGGTGCACTGCATGCACATCATGCTGGAAACTTTGAGGATGATCGCCTCAAAAAAGATCAACAACTTGCCACCGCCAATCATCCAGATTTTCACTTCTATTTTAGGGTTTCATTTTCTTAATTTTAGGTTCAAAAAAATAGTGGGCGTCTTATACAGTACATGGAAAAATAAGGTACTCTACAGCAGAGCCAAGCAGTGGATTACAGTGCATAGAGAGACCACAGAGGAACCCCAGCATGATATACATGCTCAAGACAACCCTTCTGAGTAGAGAGAGTGGAAGGAAAAGGAAGCCACTTGTTCCCAGAAATGGAAGCAACTTCCTCCCTGTCTCCTGCATACATTACAAACAGAACACCAGGGTAGCAATACATTGAACATTGCACTATTACAGTATTTCCTTCTGTGCAAGCATCAGTTTGCCATATGAAACAATCCCTCCTCTCCTCCCCCATGTGAATCTTTCGATCCCTCAGGGCCAATTTCAGGGACACGGTGTGGGAGGAGAGCAGGGAAATCCTGTCATGTAAGCAGGGCTTCCGCTGACCTAAATCCCGTAAATGGATCCCATCCTTCAGACCTACCACAAACAAGTTTGCAATTAAGTATATATTCAATTATATACTCAAGAGAACTGCATAGCTTCCTTACATTTGTGTCTGCATCGTGGATGTTTTCTAAACCATAGCTGCCAAGTTTTCCCTTTTCTCGCGAGGAAGCCTATTCAGCATAAGGGAAAATCCCTTTAAAAAAGGGATAACTTGGCAGCTATGTTCTAAACACATATTTTATGAATTTACACTTTACTTTTGTAGATGTTCATCTAAAAATGTAGTGTGTGTGATGACCAAAGATGAACTTGCATGAAGGAGAAGTGTCCAGGTTTCTTCTGTTCCTCACAATTAACTACCTGTAGTTTTAAATTTTCTGTGTTAACAACCTGGAGTTCTCAGGAGCTTTACCGTTTTAACATTTAATTTACTTGCTCTTATTTCTTTACTGATGATGGGTGATTTTGATATTATTTTTAGATTGAGTTAAGTAATTTGCGATATGCAATATGTATTATGTCCAACCCTGAGATCTACAATGATGAAGGCCAGGCCATAAATATGCATAATAAATAAGATCAACTAAGCCTTGTGTGCCACACCTTGAAGAATAATGTTTTATTATGAACTATAATCCAGTTAATGCATCTGATAAAGCATTGCAGCATAACAAAAATTGCTAATCTTTTAAGGTGCCACAAAACTTTTAATTGATCTTGCTGCAATAAACACAGCTACTCTACTGGAACCTGAAATGAGTTAAATTTAAGACTAGAGTGAAGTAGGTACCATCTCAGAATCTTTGAAAGGCATCCACTACATCACATCTGCAAGTTGTTTCATCACATATACAAGACATCAGCTGTTGCTGTTAAGTACTGCTGTGATATTGGCCCAAACTAAGGTCATTGACAGGCTCCTTTGGAACTTACTGGCTGATTTATCATTATGACTTTGGCACAGTACTAGGCAGCTTTATAGTTTAATTATCTCTTTTATTGTGTTCATACTACTGGTAATTTCGAACTCAGGAAGCAAGGGAGAAACGTGCTAAGAGGAAGGCACGCTTGGCAAATCCACACCATGATCAACTCCTGCCCAGAAACCAATGTCCCCACTGTGGAAGGACATGTGGATCCAGAATTGGCCTCCACAGTCACTTATGGACTCATTGTTAAAACTGTGTTTATGGAAGACAATCTTACTCAGCTACGAGTGATCACCAAAGAAGAAGACTGGTAATTTTGATATTTTCTGAGCACGTTTCCGAGCACAATTCAAAGTGTTGGTGTTGACCTTTAAAGCCCTAAACGGCCTCGGTCCGGTATACCTGAAGGAGCGTCTCCACCCCCATCGTTCTGCCCGGACACTGAGGTCCAGCTCCGAGGGCCTTCTGGTGGTTCCCTCGCTACGAGAAGCCAAGTTGCAGGGAACCAGGCAGAGGGCCTTCTCGGTAGTGGCACCAACCCTGTGGAATGCCCTCCCACTAGAGGTTAAAGAGAACAACAATTACCAGTTCTTTAGAAGGCATCTCAAGGCAGCCCTGTTTAGGGAAGCTTTTAATGTTTGATGGATTTCTGTATTTTAGTGTTTTGTTGGAAGCCGCCCAGAGTGGCTGGGGGAACCCGGCCAGATGGGCGGGGTATAAATAATAAATTGTTATTGTTGTTATTATTATTATTATTATTATTATTATTATTATTATTATTATTATTGTGTTGCGGCAATTGTCAGTTACTTTGGGCTTCTTTTTGGAAGGAAAAGCAGGGTACAAATGTGAAATGAAAATGAAACTTCAGAACTTACTCTTTGACCATGAAGACAATATTATTCACCCTTGAGGCTATTGCAGAAGTGAACCCACAATTTCGGTTGAAGTTTCAAGGACAGCATCCTACTCAGCCTATACCCCTACGTAGCTTGTGTACAACAATCCATGTGAACAACATTTTATTGCGAGTACAAGCAAAAACTATGACTTTGCAGACACAGCATGTCCAAAACACGTGAAAACCTGACTACATTACTAACACTTCTCTGCCAAGAGCCCTGACACCTTGCCTTGGAACTCCAGCCACAAACACCCAACAGCCCATCTTCCTCTAATCCAGGCATCCCCAACCTGCGGCCTTCCAGATGTTTTGGCCTACAACTCCCATGATCCCCAGCTAACAGGACCAGTGGTCAGGAATGATGGGGATTCTGATCCAAAACATCTGGAGAGCCAAAGGTTGGGGATGCCTGCTCTAGTCTGACAGTTGGGGTGCACAGATTGAGAACCCCATACAAGTAAGTAAGAAAGGAGAGGCAATACAGTCAATGCAAAATATAGCTGCTGTAGCTGTCTGCCTCCATGTGCTTTATGGTTTTAATACTTTACCTCAAACAATAGGGAGAAGAGTATGCCACACAGAAGAAGCAATCATCCCCACATGCAGGTAAGATCTCTGTTGGCAAAGTCCAAGCCCTCCAATCCACCTGTAGCTGGGCAAACACTTTGGAGTACTATTGCTTTGCAAGTTCACAGCCCTGGTGCCTTGTACTACTGCCAGTGTTGGAAGTACTATTCAGGAATCACAACCCCGGTGTACAGTATGCAGCTATATCAGTTGTTTCTGAACAGCCAGAGTTCCATCGCAACCACCCACTGTGAAGCCAGTGAACTCTCCACTTCCCCCATATGTGTGGAGCAGTGGGTGGGTGGGGGGTGGCTAAGGCATGACCACTGGCCAAGCACCACTTATTACTCTCTTTTGTACCTGTGCATGCAGGTTCAGCAGTGTTAGAAACTGATATATGAAAGCTAGGAGCTAAATGGCACCTTAAACCTAGGGTATGGGCGCAACAACGGAATGTCTAGGCACGCTTTTTTCTAACAAAAAAACCAACAAGGCTGAAAGTGAATGAATTGCAGCTAAAATATTGTGTTCATTTTTGACATGGTCTAGTCTCTTCTCCAGTCTTCAGACAGTAGCTAGAAGTGGGGAGGCAGAAAAAGGTCCCTCTTTCCTTCCACTCTGCAGTTTTAATCTGAAATCTTAGGCACAGTACTACTCCCAGAGCTCAGAACCCGCTTGCGCTAATGAAATTCCCTGTCGCAAAATGCGCCTAGAACAATGGGAGTTTCAGACACTGGGTTCAAGGTCTATTTATTCCAGGTACTGAGTATTACTAGATACCCTTTCAATCTCTTCCCTTTACTCTCCACAGGCCACACCCAGCTCCACATAGATCACAAGGAAGGCCCACCCCGTGATCAGCAGTGACCAGAATGCCTCCTGCCTGTTCTGCCATGGACAAAGACAACCTTACTGACTCTAGACAGGAACCAGCACCTTGGAAAGCTTTAAGACAGATAGATATGCAACAGGCAACAAAGAACTGGTGCCTGCTACTCTGCTGTCTGCAGGCCACTGCCCAAGACACAGAAGCCCTGCTGGTTAACACATACCGTATCTTTTCAGAATCCATTACACCCTAGATACCGTAGTGTGGAATAAAGGCTATGATTTTGCCACATGCTGGATAGGGATCCTTTTCTCCCACATCCTAGGAAGAGCTGAATTTGGCTGGCCTCAGCAGGTTGAGAGGGTATGGTGGGCTCATGATTAGTAGCCAGGGAAGCTATGTTGTTGCTGCGTTGCATGGCTTCTTCTGCCTTCAGTGCTCAAAAACAGTGCTTGAGCAGCCTAAGAAGATTCAAATCCCTATTGGTACATATGCCTTGGGACTGGGAGCAGCAGGGATATTTTTGTCTGTTCCACTGGGGATCATGGAGCAGGGGCACTGTGGCATCATTGTGTGCGTTACAGGGAGGTGTTCCGGAACATGTCCTCATCACTGCGAGTTCATTCACTCCCTCTTGGTGTAGGCGGCATTGCTGGCACATTTCCCCAACTGGTGCGCCTTGTTTGTGCTTCTGCTATTTTTGCACTGTTTGGGGGATTTTCCAAGTGGTACATTTCCCACCCCCACTCTGAAATAAGTGGGTATATGATGCAGCAGTTGTTACACCAGCATCTCCCCTTCCACGCAAAGCATAATTGCCGTATGGAAGTGGCTCTGCAAATTCTGTACCAGCTACATCCTCCTTTCCCAGCAGTTTTCAAAGTGTGTTCCAGAGAACCCAAGAAATTATGAAAAGGTTCTGCAATGAACCTTGGGGAAGTTTTATTAAAGTGACTTTTCCACCAATGCTCACTTTCCCCTGAAATGCACACAGACAATCAGAGCATTTGGTGTATTCTACTCCCATTTCATGCAGAAGAGAATGGTTGTGGAGCTGAGCAGATCTGGCTAGCACTCAACACAAATTTAGCAGTTTCTCTAGGCCGGGCATATCCCAGAAAAATGTGTAAAGCACAGACGTTCCACAGGTGTCAATTCCACATGGATTTATTTATTTTTAACATAGAAACTTTTAAAATCATAGTTGTAAGCTAGGGAACCTGCTGTATTCTGCCTACATCATAAACATAACCAAATACAACTCTCCTTGGTCAGGTACTTGCCATCCAGCTAAAGTAGTCCATGAAGCATCATACATATGGATCTCAATCAATCCATTTGCAGCAAAGACCGCTTGAACTTAAAAGAAATTATAGTCAAATGTGGTAAAAATCACAAGTAGTATTACAAATTACTGAAATAAAGATAAATTGGAAATCATCCTGAGCAGGGGTTCAGAAGCTTTCTGTTTTAGACTAACTGCAGCTTGTCGTGAGTGTATGTAACTAAGTTTTACTCAGAGTAAAGCCATTGCTATTAATAGACCCAATTTAGACATGTTCATTAATTTTAATGTGTCTACTCTGAGTAAAACTCAGTTGAATACCACCCATTATACTGCAAAGTTGCTACCATGCTACATTAAGTTTGTCAGGAGATAATGAAAGAACAAAAACAATAGAAGTAGTCAATACTGCTTGTTTTTTACCTTGATATGCAATGTGTTTCTTAATAGCATTACATCTCTCACAGACATACCCACAGCCTCCCAGCTACAGATGCTGACTTTTTCCTCAAGAGGACATACAGTTCTCTTCTGCCCTCATCTCTGCTGGTAAAGGTCATCACAAAGCAGACTGTTACCCTAAGAAGAGCAGAGCTGCCATCACAATGTCACCAAAGAATGTAGAAAGGAACCCTGATAAACAGTGACCATAAGGTTCTAAAATAATGTAATGTCTTTGGCACCTTCTAGGCAATGCAATGCATATCTCAATTGCCACAATTTGTCACAGGCACCTTAGGATGAGCATAGCTGCCAAGTTTTCACTTTTCTCGCGAGGAAGCCTATTCAGCATAAGGGAAAATCCCTGTAAAAAAGGGATAACTTGGAAGCTATGAGGATGAGGTTCATCCTTTCCAAAATTAACTTTATCATGACAATCAGGAGATGGGGGGGGAGGCAGCAATTAACAGAGCAAGGGTGAACGTGAACCAGAAGATATATCAATAGACAAACAGATGCTGGCAGGAAGCACACAAACACACACACACAGAATCAAAACGGGAGGATTTAAAGCCTGCTGTGGAAAACAGCCCAATTGCAGATAAAGCAAAGCATTTTGTTGCAATTTCTAAAACATATCTCACAACTATAGCAACGTTAAGTAACACAGGCCATTCTAAAGGGATGCACACCTTTGGCCTACATCTGTAGCACTAGAACATTTAGATGACCTTAAACCAACAATTCACTCAAGTCTGTAGAAAACATGAAAGCTGACCATATATACAGATATTCCAGGGGAATAACTAAAACTGCTATGTATTCCAGAAAGACACCCTTGTTGTGTGCTGCAGCAAAAACAAAAAGAACACCTAGAAGACGAATACATTTACTGTGGCAATAAGCTTTTGCCAGGTCGGTTTGCAGCCATGGGAGGATGGCTCAGGAGCTCAAGAGACCCTAAAGTCAAGCATGAGCTAGGTCTGCAGAGGACAGAGGTTACCTACCAATATGCCCTGCAACAGTTAAACTGGAGCCACAATCTTGGTCCAGAGCAGTATACCTGTCAAGGACAAGGTGCTTGGGGGGGAGGGGAGGGGGCGCATACAACAGGGAAGGGCTACTACTGCCTTCATGCTTGGCCAGTCCCTCCCCTCCAGGCATCTAACAGGCCACTGCTGGGAACAACATGCTGGACCAGGAAGACCTTTGTCTGATGCAAGAGAGCAATTCTTCCTGGTATTTTTTTTTGAGCGGGGGCGGGTGTGCCTGCCCCCTCCCACCGGAGAGAAGGAGCGCCACACCCACCCGCACCCAGCATCTGCGGCAGCCTCCTCGCCCCGGATCTCTCTCCCCCCCCGCTTCCCTTCCCACCTTACCGTGTTGGGTGAAGATATTGAAGCCACTCTCGGCACCTCGCGGGGCGGCCACCTCTCGCCTCCGGCCGGTGGGCCTGGCTACGCTGCCGCCGCTGCCCCGGAGACCCCTTGGTTGAGGCTGGGAAAGAGGCGGCGGCTGTTGCTGCTGCTGCTGCTGCTGCGTCGCCGGCTGTTGGAGCGCGGAGGAGGCGCCCGGCTCCCCGACGCGGCCCACCTGCTGGCCCATCCCCGTCCCCCTCCCGTCTCGGGCCCCCGCCACAGCCCTCGGCCGCCGCCTCTCGCTCACATGCCGCCGCCTGCGCCGCTCCTCCCGCCGCGCGCGCCCAAGCCCGCTTCCCCACAGGGCTGCCCTGCCTCCTCCGCCGCCGCCTCTTCCTCCTCGCCACCGCGCTCCGGACAGGCCCTCACGGACTCGCCCCCTCAACCCCCGCCGCCGCCATCTTGACCACAGAGCTGAGGGGGCGAGGAGCAGAGCGGCTCCTTCTCGCCCACCCTTCCCACCTCCGGTCCTCCAGGGGCGGCGATGGCTCCGCCTCCCGCCCGGGCCCCGCCCCAGCGACGTCCGCGGTCCAACGGTAGCATCCGCCCTGCTCCATTCCGCGCACGCGCACCTCCGCTTCGCGAGTAGAACCGATTTTTAAAATGTGTAAATGACGCCTAGGATAGCCGGGATAAAGAGTCAAATACATTTGATCATTATTATTCCTAATAGATGTTCCCTCAAGTATTGAGGTGGGGAGTATTGTTATTATGCCATATTTTTAAAAAGCCAAACACATTTTAATTTAAGATTAGTTAAAGTATTTAATGCACTTTCCAACATAAAATCCATTCGAGAATAGAGGGAGAGGTCAGAAACATATTTTTCTCCTTTCTTGAAATGTTTTTGTGTGCTCCACCTTTTGGTTTGTGGATTTTTCATTGCTTTATTTTAATGGATGATGGTGATAGGAGATTTGAAGGAGCTTATATTTGTGTAAACGTTATCACCATTTTATTTGTATACCACCTGTCCATAGTTAAAACCAGTGGGTTTTTTTTTTCTGAGGGTATTCAACGGTACGCAACACCGGCACCTTTTTTTCCTAGAAGAAAAACGTGTGGCACTTCCTGTAACAATTTCAGAGTGAGTACGGTACCAGCACGGTTTTTTTTCTAGAAGAAAAGCACTGGTTAAATTAAAACCATGTTTAAAGCAGCTTTCAACATGGAAAAAAACACACATAATTACAAAAGTAGCCATAAACAATAAGCAAAACACTTCAAAAAGTACACAAAATTGACTAATGTCCACATAATGTCCGCAACTGACTAATGTCCACATAAATAATAAGAACAGCTAAAAATAAAGATACAAAAAAATAGTATCAATAACAGCAACAAGACCCCACAGCAAACCCCGCTCAGCAGAACCCCTCCCAAGACCTCTGCAGCCTCTGGAGCTACATGGCACTCTTCATCAAGCAGAATGTAAATGTAAATTTTTTGGTGTTTGCTCAGCTTTCAAAGCAGCTGCATTGATACCAGAGGGCATGTTGAAGATTTCACTGCGCAAGATCAGTGTGGGAGAGGAGATGGAGAAAGCACTTGGAGAAACGCTTACAAGTGACAAGCTGTGTTTTGAACATAATCATTCTGTCTGGCTCACTTCAGGTATAAATAACTAGGTTTAACTCATGACTGATATGATGCGTTAGCCTTTAGTTTATGTGTCCAAACCAGTGCTTCTGGGAACTGAAGATTTTGGGCATAATCCAGCAAAATATAAATCACAACTAGCCCAAATTCCACTGAGTCTCCGAACAAGAGCTTCTCAAATAGAAAAGTCTTTCTGTAACACATACTGCTGCATTTGGGGGGTGGGGGTGGGGAATCTTACAAAAAAATGGGCATGGTTGAGGGAAAAGTTGTCCAGAGTCCTTCCCCCTTGCATCTAGTTTTCTATCTGCAGGGAGGGTTTATTCCTTCATATGGCTGAGCAATCATTTATGTTTCCATTACCAGCAGACAGTCCAGGAAATGTTTTGCCACAAGTTGTCTCAAAAGTCTTGCAACTTTTGCTGGATTTTGTCTTGGTTTCTTATTAATATTCATTCCTTGACCCCAACGACTATTGTCAGTTGGTCACACGTAGCTCCTTCTTGGGGAATATGGTGCTCAACAATTGGTGGTTAAGCAACTGCAGAACCTATTGGATGACACTGATTTTCTGGCCCCATTTCAATCTGATTTCAAGAGTGATTTTGGTTTTAAAAATACATTGGTCACATTAAAACTTATTCTAGGGGAAGGGCAATATTGCTCTTTCATGCAGTCCTTTCAGCTGCTTTTGATCACATTGGCCACAATATCCACCTGGTTTGGCTGTCACGAGGCAGTGTGTTTAGGTGGTTCTGCTGCTACTTGACAAGTTCTGCTGCTACTTGGCAGGTTGATTATATATTATGTCCAGGAATGGTTGAAGCTCATCAAGGGTGTTGTTAGCCAGAGAGACAACTTACACCTTCAATGACAGTGATGGAGTGTCATGGAGTCCTTGCTGAAGAGAATGCGTAGAATTTTTTTTGACTTTTGTGCGACAGGGCTACAGTTTTGCATGTTACCACACCCTTGGCATGTAACTCCTGGAAGGTTTGTCTACTAGGAAATATGGCCCTCAGGATGAAAAAAGTTCCCCATCCCTAACTGGCAGCGACACTTTGGGGTTTCAGGCCAGGATCTCCTAGCCCTATCCAGAGATGTTGGGAATTGAACCTGGAATCTTCTGCACGCAAAACAGATGCTCTACCACAGTGCATCTATGTGGGGTTTATCGTCCGTTTGCTTGGTTGTAAGTTGCTTTGGGCAAGATAGTAAAGGGGCCCCTGACCATTAGTTCCAGTCACGGATGACTCTGGGGTTGCGGTGCTCATCTCGTTTTATTGGCCAAGGGAGCCGGCGTACAGCTTCCGGGTCATGTGGCCAGCATGACTAAGTTGCTTCTGCCAAACCAGAGCAGCGCACAGAAATGCTTTACCTTCCTGCCGGAGCAGTACCTATTTATCTACTTGCACTTTGATGTGCTTTCGAACTGCTAGGTTGGGCAATATAGTGAATGACAAATCTAATTACGGCCCTTCCACAATGGAATCATGGGTGATATGCCAATTTCGCTACTTCAGAGTAGAATATAAAAGGGCTGGCGGAAAGCTTACCGTAATTGGTCTGGTGCTGAATAGGGTTGACTGATGAGATTTTGATGGAAACAACAGGATATTTCAAAAATATACTGTAAAGTTACCTTGGGAATGGGTTGGGACTTGTTCAAGGCAAATGGTATCACTGTGGCCTTATGTTATGAAACTGTAGGAGGCAGAGACCAGTTATACCAAATAAATTCCAGGTATTGAAAATAGCCACGAGGTACCGTATTTGGAGAGGAAAATGCACTGCTGCGTTGTGTAATAACAATACAAACTAGATCTTCTGGAAACTAGTGAAAGGCTGAAAGATACATATTTCCAACAAATGAGAGGTGGTGGGAAGTGCTATTAAAACAATGGCAGAAGTTTCAATAAAGCAGGGATGGAGGAAACTGAGGGAAGTGGCAGTTTTAAACAATGGCAGAGGTTTTAGAAAAGGACTAAAATATTTGTGGGCTCCACATCCTTTATCTTTCTCACATAAGGCAGCTGAGGAATGGAAGAGGGGGAAAGTTGCAAAGGAAGGAAAACTGAAAAGAAAAAGGGAAAAAATGTTTGTTTTGAGCGGCAGAGGTCTGAATAAAGCAGGGATTCAGAGATACTGGGAGGAAAATGGTGTTTTCAAGCGATGGCAGAGGCATGATGAGCAAGCAAGGGAACACACAGGGGAACCGCTGTTTAAAACAATATTTCGGGACAGTGAGAACAGCATTCGGAAAGACTTCATTGTCAGCTTTTTGTGTTGTACCCATTCTGTTATTTCTCTGTGTTAAAACTGGGTTTTTATAATTCAAAAATACTCAGTGTCACACCATCACTGTTCTACTTCAAGTACAGCGAAAAAGGAGAGGCACTGAAAGGGGTGGGGAGGCTGTTTTTAAACTTCTCTCTCTTCCATTCCTCATCTGCCTTATGTGAGAGGGATGAAGGATGCAAAGTCCTCAAATATCCCATAGTATCTTCCTACAATCATGTATTTAACTCCTGGTATCATGTGTTATCTTCAACATGAAGCCCCAGATTCAATGCAATAATTTAGAACAGGTATTTTATTAACAAGCAAACACCCATATATGTACAACATCCATCAACTGAATTTAATTTTTGCTAACATACTTGCTCTTCAGATTCTACCTATCTTAAAGATACGATAACATAGATCAGTTTGGAGTGTGGGTGCAAAGGGGGCTACACAATAGGGGAGAGAGTAATACATAGAAATAGGGGCGATCTGTGTGCATGGGAGAGTTGATAAAAGTGTGGTGGCAGATCCACACATTGCTACTGTGCACTTGTTAAGAGACAGTAAAACTTACAACAAATATGAGTTTTTATTTGTTAATATTGTGCACATAGTGCAGGAGGCCATCTCAACAAAATATGGATACAAGCCCCTGGAACCATACACCTGCTAAGTCATAAGCTAAGCTCATAAGATTTGAAGCATATGAAATCTCTCCAGGCAATGATGACCCTCCATATTATCCTGCCAGCCCACATAAACACAAAATTGCATTGGCAGCGCAATCCCATCCATGTCTACTCAAAAGTAAGTCCCACTTAGTTTAATTGGACTTACTCTCAAGTAAATGCATATAGGACTGCAGCCTAAAGTACGCTAAAGACTCAGAAAATAAAAGCATTTAACTAACCTCAGTTAAAGGCAACAAGGAAGAAGTCTATACTGATACTAAACTTTTTTAAAACTATCAGGCATTGGTTCTGCAGCAGGATATGGCCTATTGACAAGTCAATAATTACTTTTTGAGACAGCTTCCTATATCTACCATCTCTCCCCATTAGCAGTCATTTGATCCTACTCCTTTTCAGAAAATGCAATATAAGCACAACTCTTTCTACCCTCATCATCAACTAAAGATGGAGAACTAGTTCAGGCCAAAGTCTGCTTGTGGAATGCATCACAAGGCAGACTTGGCAAGACTGCAAATTTATATTCTGTCATTTGCATGGTCACAGGGAGTCATAACCAAGAGATATACCCCTTTTTCTGGTTGCCGTATTTCATTTAGTTTCTAGCCAGGCCACTGTTGGACAGTTCTCATAACATAATTCATGAACCGATTAATCCATCCAACAGCACAAGGTAGCATGAAAGCAACTGAAGAATGAGTCCTTCTTGTGTTACTTGATAACACTGAAACTCCATCACCAGCTCTGAGTCTCTGGAGGCAGTAGTTTAGATGGTAATTGACGGCTAAAGTACATGAAGCCTAAGTAATGCTCTGGTGATACTAAGGCAGAAGTAAAAACTTCTAGTTCTTACACTAGGCCTGTAGGGATTGATTTTGCACACCATCTTTTCTACATCCAAAGGTGGCTCTTAGCACACTCTTAGCTCTTTAAGGTAGATCCTGACCACAGAAACTGCAGTTTCTAATTCAAGCGACAGAGTGCCTCTGTCACTCCTGGCAGAAATTGGATCAATACTGGTGTGTGAAGGAGTCACATTGCCATACCTCCTGCACCACTAAAAGGCAACATCAGAAGCACATTAAGACTGCACACTATCCTATGTTGGCAACTCCTATCTAAAAAGAGCAAGGCAAGTTGCCATTGAAACTAGCATGGTGTGAGAAGCAAAAAACCCCCAGCCCAGTGTTTTATTAAAAAATTTATTCACATAATACTTATTTATGCAGTCTGAACCTGGGAAAACACATAACAGAATCAAGATTATATTGAGTTCTTTTCTTCCAAGAGTTTCCATTTGCAGCCACTCCCAAAGGCAACCTTCTGACTGGTCCAAGAGGTGTGTGCACTCTGTTCCAGCTGCTACATAATAAGTTAACTTCTTAATAAATTAGTTTCTTTTTCTTTTTTACTTAAGCGACATTTCCAGTTCATCAGATTCCAAAATACAAATGTGTGGTTTCTTCTACACCACTTGCCAAATCAGGCAAAGATAGATGACTGTAGTACTTCCTTCAAATATTTTGGTGCTTCAAAGCTAATTCTGTCTCTGTTACTGGTTGCACAGAAATGAGTCTTCATCAGCTTGAAAAGTTGTTTAATTTCATACTGGTATGCTGCTGCTTGTGTCAAGATAAATATGGAGACACCCAAGCTGCAAGAGGTTACCTTCACTAATTGTACTACTCCATTTTTCCCCTGGACACAACATAATTGCAACAGCTGATGCTGGAAGTGTCCAGGGAGTTTAACCTTAGTACCTGACCTGATCACACCTTCATGCCATGTTTCAAAAAGATTTTTGTAGCCAGTGACCCTCATGGTGGAAATCAACATCACCTGTAGAAACTCAAGATGATTAGCTGAGCCAGCTTGACAGAAACCATTGTATTTGTCAATCTTCTCTTTGTTGAAGTAGATAGCTTGCAACAGATAGGGATTGCCATTGCTTTTTAGGCCAGGTTGTAGTTTAGGCAACTGCCTTCAGACACTTACTGACAGGGACTAATTAGAAGAAAGAAAATGCATCCCCCTGCCATTTGTTACTCTGGAAGCAGGAAGTTGTAGCTTTTGCCAAAAAAAAAGGCTAACTGAAAAAGTCAGACTTTGCCTTTAAATTAGTTTCACATGGCTTCCAAGGCACCCAATCCAGGAAGTTTAATCTGATTAAGTCTCTGATAAAGTCTGTTGATTAATGCATAAGGATGCTACATGTCAAAGCTGACACATGGGATAAACTTCTACAAATTACTCTCCAATATGGTAGATGGGTATCATTTCCAGAAAAATCGGGCTTATCATTCAAAAAGTCACCTAAAATTTCCTGAAGCACTGTACAATTCCAGGCTAATGGTCAAAAAGCCAGTAGATAGTTCAGAAGAAGCAGCTTTCTGCCACTTGGAAAAGGTCTACTGGAAATGCTTTTAAGTTCTGCTCAGCCCAAAAAAATGACAGGATACTGTTAAGTATACTGTCTGGCACAGAACCTGCAACTACTTACAGAAGCAGTGACACACCAGTCAGAAAATATTCCATTGCTCAGTCTCTGGTGGTATCCATCTTTTAAATTAACTGCAAACTTTAGCAACAAACCCCATTGGTCTCGTCTCATGAAGGGGTGTCAATACAGAGAGAACATAATGAATCTCAATCATTCCTACTTTTTAGAATAATTATTTGGTTCAATTGCATCTGCTCCTTTAAAAAACCACAATGCTTATTCCCTAGCAGTAGAATACTGGCAAGAAAACAATGGTTTGCACCATAATCTTTGACCTTCATGGCTGGTTGAGTCTTTGCAGCATCATGCAGTCCTGAATCCTTTCAGCCTTGTGGATGAAGTATAGATTTAAATTAGCAATCTAAAATAGTCTTTCTTCTTAGGATTTTGGAATTAAAGGATTTTGCTTAATGCTGCTAACAATAACACAATCCTTCATGGAGCTCTTGAGAAAATTCCAGCCAAAAATGTGTGAGATGCATGAGGGTCAGGAGAAACAACAAGGGATGCCCCTTCAACAACTGATCTTGTCTTCATGATCTCTTTTTAGGTAGCCAGCAAGGAAGCATAGGCAGCCTATTCTTTACAACTATGAATTGGGTTATAATCTTGAAACCATATTTGGATTAGGTGAGGGGACTGTGGCTCTTCTCTGGAATCAGTCTGTCTTAATGCCTACTTCCAATTTCTTATTTAAGAAATCTAGGAGTGCTCTCAGTGTAACATCCACTGCCAGCAATGGACATACAAAACATGATATGGGGCTACCTGAAGGCAAGTTCCTTGTCTTCAGCAAAACCATCATGCCGCTGCTTTCTCCTTTAGTTCAGGAAGTCTGGCATTTCAGTTCCAGCCCATCCTGCCCACAGCCATGCAAAACCAATTGTGCTGTTTTCTTCTTGTTTTCTTAAAAATAGAGAGAAAATCTGCTCCAACACCTTGTGAAGCTACAAATGGGAAAGTGTCATCCTATCTTCTACCAGTACAATGTCTGGTCCAAACTGGTCTGTACATTGCTTTACTGTAGCCAAGATATTCAGGAGTCGCTGGTCCAGGGCATCCATATGAGGGGCAGACAGAACTGGTGAGATAGGATCATGTGACATGGCAGTTTTTAAGGCAGACTTCAGCACCCCATTCTTCAGGTAGTTCAGTCTGTTCCATGTGGAGACTCGAATACTGCAAAAGAAATGAGAGAATGTATGGCAAACCTAAGTTATGATTGCAGACTTCAGGATGAGGGACACAATCTACTTGGGCCTGTCCACAAGCTCATATCACAAGATGATAACACAGAACTATAAGCAAAGCTGCTCATATTTTGCACAAAACACTCCGAACAAACTAGTGTGTAGTGGGGGTTGGGGCGGTAGGAATGGGAAAATTTGGGTTCAGCCATGAAGCTTACTTTTCCGCCTAACCTCATAGGAACAAGAAGATAAAATCCTCCTTGGAGTAAAGGCAAAATACCAATGCAATAAATACAGAAGACCTACTCAGAAAATGAGTTGTGCAAATAATCTACATAAATATTTATTTTGAATAAAGTTGTTCAATTTGAAAGCTTTATTCTGAATTTCATAATTGCATAATGTGGACATTTAGTAAGGAGTGGTGTAGGGCATGAAGGAGGTGGTAAGTTAAAGCTGTAAGTACGAAAGACTGCGGGCCTCTCCTGCTGCAGCACAGACTGGAGGCTATGCAAAAAAATTAAAATAAAAGCAAGCTAGGAATCTTGTGCACTCTTGAGTTAGGGTATTGTTTAGAGGATTTTGTTGCTATTGTGAATACAATTTTTCTGTATCTTTATTTTTACACCTTAATATTTATGTGAAAATTGTTCGATTTGGTTGTTTACTTTTTGGGTGCGTTATATTTATTGCTTATTACTACTTTGGCTTCTAATTATGTAAAAAAAAATTATGTTGCGAGCTGCCTATAGTTTTAAGTCTGGAAAGACAGAATACAAATAAAATAATGATACTGCATACTAAAGTACTTCTCAGAAATTGATTTCCCTCCAAAGCCAAAAAACCTCAGACACGCCTGTTTAAAGTTCCTAAGCTTTGAGCCCACTCAGCCTACTAATTACTGCACTTCTTGCCTTCTTTCCCCCCTGCAGTTACTTCTTCACTTCTCTCATCTAAAGCCCAAGTTACATGTAATGCAGATGGCTCAGATGGAATCACAGAGCTTGACAACATGTGACTCTTGTCACATGAAAAGCAGCTACATGTAAGCCAGGCCCTGACTGCAAACAATTCTGAAGACTCCCTCAGTGACAGGAAGAAAAAGCTGGAGGGAGGTCATAGAGCTGCTCCATCCTGTCTTATCTCTCCGTTAGCAGCTAGTTGATCCTAGGGGTTCAGAGGAATAGCTTCTTTTGATGTGACAAGTTTAATGTGCAGCCAGCATCTCAGTCTCAAACCAAAGTTGCAGATCATCAAGACACTATATTAAGAGTCTGCAAAGCATGTGCATTTGTATTCATTATCCTAACCATTATCTTAATGCACTGAGGCAGCACTGGATTGTCAGACTTGCACACCCCCAGGATGTTTGGGACAGGGATTGCAAGGTGTATACAGCATAAAAGATCAATAACTTATTTGTCCTTTACTTACATGCAGCATTGATAAAGAGGTGCTAAAATGCTTCTCTCATCCAAGACAGGGTTCCCAAAGCTGAAAAACAAATGGATACAAATCCAGTTAAGTTGCTGGAAAATTCTACCCTACTCCACATCACAGAGTTAAGGACTTCAGCAGTCCCTGACATTTCAATTAACCCACAAACTAAAGGGAATCAGATGCATTAGTAATAGCAGGCTTACAAAATTTCTCTCTTGGGTTCCCTACCTTAAAAGCATGAGGGCAGCCTTCCCCAACCTGTTGCCCTCCAGACATTTTGGACTCCCATCAGCCTCAGCCAGCATAGCTAATGGTCAGGGAAAGTGAGAGGTGTGGCATCAAACCTCTGGAGGGAACTAGGCTGCATTAGGGAGAGCCCATAGTACAATCTTTCCTAACCTTATGGCTGTCATTTAGCTTGGAGAAATTTCACAGATGTTGACACATTTCCCACCTTTTGGCATTGTCAAGTAGAATTAGCATACTGGCCCCTTCATCATCCTGAAAGCTTTCATAATGGTGTCGATCAGCATTCCCAATCAAGTAATCAAAGATTGCTGTATCTATGATATCAAGGAGCCGTGGGCCTGAGTCGTAGGGTGAGGTCTTCTTTACAGCATCACAGTAGCTCTCATCATATTCCCACCTGCAAGCAGACATGGAGAAATCTTTGTGATTCATTTTAAATATAACCATGCATTGTCAGAGGCATTAAAGAGAGACTTCCATAATCTGAAAAATAGGGTCCAGACCAGGGGTAGGCAACCTAAGGCCCGGGGGCCCCGGATGTGGCCCAATTGCCTTCTCAATCTGGCCCGCAGGCGGTCCGGGAATCAGAGTGTTTTTACATGAGCAGAATGTGTCCTTTTATTTAAAATGCATCTCTGGGTTATTTGTGGGGCATAGGCGAGATGAGCGCCGCAACCCCAGAGTCGGTCACAACTGGACGTAATGGTTAGCGGTCCCTTTACCTTTAGGCATTCATTCATTATTTTTCCCCAAAATATAATCCGGCCCACCACATGGTCTGAGGGACAGTGGACCAGCCCATGGCTGAAAAAGGTTGCTGACCCCTGGTCCAGACCAATATAACTGCTAAGCTAGTCACACTGGCTCAGTGCCTACTTGGTGAATGTCCAGCTAGCTTTCAAGCCAATATTCTCCCACTATGGTGTGTGAGAAAATTGCCTTTAATTACCAGCTTGCCTTTTCTTCACAGATTCTTACTATATCTCCTCTTTTAGCCTAGGACAAATTGAGGACAAATTGTCTTATTTTGCCCAAGGCTTAGTGCATACCAAGATTTGGTTATTTCTGCAAGGTACAGTAATATTTGAGGAGAAACAGTAAGGAAAGTGAGAGAACATTACTGGGGATCACAAAGGAGAACTGAAATCTGTACTGTTACAGCAAACAGCAGGTGCTATCAATATGATTTTCAGCCATAACCCAAGCACGAGGGGCAGATAGAAGTGGATTTATTTATTTTTAATGGAAACAAGTCTCAGGAATCCAAATTACTGATGTAATCATGAAAGATGAACAAAACTAATCATAGTCAAAAGAGGAGTTTGATAAAGGGATGCTTGACAAATTCAAGCTTTGCAAATTCTGATGCACACTAACCTGATTTACATATTTCAGGCTAAAGTGGAAGTTGGATAACCACCATATTTCACACTTCCTGAATTTCCCAACATATTTTAAACTGTATTTTGGTAAAATAGGTTTAGAAATGCATTATTTTGAGAGAAAATACTTTAAGAAACACATGTTCAAATGCAAATTAAGAATTACCACAGATTAATTCTGAAATGGGATGGAGCAGAATTATGTATGAAAATGTACAAACATGGCAAGGCTGATTTGTCTTTGCCTAGTAGTGAACAACAACATGTGCTCTTATAAACACTGTTTACTTCACTTTCAGAAATTAGCCTAACTGTTGCAAACGAAACAAGTCTCAAAACGTGAGATTGTACACTATGCACATATACACAGACTACTGCTACCTAGTTATTTTAAGTTATAAGAACTTAAACTCTACCTATTCTTTGGGAAAGAAAACAGAGAGAACAAAATGGATTGTCACTTCCCATCATCTCTTAAAATCCTTCACATCTGTACTTCCAGCACCCTTCGTCCATTGCACAACATTCTCAGAATCCTTTATCCACCACATAACTTTAGGGGCTATACAGTGGTACCCCGCAAGACGAACACCTTGCGCAACAAAAACATCACAAAACGAAAGCGTTTTGCGATTTTTTTGAAGACTCGCAAAATGAAGCCGTCTATGGCCATGCTTTGCAAGACGAAGCAGCCTCGCAATTGAGAAGGGAAGCCGCTGCCGCTTACCTTTAGGACTCCGCCGGTGACGTCCACGGTCACCGCTTCTGCCTCCTGCGGCGGCGCGGCACTCATGGAGGCCTCCGCGGCTCTGGCCTTGCCCTCCTCGGCGGCCATGGCGGCTTCCGTGGCTCCTCCCCCGATCCGGCAGGAGCAGCAGCGGGGCTCGCCAGGCGACCCTTGGCGGGAACAGCGGCAGCGCCTGAAGGAGCGGAGGCTGCGGAGGGAGGAGACCCCTGGCCCTCCTCCTGCTTCCCCCTCCCCAGAGCCTTAAAGACTTCCGGCGGGTGAGTCGGCACATTTTTTGTTTTTTTGGCGCTTCTTTTTTCCCCATAGGAACGAATGAATTAAATTTCAATGCATTCCAATGGGAAACCGTGCTTCGCAAGACGAAATTATCGCAACATGAAACGACTCGTGGAACGAATTAATTTAGTCTTGCGAGGTACCACTGTAATCCATATACCATTCTTGAGGGCCTCAGCTGTAACAGAGTTTCAGGAAAACTGGCTGATACCCTCCTTTCCATCTACATTCCCTGGACTGAGCAATAGACGTGGCAAAGGAAAAAATATTTTGCTCTATACCTGGCCAGCTTGCCTTCCCTGTACGTTCTGCCCCATGGGTGTCGATGCTTCTGAAGGGGCCAAACGTCCGGCAGCCATAGCGTGACTGACCCCTCCATGATATCCCCTTCAGCACAGGCTGGTTCTGTTTCCCGGCAATAGTAGCACTTTCCATAGAAGCAAGTATTATTTCCTTGGAAGAAAGCAGAAGCAAAAACCCATCTCATGTCCAAGTTGATATAATAGTATTAAAATGTTTATAGATGTTTCAGAAGCTTTCTAGGATACCTTAAAATCTTTAAGTTTTAAAATTAACCCATTTCATTTGCTCAAGAGAAAACTCAGCTTCTCTCTCCTCCCTCACCCCAATGTGCTGAAAAAAGGTTTCAGGCAAACAGCAAGCTATCTTTCCACCTATGATTAACTAAAAGCCCAGCTGAATGAAAAAGCAGATACTTTCTTTGAAGTATGTAAATTAATGTATTTTTCTGACATATTTCCATAAACAAAGCCAGGGATCTCAAATTGTGTGACACCCCTCCTGATACTTGTTATAGCAGTTTCATTGCTTTTAAAATGAGGGTTTTTTTAAGAATGAATTGCTACTTCTAAATTATCTATTGACATTACCATTGAACAGTACTAACTCAATTAACAGAGAAAGAAGTGAAATAGCAAAAACTGCTTCTCAACAGAATATTGACTCATATAAGAATATTTCACACTAAACCATCTGTGAATCAAGTCCAGATAAAAGCTGTTTCCAATCCCCTGTGGTTAGGATACCAGGAGTGTGCTGTAAGCTGCCATGTTCCTTGCTCCCTTCTCTTTTTAGCACCAACTAAGGTGCAGTATTAGATTCTACCAATGTTCATAGTAATCATAGTGTTGGTGTCAAACCAGAATTTACAACCAGAGGTAACTTTAACACATTATCATAGTATTAATATCAATGCACACTGGAAGGGGAAGAATTTGTATATATGAGGGGAAGGAAACCCACAAACGTGCTGCACACTCATAATCTCCTAAGCACAAGAAATCAGGAATACTGTATCTGACTGAGCCTAAGGGGCTTGCAGAACATTAGGCCTGCTTTCTCAACAGCAATTAACTTCCACAAGCCCCTTGCTGGTTTTTTTTCCAATTTTATTTTAGAGGCCTTAATGAAATATACTTTGTCACCTACCTAATGTCAAGAACGTACTTAGCAGCTGTTCTGTGGCAACAGGTTTGATCTCTGTGCGGAGATTCACAAACCTACCAACCACTAGAGGGGCTCGTCGGAAACCTAAGATTCTGTTTGGAGAAGGAAAGTAAGAAGGAAGTGAGACAATATGGAACAATCCAGTCGCCTCCCAAATATCTAAGGGAAAAAAATTCACAAATTAAAAATTTAACAAAAGAGGCGACAATTTCAAGATAATGTCTCAGCTGCATTGAAACTTCCAAAATTGCATACGCACTTTTCACAGGTGGGTGGTGCTCAGTACGAAAAGCAGGGTTAGAGCAGAACAACAGTGGATTTGCTCTTAGGCTGTAAAAATGGTTTGAGCTTCAAAACAAATTGTTTAGCTGTTGGGACCAGGCGTGAAGTGGCTGTACACAGTGTTCTGCCCCCAAATACTGCTTTAAATAAAGTCCTCAAGTAAATAATGCTTGGATTCATTTGACATTTGTGAGAAGGACTGGACCAAAAATGTGAGTGGTGGGAAGGATCTTTCTTCAGAAAAAAATACTTTTCCTCCTCGAAGGTTTGTTTAGTACATTTGTATCCCACCCTTCATCCATAATGGAAGTCAAGCTGGCATATTTAAGGTTTCTAAGTGGTATTCCATTCAGGCACTGATCAGCTATGCTTCACTTCAGAGAAATGGCTGTATCATGTGACCTCAGAACATGCTCATGAATTTTATTGGTTCAGTGCAGCTTTACAATAAAGTCTACAAATGTTACCTTTCTACGTTAAAGGAACACACACACAAAAACCGCCTGATTGCTTGAATATACGGTACCTACATTAGTCATCTCAACCTTCAGTTTCCATGCCTAAGTCACCTGGAAGCAATGTTTACTTTCCACAGGCCTGCCTCATTTGCAGCAGTTTCGCCCTACAGAGAAACAGCTTGGACCTCACATTGAAAATGTAATTACGTAAGAAAACCATGATGGCCTGTTGCACTCAGATGACAATATAACTGAATTAGGTACAGAACAGGAAACTATTATTTCCTCACAATTTTTCAATTAAAAACAAAATTTCTATTCAGAGCTTAAAGGTGTGTATAGGTTTATTATCCATTTCCAAGAAGAGTGAATTCTAAATCAACATTTCTATACCTGTCTAGGTGAAAGGCTGCCACCTCTGCGTTGTGTCTGTCATACCCAGCATACGGCTCTCCTTCTACCACATAGTCTCTGGCATATCTAAAAATTGCAAGCAGACAATCTGAGTCATAATGCTAGGTAAAATCCAAGCAGATTGAGTTTCTGAATCAAGATGGCACATTACTTGAGACATGTTCCCTTGCAGCTGATCACATGGCCACACATGCAAGGAAGCTTTTAACTAGAGCTGTTACTGATTGACAGTGGACTTGCTGTATGGTCAACATTCCAGGCCAGGAAGACAAGAGCCGATTCTCACAGGCAATAGGATAGGAACTTCCTCGCAGCTTCTTCTTACTTAGCTCCGTAACACTGGAACAATATTGGGCATAGCCAATCAGAGGCTGGAAAAGGGAAGATGACACTAGCATGGTCATCTCAAATCCCACTTTCCCCATACACGTGCACTGTGGTGAAGAGGTCAATAATCAGCTATCCATTTCCCTGATCTGTCCTCACCCATCCATTGGAGAATGATAACCAGTACTCCCCATTTGGGAAACCCCAAAGCAAGTCATGGGTTGGGCAAGGGGAACACTCAATATATTTCATCCAGCCACTGTATGACCTTTTTACCTCTTGGGTTTGAAGACCACTTTCTGCCCACCTTCCAGTATGAGCAATGCCTTCAGCTGGGTTCCCTTATAGCCTACGTCTGCTTTGATTATCTTTTTTGTAGCCATAGCATGCATCACTGCCCCCAGTTCTGGCGTCTCCTCTGGGTACACTTCCCGTGGCACCACCCACTGGGCTGCAATCTCCCAGGGAGACTGCAGAGTGTGGTCAAGTCGTGGGTCCAGCTCCACCCGCAGGCTTGCCATCATACGATGAAAGGCACGCTGGTCCTCACGGTTAGCTGCTGAAGTGTCCAGGTTGTCTATGAGGAAAACCTTGGCAAAAATAAAGATGACAAGGAGGATTGCCAGAAGCACCACCCGTTGTTTCAACTTCATGATGACAAGCAGTCCTTCTCTCCTGATGCGTTCTTCCAAAGGTTACAGGAAGTCTCTCACAAAGCAAATTGAGAGACAGTGTACAAGTACCATCTTCGCTTCAGTTGACCAAATGTTGCCACTGCAGCTTCTGGTACACCTGTGAGTTATTAAAGAGAGTTGAATTTCACATCCTTAGGCATGATTTATACCTGCAGAACATATGCTGTGGATTTCTAGTACTTTCACTGTGTACATCAGCAGAAACAGCCAGTTTTCAAATCCACCATCTACTAAAAGGCTGATTTCTTCAGATTTTCAGGTAACAACCTGCTAGAACACTACTTGCTATACAATATGGAGAAATGAATGATACATGAATTCTCCTAATTTTAAAATTCAGAAACCACTAACAGTGACGTGAAAATGTGAGGAAAATTAATCTCCCCGTCATTTTGGGATGGAGCAAAGAGATAAGTATGTAGCATTCTAAATGAGAGAAAATGAGATATTCAATTTACTTAGGGAAGACTGGTGAAAGATTACTATTTTATTTTGTTGAACAATCCAAACTATGATAATCTTATCTGCCTAGATTCCCAGGACATTCTGCCCAACCAAGATGGTGTGGGATGTTTCTGAACTATGGAAATATTACCCTGCCCACTGTCAAAGATCCTTAGGACATTAAGGCTTTCTCAAACAACACAAGGGAATGTTTTAGCTACAAAAGCAAACAGAAAAGACTTGAGGACAGAAGAGAGACATTATTTGCCGCCTCTGGGAGGAGAGCTGTAGAGAAAGAACTTTTAAACTACTGATCAAGCATTTTACTTTCGGGGTACTAAAAAAACACCACCATCAACCCACAAAACTTTGATAGTTTGATGGAGCTCTTCCACACAAAAAGCAAAACAACTTAACCTAGAGAACAGTAGGACTGCTTTCCCCCTAAGTTTTCAGATTGAAATTTACACATTAGGCAGGATATCTTTTGCTCAACATTGGAGCAAATCATGTGAATATCAGGACTCTCTCTATTTTTCAACCAAGTTCTGGACACAAAGCACTGTTCACATGAAGCTGGAAAGAAAGCTCTGAAGGGCTGCTGCATTGAAATAAGAATAAAGATCCCAGAGTTCACCCATAAGCTTGAAAGCCCAAATGAACAAAGCTGAACAGATATTTTCAGCTCAGTGTTATTAGTGAGCAAAGTTACACTTCCACTTGTTATTATACAGATTGAAGGATACTCCTACTTCTTATTAACACTTAATTTGAAAACTAAGCCAGTCAGTTGAAAAAACGCTTGTGCATCTGAGAGCAAACACAGCAGTTTCAGGAATTATATGCAATGTGTCCAAAGACCCAAGGGAGGTGGTGACATTAGTCATTCCAAAATGAACCTTGAGAAGAAATATTGCGCAGTTTGTCGATCTAAGAACAGGTTACACGGCTTTCCCACAAAACATCTTTTACCAGACACTGCAGACAAGAGCTGGCAGTCTACTGCTGTGCAGGAATATGATTGTGCCATCTTTTACCAGCCTGATTCACCCAATTAGTAGTGTTTTCTGTTTTAAAGTCTTCAACCTTTACTGACTCTCTTCCCTCCCCACTGCCACTAATGGCGAAATTCAGGTTGTAAACTCCTTACAGCACCGCCTTGCTTATTTCTTACACTTCAGACCACAGGCAGCTGATAAGGCTAGATAATTATATTTAAACTACCAATGTCTGAGGGCAAAATAAGATGCAATGGACAACTAAGAGGCACGGGAATGGGAAACAAGGGTCTCTTGTTTGAAACAGGAAAATGAAAATTGCTGGACCTTTTCAAGTTGAATACCACTGTACAAGCACCACATTTTTTGTAGGGCTCCCAAGGGCATTTTATAATGAAGTTGTTAGTCTTGGTTCTGTGGCATCTTTCAACTAAAATTCCACCTCTTTTAAATAAAACCATATTCAGTTTTGGGCAGGTTCTTCTTAGTTAATCTCATACACATTAAAGAGATTCAAACCATGCAGACTTTTACCACTCACCAGGATGGTAATGCAAGATATGCCATCTTCCCATACAAGGGAAATGGCAGCAACAGCATAGCCCAGTCTCCTAAGTTTAGGAAGAGATAAAATTCTCTCTCCCATGGTTCAGCAACCATGAACAAAAGTAACTCTTCCAAAAGAATGAATGAGTACAATACAGGGGGGGGGATGCTACCTAGCACTGGTCTCTTATTTCTAAACCTATCTAATTTCCAGACAAGTTACTGAAGGATCTAAAATAACAATGCTTGTATAGATGAGATCTATGCTAAAATTTAGAGGAGGGGAAATCCACATTCATTTCAAACAATCTGCACTAAACTTTCAGTACAAAAAGGCTGCTTAAGCCAGGGGAAGAGGAAGCATGCTGGATCTGATGAGACTGAAATTCAAGAGGAAAGAATAAAAATTTAATAAAAATAGATGTCGCTGCGTGGAAAGGGATAGGCTTTTCAGTCAGTCTTCAGTGCTTCTGTTCACCTGAACTCTCTACGTGACATGTACTTCTTGATAACCCTGTATAAAACAGTGACTGAAGAAGGCCAGACTGTGTGACTGGAGGTGCAATCAGGAGAATATGTAGACAGAAATGTTTCTTTCTATTAGAAAATATGTGGGCCCAAAATTAGTCGTTGCCGTTTCAATGGTGCAAAGATTTCTAACATTTCTCTGTAGCATTCTCACATCTTTACAGCAGTTCATGCCAAAATATTTAATCTTGCTCCCTAGAGCGGCAGGAACTCTGTGGGATTTGAAAAGGGAATTAACAATAGGCTGCTTCCGGTAATGTACAGACATCGCACCTCATTACACTTGACCCAGAAATATTGGTGCCAAAAAGCTTCTGCCAAAGAACAGAAATACAGTACAATTATAAGAGCGTTTTCAAAATTGGTTTTTGAGCAATCAAAAATGTCCCACATCTACCGTATGTCTTATGCCCATGTATTTAAAATTTGCTTCAGTAGGTGCAAGTGGGCAGCAACCGGACAGAGGACCTTCTCAGCTGAGGTACCTGCCTGTGAAGCTTAAGTGACATTTAGGTTATTATCCCTTAAGTGATTATTATTATTTCTGTGAGCAGGTCGACGCTTTAAATTCGGTTTCCAGTTTATTAAGTTTTTCACCGTTTTATCGGCTTTTCTGTTTAGTTTTATACAAATCATACTCTCTGGCGTGCAAGCGTATTTTAAGCCCTCTCTGCTCAGTTTCTGAGAAAAGGGGGGGGGGGAACCCGGCTCCCACAGCCATATTCTTTCTAAAAGCAAATGCTTTCCAGTTAACACACTTTTAAATCATACTCCGAGGAAGCATGCGCTCGGCACATGCTCAGGGGACATGTTCCCCCCCCTCCTTTTTTCGTTCCACACCCGGCGATGGTTTCCAGCTCCGGCGCGGAGAAGCGAAGCCAACAAGTGCGGAGCCCCCTACGCCCCCCCCACTTCTCCTCAAAGGTGCCTCCGGCAGCGGGGGCGAGCTAACTGAGCCCCTCTACCTACGAGGGCGACGAGGCGCTTGAGACATTCCAGCCCTTTCCGCCCCCCCCCCCATTCCTGCCACATGGATGGGTCTATGGGTCCCTCCAGGGAAGGAGGGCGCGAAGGGAGCTGAGGGGAGGGAGGGGGAGGGCGCCGGGCCCGGCGGACCGCTCCTCTCCACCGCGCGCGCCCTTCTCAGAGCCCGCTCTCCTACTCACCCGCCAACAGGCGCCCGCGCGCCATTCCCGCTCACTGGGCCGGCCGGCGCTGCTGCCGGCGCCGCCAACGACCCTCTTCGGAGGCGCGCCCCCCATACGCACGCACAACATGGTCTCGCCCAAATCGCCCTCCCTCCACCCCGCCCCCGCGCGCACCCGTCGGCCAATGGAAGCGTCCGGAGAGACCACGCTCCTCCCCGGACGAAGACCAATCGCACGCTTACTCTCGCGCCTTAAGGCGTAAAAGGCGTCGCGAGAGCGTAGGGTCTCTTAAAGAAATCGCGGCGTCGCCTGTTTAACGCGAACGAGTGAGCGTGTGAGTCGTTTCTGTTCAACCAATAGAAAGCTGCGCTATGTGACGTTCCTTTTTCCCCGCCCCTCCCTTCTGCACGTACATGTGCGTTGGCAAGGGGGCGAGGATCTCGCTGACTTGCTCTTTAACTCTCTCCTGCCCGTATAAGAATAAGGCTCCCTGAGGTTAAGAGTCTCGTGCAATAATACCAACCGAGTTGTCGCAAGCTCATCTTCTGGCTGTGCCTGTATTCATAAGGAATATCGCTGCCACACTATTTTGAGCCCTAATCAAGGCTAACTACTTCCCCGAACACCATTCCCCCCAAAATTGCTAACTTCAATTTTCAAAAACAGGTGTTTTGTAGGAAAAAAATGAAAAGCACCAAACTTGAAACTGCTGGATTTATTTTTAGATTGCAAGAGTAAGTAACGCAACAAACACAAAAGAGGAACGTTTCAGCACAGAGATCATTTTGAACAACCTTGTCATATACATTTAAAAACAGTTCTAATGCATTAATTACTTCAAAAAAGAGAGATAAAATTCTTCAAAATATAAAAGTGAAATCTTATCAAACAACAAAACGACTCTGTATAAAACTGTGTCACTCAAAAGTCAGTATGGTGCCCCTCTAAAGTCTGCACCCTGGGTGGCTGCATAGTTGGCCTCTGAAAGCTGCAAGTTCCCAGGAAATATGCCCCATTGAAAACAGCTGCATTTAGTTCTCACTAAACCCATACATAGCTCAAGATTCAAGTTGGGTGCCTCCTGTTCTTGCAAGGAATGCTTACCTTTTATCTGCCCTGTCCGCCCATTCAGTGAGGTTAAAAGAGCAGTGAAAGGGTGGATCTGAATCACTCCAACCAGAGGCAAAGGCAGTTCTAATCAACCTCAGGAAAAGCTATAATGCAAGAATACAACACACCTACTTAAACAAATAGTGAGTAATGTGTACTGGGGCTGAACAAGTGTCTCTACAAAGTACACACTAGGAAGAGAAAAGGCTAAAAGTTAACATTCCATATGCAAACAGGTTTAACTGCACAATGGGAGACAGAGGGGGCGGGGAGGATGCTGTTAAAATCAAAGCCAGAGATCTATGGATCATAAACGGACGGTTGTAAAGAACTGTCATGTACTTTCATTGTTTGTCTTAATTTAGTTAAGCCAAGTTTATTTTCAGCATACACTGCACTCATATAAATTTGCAGTTGATACCGTATTATCCTATAAACACTTACCTAAGGGCGAATACCGTTGAACTCAACAAGGCTTACTTCTGAGTAGACATGTACACGATTGCACTGTAATACTGCTGTCTGTGTTATTTTCATCCCATTTTTATATGAGGAGATAATAAAAAGAATTACAAGTGTGAGTAAAAGTTAATACTTAAAATTCAGGATCGCTTAAAACCTGGTACAGAAACAGACTAGACTAGAATCCCACAGCTGTCTGTTTACAGGTCAATATAGCACAGTGGTTTTCCAACTTTCTATTTTTAGATGTTTTCCCATTTTAATATATATTTTTGTAAAACAACAACAACCACCTTTCTACATCAACATTCCTGCTGCAGAATTGCTGTGTGTTGGATCCAGGAGAGTGTTGTAAGGCGCACACACACTCAGCTCATAGGCAACATTGACCAGTCTTGCTGGGCCTGTGTGACAAACACAATCTTACACACATTCACTCAGAAATAACTCCAACTGTATTCAAGTTTATCTGGGTTTCTGCCTCAGCCTACTAGACCTCATGCAGCAGCCCACTACAATAGCACATTGCAGGGAAGGACTGATCCTGGGCAGCTTTTAAGGCAAACCTGTCCAATCTTCTCAGTAAGAAATCCCTAAGGTTAAGGTCTGGAGATCTTAACAATTTTTTCTTAATAATAATTATAGAGCGAGAGGAAACATTATGGGTCTGGTCGTCTTTGAAGTAACGCTCCATAACTGTTAAACTTTTTGAATGAGAGGAGTAGCCATTACTGTTCCTTCGACCCAGCAATCTATGCTGCAACCTGAAATTTGTTTAGCGCTTTGCAAAGGCTAACCAAATTCCTGTGCACAACTCTTGCATTTGATCATTTTAATAAGCTGCAGACTTCATTCCGTTTTGTTTTTTTTATCCCGTGACCCCACTTGTTTCATTATCATCTAGTTTGAAGAATTCTAGACAGCTCAGAAAGCTTGCTCACAGGTTTTTGACATTTTTGCTGATCGTGATAAAGGCATGCTTACTGTACTGTCGTTTTTGTAACCACCAACACCCTGCCCTAATGAGCCAACCTCTGATTTGCATGTGTACCCTGGAGGCTTTACTGTGAAATTACTTTAGAGTGAAATTAACTCCATACATACATGGGTGGTGCTGTGGTCACTGAGCCTCTTGGGCTTGACGATCAGAAGGTCAGCGGTTCAAATCCCCGCAAGGGAGTGGTTGCTCTGTCCCGCTCCTCCCAACCTAGCAGTTTGAAAGCACACGAGATAAATAGGTTCTGCTGTGGTGGGAAGGTAAATGGCGTTTCCCTGCACTCTGGCTTCCGTCACAGTGTCCCGTTGCACCAGAAGCGGTTTAGTCATGCTGGCCTGGAAAGCTGTTTGTGGACAAACGCCGGCTTCTTCGGCCTGAAACAAGATGAGCGCCGCAACCCCATAGTCACCTTTGACTGGACTTTACCCCCCCCTTTTTACATTCTCTGAAGAGCACTCTTGCACATTATTTCATTCACCTTACTACTTTAAAATCGTAAAGCGCCTTCAGTGCCTAGGCAGAAGGGCGGCATGTAGATGCAAAGAATTAATAAGAACACATGCTCCAAGACTAAAACCAAAAACTGAAAGCAGTCTTAAATGCAAAGCCCCAGTAGGCCTGAACACAGATTAAGACCCAGACAACAACTCCCTATAAGTTACGGACTTTCCCCCAACAAACTTGTCTGAGTCCAATTTATAGTAAGACTGTTTTGGTTCTGTTATAACAACCGAAAGGGTTGTAGAGTTGGAAGGGACCCTGAGGGTCATCTATTCCAACCCTCTGCAATGCAGGAATCTCAACTACAGTACAGCATCCATGGCAGATAGCCATCCAATCTCTGGGGGGAAAACACCACCACCTGCAATGAAGGAGAGCCCACTGCTTTCTGAGGGAGCCTGTTCCACTATTGAACAGTTCCTTCCTGATGTTTAGGCAGAATCTCCTTTCTTGTAACTTGAATCCATTGATTTGGGTCTTACCTTCCAGAGCAGGAGAAAACAAGCTTGCTTCGAAACTAGAACCAGTGTCTGCGCACCAAAAAAAGAAAGAAAAGGTATGCACCACAGGCAGTGAAGGGTCTGCCATTCCCGCTTCAGCACTAGAAATGATTGAGCAAACAAACAAATAATTAAACGAATGAATGAAAATCTTTTTTTCCAGGGAAGAGGAGGGATCTAGAACATTGGGCTTTGCATTGTTAAGCCATTGTTGCAGTATCAGTTTCCCTCAGCAGATGGCTCTGTAGGGTCACTCTTGACTTCCAGCTGTCATTCAAGGTAGAACAGGTAAAACCGAGCTTTGCCAAGGCATGTATCTGCTTGTGCCTCTCTCCCTCTCGGTGTTCCTTAGTAAATCCAACAGGGTTCAGTAGAACTTATTCCCAAGTTAAAGGTAAAGGTAAAGGGACCCCTGACCATTAGGTCCAGTCGTGGACAAAAGAGGACAAGGCTCCTGAACCTTTAATAGTTGTGCAGAAGACGTCAGAGGGATTGAAAGCTGCTGCTGCTGACATTTCCTTTTCTACGCAACTATTGAAGATGCAAAAGCCCTCTTTTGCACCTGACTATTCTATCCCAATTAAGTGGGTACAGCAATGCAGCCTCCTTTCAAAACCTGAAAAAGGTGTTTCTTTTTACGTTTCGTTTTGTCTTTCTACAGCTATCCAATTACAAAACCACAGCAGCCACAGCAGCAGAACATAGCATGGAAAATGACTACAAACCATTCCGAGACATTTGTCCTCTGGTAAAAGTTAATATAGACCTTGTCGCCATGATTCAACTTGACAGCACGAAGCCCTGGTCTGACTGCTAACTGCCTCTCTCTTTGCCAAGACTTAAGGCGTATCCTGCTTGTGACATCACACAGGACACAAGAATGTCATAATTGCATGCAGCCTCGCCTTATCGCCATGCCTACAACAGTGACCAGTAAACCTCTGCAACTAGAGAAACATCAGCCTGACTTTGCAGCAAGTCTGAAGTTTAATTTTGCAACCCAAAAGCCCACTCCCAGCTTTAAAAGGAACAAACCTTGTGTGTATTAGTAAATAGCATTGCTTTTTGTTCTTGAATGAATACCTTGATCTGAAGAGTTCTCTCTAGTCTGTCTGGTTGTGTCAGTTCCTTTATTTTAAGGGGATATTCCTTTAAAAAAAAACCACAGTCATAAAATGTATTTTCTTTGGCAGCACAATCTGGAATACCTGCAGCGGTTGTTGGCATCTGTCTGTCTCAGTGATAAGGAAGAAAAGAGCACGAGAGCATGGCCAGAGTGTCTTACCACCACCATCAACTGCAGCCTGTCTCCAAACCAGGATTCTGGGGAAGATTTTAGGGGGAGATGGGGGGGGGGCTAAGGAAAAGCACTGGCAAAATTCAAACACCACCCCACGCATCTCTATAACCTCTTTTGGACCCCAAGTTGTGAAGGTGTGTCCTAAGGTGAGGATTGCCCTCTCATCACCAAAATTAAGCTAACAATTGAACTTCAATCCTCACAATGCTCTCCCATCTCCTTTGCTGCCCTCCACCTCAGAGGGTTTCTGCCTGCAACAAGGGAGACTCTAAACACATCAGTCTACACATTGTCCCCTGCCTCTCCTTGCACTCAGATCCTTTGCTCTCAAAGTCTTCTGCGTTAAAGCAATATTTCTGTGGCCTAGAAAGTGACAGTAGATTGTTCAAATAACACAGGAAGCTGCATTACTGTATAGTGAATTAGACCGTTTATCTCAATAATGTCTGCACTGACAGGCAGTGACTTTCCAGGTTTTTTGGGAAAGATACCATGGTGGAGCATTTGCTTTGCATGTAGAATGTCCTTGGCACCTCTAGCTAGGGCTAGGAATGTCCCCTGCCCAGAACCTGGGAGTGTTGCTGCCACTCAGTGTATACAGTATTGAGATAGATGAGGCATCTTCCTAAATTCCGTCACAATCACTAGGCAAGGTAAGAGAAACTCAGATTATGTCCAGATGATCAACAAAAGTCAGAGAAACATAGCCCCCATCTTCCTCCCATATGAAAAACTTCAGCCTGCTCCGCTTAAGGGCTTGACAGGATTTTGGGGTTTGCCAGGTAACAGCTGAGCTATGAAGATAAAAGCAGGAAAGAGAGCAAAAACAATTGAATCACTGGAGATTGATATTGGATTGTTGAATGGTAATGTCATAATCCTGTCAGGCAACAGGGAACATGGTCAGTCTCTCTCTGGAAGTGCAGTTTTCAGCTAAATTTAAAGTACATTTTAATGAAAACTATAATTGCTAGAGCACTCTCCCCCACCCACTTTTAGCTATTGACCAAACAGCTATTTACAACACTGAATTCTAAAATTTAGAGGAAATTTAGGGGATGCAGGACTAGATGGGGGCATTGGTTTGGTCCTGCAGAGCTCTCCTTAACATTCATTTACATTAATCAGGTGATGCTTTTAAGGCAACATCTCACCTGATGCTTTTGCAGCTCTCCATTATTCAATGTGTCAGCATTTATTTCTATCACTCTGGTGTTTTGTGCTTTTTGTGGTCATTTATACCTGTCCATGTGCTCCCTTGACTTTATCTAAAGGATTCTTGTTGTAGGGGACATTCCCCAAGGTACCTTCCACCTAGCCAAGTCACCAAAACTTTAATGGGGAATTGAAAACAGTTGGCATCTTATTGAAATGGATCCCCGCTCTGTATATTTTCATTAAGCCCAGACATGAAGAAATTGCGCCACAACAGGTTCTATGCAAATCTAAACAGGATATATACATGGCTTTAGACAAAAGCATTGACGTGGCGGCAGACTAAGCAAAACCCCTGCCAAATTACAAATCTACACCCTTAAAGGCTACAGTCTTTAGTCTTCTGAAGTTTAAAATCTGATTGCATCCAGATAAAAAGCCACCAGCCTTCGCGTGGCTGAATAAACAGACCTGTTCATCAAATAAAAAATACGGTTAAAGGCCCAGCCGCTCATGCCTTGGAAGCAACTAGATTAAATTACTGTTTCTATGGCTGTATACACAGCATCCATTTAAAGCAGCACTAACTGAAACAATCCCAGGAACCTGGCATTCCACTTCCTAGGGGTGGAGGTATCTTCCACCCCCACAGTAGGGCTGGTAAGAGGGGGCACAAGAGAGGAAGGCGCACTGTGCTGGTCTCCACAGTCTCCTCACAACGATGCAACATGGCACATGACATCACACACATACACAACATGCGCTGCCCCCTCAATCTTAGGCAGAAGATGGTGCCTCTGCCCGGAGCTGTAGTTTACCCCTCAAAGAGCTACAATTCCAAGCCCAGGATTATTTGGGGAGATTTGGGAGGTCTGGGTTCAAATTCCAGATTAACAAAACGCCCTAGACAAACGTCCCATACCATCTTAACTTGATTGATTTCTCATCGGTACAAACCAGCTCTTTATTTTATCTATGCAATCATACCTATAAGATTCCTAACCCCACTGTGCCCCGCAGTCTACGGCAGACGTGATCTCTGCTTTTACGACACCTTCTTTATGGTGTGCTTATGAGAACATCGCAGATTGAATGATTTCCCCACCTGTCTTAAAGAACAGCATCTGATTATTCTCTTGCTGATTGCCTCATTAACCATAGCAAAATCCTAGAGAGATTCTTGTGGTGCCGCCTTAACCTATTGGTACCACGAAGTGTGTCTTGTCACCTTCAGGGAAAAGTTGACCCAGAAAAAAGAGCTCTCCATAGCATTTTTAAATCTGAAAAATATATTTCAACATGGTATTTCTTTGTTGTTTATGTTAATAATGAAAAGAACAGTCAGTATCCTCCTTTACACAAATATTTGGAACACTTAGTTTTAGGATTTTATGTTTCATCAAGTCTGATTGCTCTTTGCTTATAATTCCCCCCCCTCTTATTTATCCATAAACAACTTTTGATAGCTGCCTGCTTTTATTTTATCTCCCATTCATTTTCCATTTAAGATTTGTCTTCACTGATGTCACACCAATAGCTTCCTTTGTGCTTTAACTCTGATCTTTTAGTTATATATGGATTGCCTGGGGTGAAAGACACCTGTTTGCTTGGTATTATTTCTGTAATTTTTTTCTCCCTATATCTGTTGTTTTTAAAATTAATAATAAAAACACAAATAATATATTTAATTCTATTCAATATAATTCAGGTGGCGCTGTGGTTAAACCACTGAGCCTAGGGCTTGCTGATCAGAAGGTCGGCGGTTCGAATCCCTGTGACGGGGTGAGCTCCCGTTGCTTGGTCCCAGCTCCTGCCAACCTAGCAGTTCGAAAGCACGTCAAAATGCAAGTAGATAAATAGGAACCGCTACAGCAGGAAGGTAAACGGCGTTTCCATGTGCTGCTCTGGTTTGCCAGAAGCGGCTTTGTCATGCTGGCCACATGACCTGGAAGCTATACACCGGCTCCCTTGGCCAATAATGCGAGATGAGCGCGCAACCCCAGAGTCGGTCACGACTGGACCTAATGGTCAGGGGTCCCTTTACCTTTACCTATTCAATATAAAATATGTTTACTTCCGTTCAATGTACAGCGTCTGTATGGAGTTCTTTGACATTCTCAAAAATTCTGCAATTTCATTAACTTCAATCCATCTGCCAGGCTTTAAAAAGTAAGAAGCAGAACCCTGGGTAAGTGAATCTGCCCTGAAAAAATTCTGCAAGCCTTCTCTGCAATGGGAGTTGATGGAAGAAAAGGATAACATACACTCAGTATGTAGAAACACTTCCCATGTTTGATTTGCCCTCTGGCTAGCTGGTGTCAGCTTTTCAGCTAAAGCCACTGGCCATATCTGATCCTATCATGCCACCTTTTTTTATAGAAAAGTATTACCAGGAACTGCGTACTGTACAAGGCTGGGCTGTAAAAGTGATACAAAACATAATAAATACTCAAATACCACACTCAGCAAGGGAGCAACTTATTCTCCCAGTAGTGGTGATTGCAGAAGCTGTGAAAGTTTAATCTTCCTGGAAAACATAATTTGACACATTTAATTATTCAGGCATCTTCTACTTAGGGATGAGCTAATCTGTCAATTCCGGTTTCTCTCATTTCCTCCAACTCCCAATCTTAATCTTAATGATTTCTCCTACCATGCACATGCCTGTATACATGTTGCCTAATAAACACATTTCTGCAAAGCAATTCCGCCTACCAAAGGGCATTTGTGTGTGCTATATTCACAAATATACACATGTTATTGTAGTATTGCAGTGTGTCGTTGTTGTACACATTATCGGCTGGAAAACTGCATTGCAGAATTGGGAAAAGTGCAAATTTTGAGGGGTGGGCTGTTGTTGTTTAGTCTTTTATTGTTTTGGAAATGGAACTAGGGAGGTTCATCTTTAAATGTGAATGGAATCAAATTTCTCTCCCCCCCCCCACTTTTAGTTAGTTAGTGCTTTCTGCAGTTTTTTAAATACAGGCCACTCCCCGTTTGTGCGGACGTTGCATTCCAGGTCATTGTGCATATCAGCCGGTTCTGTTCCACCCCTCCCTGCCCCTTCCAGGGCAGAAAGCGGTGCACCTGTCGGCGGTTGCACATCAACTGGACACACACAAAACGGCCACCACTTGTATTCAAAGGGTTTCTCATCCACCCAACCTGCTTTCCCTGATCTTTTATTAGGTGGCTCTCTTTGAAGATTCCCACAATCAACCTGGGTTTGTGTTGCATCAATAAATCTAAACTAATAGCAAAATGTCTTGCAGCACCTTTCAGCCATTTCCATAGCAGATTTGGCAAAGATCATGTAAATTTACCCTGTGTTTTCTAGTAATTCTCTCTCTCTCTCTCTCTCTCTCTCACACACACACACACACACACACACACCTGACTGGCACTGCAATAGAAAAAATATCATCCTGTCTGGTGCCGGATTTACATATAAGCTAAACAAGCTATAGTTTAGGGCCCCACTCTCTTGGGGTCCCCCAAAAAAATTAAAGGAAAAAAAACCCCTTGGTGTACATTTCCAAAACATAAGATAAAAACAAATAAAATAAAACCTACATACAGCAACAGTATTTTGTGTTGTGTAGGCTCCTATGATGTACATATTTTGTTATGTGCAAATGGCTTTAGATACCTATTAGGTCCATAAATTACCATATAGCATATATTCAACACAAAAACAGTGTCAATTTGTTGTTGACAAAGGACAGCTGGACATATAAAGGGCCCCATTACCTTCAGTAGCTTAGGGCCTCATCAAACCTATATCTGGCCCTGATCCTGTCCTCAAAATGACCACAAACCACAATGGTACTTCTGGTTTTGGTCTCCCCACACCCTGCCTGACACTGATAGCTCAATCAGTAAAACATGAGACTCTTAATCTCAGGGTCATGGGTTCAATTCCCATGTTGGGCAAAAGATTCCTTCATTGCAGCTGGTTGGACTAGATGACCCTTGTGGTCCCTTCCAGCTCTACAATTCTCTGATTCTATATCAAATATTCCAGCTGATCATTCAGATGGGGAAACAGCCAAGGGACCAAAGAATTGGATAGCTCAAACTTTTTTGGAGAGAGAGAGAGAGAGAACGAGTTCTTTTCTCCCCGTTAGAAGGGGTTAGGAAAAAAATCCACAGAAACTCCTTCCAGACCTAACAAGGGGATTCGGTAATTACAAGCAGGAAAACTAGTGATGGTTTTCATGAAACCCAGATGTGCATAAGGTTCAGGTTGATTTCCCATGGATGGAACAACCACCAGTTCTGGAATCTGTCAATACCTCCAAGTGGAGGCCAGCTAAGTCAGTTTTTAAAAGAAAAAGAAAAACAAGGGAAGGAAAGAGACTGAGGGACTGAAAGACATAGAAAAAGGGAATCATTAAAAACGCATCATACTCCAAGACTGAAATCAGGGAGAACACAACTCCAACTGGCAAGTTTAGCTGGAACAAAAAACAAAACAAAAAAACAAAAAACAAATTCATGTGAATGTTATAAACATTTTTAAAATGTGCCCCCCCCCGCAAACTGGCTTTCTCTTCCAGCCTGCATCCAACCCGCTATTCAAAGATGGGTTCATTCTCCCATCAGTTTTATCCCTTCTCAACAACAACCGGAAGCAAAGAGCATTGAATTTGGCTAGCCTATACTATTAAAAAATAATGTTTGGGCAATGGGAACAAGGCCAAAATTTTATCCTTTCCCGCCAAATTAATAGAATACTTAGAATAATCCTGTTCCACGTGTTATTATGAGCACCTGGAAGCCCATTTAATTTCCGTGCAATTTCCGTGTTTTTCTTTTTAAATGTATACACACACACACACACAAACACACACACACACACTGGTTAACCCAAATCTTCCTTTGTTCTGTTTTACACAAAAGCCAGGGTGGCCCACAGAATATCAAGTTCCTCCTCAGAAACTAACAAAAAACTCTAAACTCACAATGTCATTGTGAGGGTAAAATCAAAATGCAGACTGAATAATTTTGAAATGCCACATATGTGGTTATTTGCAATATAAATATTATTTAATTTATCAATTGCTTCCCATAAAACATACCTGAAGCTTTTCAGCAACAGAACAACACAAAAAATCTCCACCTAAAGGGCTTAACAGAAGAAAAAGTCTTCAGTAAGCACCAGAAAGGCAGGAAATATATTGCCTGCCTCATATATAAGGGAGGGAGTGCCAAACTACACAGTGGTACTACAGTTTTCAAAGAAAAATGAACAAGCAAACACCCTAATTATTATATCTTACTGATGAAGACCTCCTCTTTAGAAGACCTCCTCTGGCAGACCTCACTAATCAATTCATTAACATCCACCTGCACTGTCTGTGTATTAGTATTTCCAGTAAATAACTTCTAGGAAGTGAGAGAATTAAGATGAACCCGCCCCAGGAAAGATGCATCCTGATTGCTAAGCAAAAAGGAAGGGCAAGCTGACTTCACTCACTTTAAAAACAAACAAACATTGAAACGTACGAGCAAGATGTGGGGTGGGATGAGAACTGTAGTTAAGAGGTATTTAGGTTGATCGAATAACGGTTTCTGAAATCTTGGCATGTTAAAGGAAAAGCTGGTTCAAGTGGGGGAAGGACTTCGGGGGAGGGGAGGGAGAGTGTTAAAAATTAAAGTTTAAAGTGTTGATTAGAAAAATGAGTTCATATAAAAACTGTATTTTCTGGAGGGAGACAGAAGAATGGCTGAAGAAGGAAATTTTAGATTTGTATTAAATATTTTTGTGTCTACCATGTTTCTCATATTTTAAGGCATCCCTACAAAATAAGGCATGGCAGGATTTTCCTGAGGTGGAAAAATATAAGGCATACCTCGAAAATAAGCAGTACCGGGTGGTGGAAGAAGGTCTGTGGCAAAGAAGGGTTGCTGCTGCCGCGTTAACCCCCGAGACCTGGCTGCAGCCTCAGCGCGCAGCGCATGCAGCCCCAGAACCCGGCTGTAGCCTTTGCGCACCGCGCGCGGACACCCGGGACCTGGCTGTAGCCTTAGCGCGTAGCCCCAAGACCCGGCTGCAGCCTTTGCGCACGGACACCTGGGACCCGGCTGCAGCCTCAGCGCGCGGCGCGCGCAGCCCCAGGACCCGGCTGCAGCCTTTGCGCACAGACATCCGGGACCCGGCTGCAGCCTCAGCGCGCAGCGCACGCAGCCCCAAGACCCGGCTACAGTCTTTGCGCACCGCGCGCGGACACCCGGGACCCGGCTGCAGCCTCAGCGCGCAGTGTGCGCAGCCCCAGGACCCGGCTGCAGCCTTTGCCTGCCGCGCACGCAGCCCCAGGACCCGGCTGCAGCTTCTGCCTTCCGCGCGCGCAGCCCCAGGACCCGGCTGCAGCTTCTGCCTTCCGCGCGTGCAGCCCCAGGACCCGGCTGCAGCCTTTGCCTGCCGCGCGCGAAGACCCGGTGGGAGCAGGTCTGTGGTCTGTACAGGTACCGGTACCGGTACTTAATTAAAAAATAAGACATCCCTTGAAAATAAGCCATGCTGTGTTTTTTTCAGGAAAAAATTAATATAAGACATGTCTTATAATATGAGAAACACGGTAGATAGGTGTCTGGGCAGAGACCTGCCTTTCCTCTGCTCTTTGCTCAGAGGCACCTGGTGGCAGAGGGTGCCCTGGGGGGGGGGGCAGGAGGGGGTGGGGGGAAACCCAGACACAAAAATGGATCTCCTTTGGAATGCTGCACCTCACGGGTCCCTCTTGTGGCAGGAGGGGACCCGTGGGGAGGCGGCACGAAGAAGGAAGAGGATAAAGTGAATATTATAAAGAAAAGATTTTGAACTAGAGTAGAAAACCCGCCATAACTTTTATAAAGAAATTAAGAAAACCAGGAAGAAGAGAATCGAGGAAGTCATAAATACAATGTTAAGAAAATAAGATTTGAATTTTTTTTCTTTTTTAAAAATGTATTGTTTGTCTGTATACTGTGTTAAAGGATTAGCTGGGGGAAACCCTAACCTCAGTGCTCCTCCACCCCTGTTCCCTTGGTGGGAGGGGGGAGGACGGGGAGGGAGGAGGGGGGGAAGGACAAACCCAGCTTTAAATGGACCCCTCTGACTCTCAACACCCACGGGTACTACTGGTGGCAGAAGTGGACTTGTGGGGGGAGGGAGGATGGAGGGAAAGTGTTTATATTTTATGTGTTGTTTTGTTCTGTTTGTAGGAAAATCAATAAAAAATTATTATAAAAAGAAAGAAAAGAAATGTACGAGCAAGCTGGCTGGCTCATCTCACAGAAATAACTGCACATTTTGCTCCTTAGCTTGCTTTCAAGGAGAGCTGGAGAATTACTCTGAAAAATAAAAATGAAAGCTCAGCATCTGTATCTCTTGCTGGTTGAAGGCCCAGTGTTTGTCTCTTACATATACTCTTACTTAGGCAAACAGACCAGATATGCACACCAGTGAGCTTTTGACTGGGGTGAAAATTCAGCCTTTCTGCTTGGAAGTGGTTTGAAAGGGATGCAAAACCTGCCGCATTTCCATTCATGATTTCTCACCACTAGAACTAGATTGGTCGAGAAGTACATAAATGTGCGAGAGATACATAAAACAAGGTGTGTGAGGAGGAGAGATGAGGGAAGCAGGTCCTGGAAGTCTCACATATAGGGTGTGCGTGTGAATTTTCAGTCTACACATCCTAATGAAAAAATGCAGATCAAAAAGCTCTGTTGCTACTCCTTCCACCAGGTGGCACCATCCTTTAAGGAGGGACGGTGATGTGAATGGCAAGGCAAGTTTGGTTGGATCCCTTAGAACCCTCTGTGGGAAAGATACTCATTTAGAGGTTACTTTCCTATGTCTTTCTGCGCATGCAATTACTCCCAAAGCGCTCGAGTGGACAGAAGGTGTAGCATGAAAACCTGCTATGCCTCGTTGCTGAAGATATATTTATGCAAACTTTTTATCTTTTGCATTAAAAAAAGGTAAAGGACCCTTGACAGTTAAGTCCAGTTGCAGACAACTCTGGGGTTGTGGTGCTCATCTCGCTTTACCGAGGGAGCCGACATTTATCTGCAGACAGCTTTTCCAGGTCATGTGGCCAGCATAACTAAGCCAATGTCTTTCCTATGTCTTTCTGCGCATGCAATTACTCCCAAAGCGCTCGAGTGGACAGAAGGTGTAGCATGAAAACCTGCTATGCCTCGTTGCTGAAGATATATTTATGCAAACTTTTTATCTTTTGCATTAAAAAAAGGTAAAGGACCCTTGACAGTTAAGTCCAGTTGCAGACAACTCTGGGGTTGTGGTGCTCATCTCGCTTTACCGAGGGAGCCGACATTTATCTGCAGACAGCTTTTCCAGGTCATGTGGCCAGCATAACTAAGCCGCTTCTGGCGCAACGGGACACTGAAAACAGAGTAGCGCACAGAAACGCCGTTTATCTTCCTGCTGGAGCAGTACATATTTATCTACTTGCACTTTTGGGCGTGCTTTTGAACTGCTAGGTTGGCAGGAGCTGGGACAGAGCAACGGGAGCTCACCCCGTCGTGGGGATTTGAACCGCCGACCTTCTGATCGGCAAGCCCAAGAGCCTCGGTGGTTTAGACCACAGCACCATCCGCATCCCTATTTGCATTAACTTGCTTAAATGGCATGCTTCACCCACCCTGCCAGCCTGCACTGTGGATTTACAACACTCCTTAGACCCAGGGCACCAGATTGGCAAAGGCAGTGTCAGTAAATCTGGAATAATATGGCAAAAGGAGCAACAGTAACATGCGGGGGGAGCTCCCGTTGTTCTGTCCCAGCTCCTGTCCACCTAGCAGTTTGAAAGCACGTCAAAGTGCAAGTAGATAAATAGGTACCACTCCAGCGGGAAGGTAAACGGCGTTTCCGTGCACTGCTCTGGTTCGCCAGAAGCAGCTTTGTCATGCTGGCCTCATGACCCGGAAGCTGTCTGCGGATAAACGCCGGCTCCCTTGGCCTATAGAGTGAGATGAGCGCGCAACCCCAGAGTCGGACATGACTGGACCTAACTGTCAGGGGTACCTTTACCTTTACCTATACATACCATACAGAGATAGGTTTGGAGATCATAGAGTGGGGACAACGTCCAGAGACTTCCCAGACCACCTTGAAGAAAAGACTCTCTCCCTGCTGCAAAAAGCTGCCTACAGTTTTCCCAACTGTTAGAAGGGACTATGCATATGTGCTCTCTCTGCCCCCCCCCCCACCTCTCAAGGCAAAGTTTTCAGAAGCCCAAATTCCATAGGCTAACAGACCAGCAGGAAAAGTGGGCGAGGGAGGAACAATTTCAAAACATAGCTGAGTGTCCCCGATGGTCCAGGGCAGAACGAGACGTTCACAAAGCAAGAATACCAGGGGCGAGGTATTTTCTCCAAGCCAGTCAGTTGCTGAAGCTGACTGACTGATGGAGAGGGTGGAAGACGAAAGGTTTCCTTGGGCCAAGCCGCTGGGTGAAACAGGCTTCCCCAACCTGTTCCCCCCACCCCAATGTTTTGGACTACAACTCCGGTCGGCCCTGGCCAGAAACCGTCAGGGATGATGGGAGATGTCACTGGAAAAGGCTCTTTCAAAACGAGAGTGCAATCTCCAGGCCACCCCTGGCAGCTCTACTCCTGCAGGGACATATTAATAATCTTATTATGTTAAGGAATGTACTGGCTGCACCTTCTCCCCAAGGACATGGTTTTGCACTGTTGCAATTGCTCTGTAAACAATGGCCCACGACATCCACGATGGACAAGGTCTACGTGGATCCACAGCATTCCTACAGCCCTTGGAAAAGGAACCGCTTGCCAAAATAATTTTTACGAGTGGTTAAGAACAGTATCACCCACAACTACACAGACAGACACCTTCTGTTACTCCAAACATGAACACAGCTCTGTTCAGCAAATTGCAGCAATATTCTCACTTAGAATCATAGAACTGTAGGGTTGGGACTGCGAATGTCATGTAGTCCAACCCCCAGCTATGAATTTGCAGCTGGAAGATGGTAGGCACACCTTCTAAGGTATCTAGACTATAATAATCCATATAAAAAAGTAGAGCAGCCTTCCATTTTGCCCAGTTAGTGGGATGAACAAGAATAATGGGCAGGTATGGAATGTTCTAGAAAAACACGATGGGACTTCTGGACCCCCTCCCCACCATGTAAACTCCATTGCTCGTCCGTCATTTAAGTTGTGGTTCAATGTGAAGGCCTTTTTTGTTTCCTCAGGCTTTCTACTCTTAGTTAAAACAACAGCAACTTTAGGTGATTTTTTAGATTTTTTGCACCGTTCCTCAGATGGCAGTTTTACTCTGCATCCTGCTGTGGGTTTTATTTTGTTTCCTATTCCAAGTTTTACGTCCTGCTTTTTTATTTATTTTACTGTTTAAGTTTTACTTAGCTATGCAAAGAACCTCTCTTATTTGGGGGAATGGGTGGTAGGGGGTATATAAATATTGTAAATTAGGAAATTCTGTGTAAGCCCCATTGAAATGAATGGAGGGTAGTGATTTTGCAGAACTCTCCTTACTTGCAGTGGATCTTTTGCAGCAGACACGCCCCCAGTCTGGATACAGCAGATGTCTGAAATATGGTGAAAGTCATCTTTAGAGTGCGCTGTATGTGTACGAGTGCTGCTTTCCTTAACGTCCAAAAAAGCAAGAACTGCAATAACTTAAACAAGACAGCCAGTTCAAAGCACTTCGCATATGGTACTGTATCATTACAACATCTCTATAAGGTGGTTCAATATTACTATCCCTCATAGTCCATCTTCTGAGATGCCTAAGGCCAGATGGTGAGTTAATAACAGAGGTGAGATTTGAATATCCTGCTTTGTTGCTCCCTGCGTGATACTCTGTGCTACATCAGTATGTCTGGCAATCGGGGACGGCCATCACGGAATGATGGTGTTCACAGAATTCATCTGATATTGTTAACATTCAGTAAATATTAGACATTTGCTCAAGACACATACTAAGAGGCATCACAGAAGGATGTGTCAGGGGCATTGCTGGGGTGATCCAAGGTCTTCTGTGCCAGGCCCAGATCTCTAGCCTTCCCCCCTCTTTAAAAAACTTTAATTACAGGGCACCGCCCGGTCGGACTCAACTGTCACGGTCCGGTCGGCGGGCCGTTTTAGCCCTGGCTGGGGACGTCAGGACCAGAGGCAAGATGGAGGTGTAAAAGCAGGAACAGGTGCAGGGCTGAGGGTCCAGTAGCAGGCAGTCGCAGGGTCAAGGAGCAAGGCAGAGGCGAAGGTCCAAGGGTCGAGGATCAAGGCGTCAGCAAGGCAAGGGTCCAAGGAGCAAGAGGCCAGAGGCAACCAGGCAGGGATAGCGTTGCTGTGGCAAAGAGCTGAAGGGAAATGCTGAGCTTTTATCCCTCCCAGCTCCTGCCACCAGGTGCAGTGAGGTATCAAGTGGCCTCACCTGAGTGACCACTCCTTGCCTCTCCAGCACAAGCTGAGGCCTCACCTGAGTGACCACTCCTTGCTTCTCCAGCACAAGCTGAGGCAGGCCCCAGTCCTGCAAGGCACTACAGGCCCCAGAGCCTGACTCCTGCCCATACTCCTGACATCAACTACCTGCCGTCTTTGTTTGCCCAGAGGCAGCCTATGCGCTGATGCAAATTTATGTCACCCGCAAGCCTGTGCTCTGGGTCCTTTATGTACCTAAGAGTGTCCATGGGGCTTGCCTCCCTAGAGAGGCCCTGCTCTCCCCACCCCCAAGTTAAGAAAGCTTTACATTAGAGCAGCTCTGGGGCTTTGTGTTTATCTGGCCGGAGGGATGGCTGCGAGTGCGCACATTTGAAGCACATGACTTGTCCCAAAGAATCCTGGAAATTGCCGCTCCAGTTCCGAGGGTTCTTGGGGGAAGCCATGTGCTTTCAGTGTTGGGCATGTGCCCAGCCTAGCTCTCTTCACGCGCCGCAACAGTTATTTGCTTCCTACCTGTTCTTTCCCCTCCCCCTCACCCTGCTCTATTTACTGGGCGGTGGGAGAGCGAGAAGGGTGACTTCATTTTAACCACCACCACCCTTTCCCTAACAAACAGATGTGGCTTTGAGAGAGAATGAATTACAGATGGAAAGTGGTCGTGGTTGGGGCGAGGGGGGGAGGAGCTGGGGGAGAAGAAAAGCAAAAAAGAGCTGTGCAAACCGCAAAAAGTTCTCAGGTTGCTTTTCCTTTTGCAAAGCTGAGGATGGATGGAGCGACCTGGGAATCCTGGCAGGTCAAAAACCCATTACAGATGTGAGGCTGGAAGAAAAAGAGCAGAAGGGATCGTTCAAACACTAAATTTGATGTGCGGTGGTGAGGGGGGGTGGGATTGAACGCGCTGCCTAGAAACAACAATCTAAACAGGAAATAAGCCGCCTCTCAAGGGAGATGCTTCAGAATTGCTAGTCAGGACAGGAGGAGAGCGGGCAGTGGAATGCTGAATCAGGGCCAGTTTGTAGACTTAGCTCAGTTAAGTGGGAAAGCTTTTCCTGGCTTGGACCGCATCAGGCTTCACAAAGGGGAGGGCTGGGTGGGTTGCAAGTTTTAAATGCTCTCCTAAGGGAAAAACAAAACAAAAACTCCCTGTGCTTAAAAAAGCAACGTGTCCAGGAGAAGTCCCGTCTTCTTTGTTTACTAGGCCTCTCCAAGAGGTTTGTTTCCCCATACGGGGGAGCATTCAGACACGCCAAATGCCCCAGCCGGAGCTTCCTTTGATGTTTTATTTGCTGGAGCAGCTCTGACAGCCAAACGCAAGCCTCTGCTCCTTCTCTCCCTCCTTCCCTCCGCCCCTCTCTGCCGCTGCCGCTGTGGAAACTTCAGAGACTCCAGATGTGTCTACAGTTCACCCACACAACTGTCACATGTGTGCGCACTGAGTTTCTTGGCTTCGTCACGGTCACCATCTCTGCAATAATTGGTTCTAATACGTCTGCGCTCCAACTGGAAGGCATCGACAGCAGCTGCAAAATCTGTCCAAGAGCTGGACCATCAGCAGATCTTGGAAAGGCTGGGCCAGGGTGTGTTTTGGGGGCCAAACTGAGTTGGGTGTCTGATCAGGTTATTCTGTTCATACTGAATTCATGTAGGGTTCTGCTGTATGGATGAGCCAGAAAAGAACTCCTGGCCTCCCCTTGCTTCTGTTCTTAATTAAAGTGATGTTATCACATCAGTTTCTCTCCCAGTTGTGGGAGTTCCAATGTATAGGAAACATTCCCCCTCAGGTTAAAAGGATGAAAACCCATCCATTGCCCAGGAAATGTTTATACTCCGTTCAAGAGCCACAAATGGAATAGGATCAACTTTCCTGCCTGTTGCACAGTGGAATCTGCCTGGGACTTGGAGCCAAATTCTTAGTAATTGACTCAATGACTTTTTAGAGGGAAAAAAAGCATTTGTGGGAGCCTGAATCAGATGCTGGAGGCAATGGCCTTTAACCCTTCCATTTCCTGTTGCAGCCCTACATGGTGCTCCTCTGCAGCCACAATTTGCATGAAAAGAAACAGTTTTACTTTTAAAAAGTTATGTACACAGTTGCTAACTGTATGAATGACGTCTTGTTAAGCTTTGCTCTGTGCTGTCTTAAGGGCAGGCAGAAGTAGACTACAGCACATAGGGGAGAAGACGGCTGGCTCAGATTCCGACTGACCACTTAATCCTTGCTGCAGTTCTTGAGAAAATGCTAGGTTGGGTAGTCCATTATATAATCCCAGAAAGACTCTTCCTGAGAACAAGCAGCAATGTACCTTAAGTAGAAATTTAATTTAAAATGCTGCAATGTGCGCCCTTAAATCTTGCAGGTGGCACATTCATTAATTACTTTTCTTTCTTTCTTTTTTAAGTCTTGATGCTTGGCAAAGGCAAAACAGTAAGTCATGTTGTAAAAACCCCTGAGACCTCCGGGTATAGGGCGGTGTATAAGTTGAAATAATAATAAAAATGTTATAAATTTCAAAAGTTGGGCAGGTCCAGTGCTCAGTTCTTCCCACTTGAGGCCTGCCAGCCGAATACGCGAAGCAACTTCACTGGAAAAGTGTTGGGCTTTGAGGTGATATGAGGAGATAAGGACGTTCTACCTGGAAGACCCTCCACATTGCATGGAGAGGTCATTGCAAGGGGAGAGAAGCCGGGAGGAGCTGGCTCCTGCTGCTCATTCTTCAATTCTCTCCCTGTGGCATAATCACTGGCATAATCTCCAACATTCTTCAGATGCAAAATAAAAAAAATTCCTTCAGTAGCACCTTAAAGACCAACTAAGTTTTTATTTTGGTATGAGCTTTCGTGTGCATGCACACTTCTTCAGATACACTTGAAACAGAAGAAGTGTGCATGCACACGAAAGCTCATAGCAAAATAATAACTTAGTTGGTCTTTAAGGTGCTACTGAAGGATTTTTTTTATTTTGCTTCGACTCAGACCAACACGGCTACCTACCTGTAACTAGATTCTTCAGATGGTGAGCCTGGGCTTTGAGTTGCAGCTTCTTCTTCCACTCCAGAAGGCTCTGGAAAGTGCCCAGCCCCGTCTCCAGCACAGCCACTTTCTCCCACAGGGTCACCACCTCAGCATCTGGGGGACCAGGGGCTTTGGCCATCCTTCAGCTTCCTCCTCCTCCTCCTCCTCCTCCTCCTCCTCCTCCTCCTCCTCAGAGGCCGGGGCAGGGATGCAGGCACAGCACCTGACCGATTGAGGAACGGGGAAAAGGTGAAAGAGTTTATTAGGGGCATTCAAGTGACCCAGATCTTGTTTTCATAAAACAGGAAGTGGTGCCATATTGGGTGGGAGCCAGGAGGCACAGATCTAAAGGAAAGGCCCCTTGGGAATTTGGGTCCCTGTGTGACAAAGTGAGAAGCTGTGATGGCTTAAGAGTTTTTGTGAGCATTTCTGGGGCAATTGGAGACTATGCATTGGCTCCCCAGCATCTTTAATCAGTAGTCGCCCCACATCCTGTTTCCTTTTTTCTTGCTCATGATGAGTAGCTGTAACATATTTGGAAAACATCTAGGCATCCCAGGGTGACCTTTGCAACTAGGCCGACTCGTGCCATTGCAGCCTCTTTGCAAGCATCTATGGCACACATGAGCCCGGCTTTCTTTCACCTCCTTTGCATAAGGCGGGATCAGCTTGCCACGCACTTTGCAAGCAAGGAACACGAATGTGTGAATTAGCCCCTGAGAAATGTTCCATGACTGGGGATGGTGGGGGGGGGGAATCTGTATACTGCAACTGAACATGTGCTCGGAAGGAAATTAAGGACAGGCCTTGAGAGAGGCTCTAAACTCTTTTGCAAGCAGATTGTTAAATAGAAGGAACAACCTCTCCCTGTTAAGCTTTCTGTAATTCTTTGGTATAGAAATCCAGAGACTGCCAGGAAAAATGGTTCTGTTAAATGTGTTCTCTCTCTCTCTCTCTCTCTTGTAAAAAAAAAAACAAGTATTCCCATTTCCCCTTTCATTGCATAAGCAAAGGAAGGCAAAGAAGACAAAAAAATTTAAGGTCTTCATTAGAGATCAGAAGAAACTTAAATCATTTTTTAAAAACCAAAAAAACAGAAAGCAAGGCATGTTTCTTGTCTCTGCCAGCAGCTTTTAATTACCAAAAGGTTTGTGAGTCTGGTCATCAAAGTAAAGTTCTGAGGGTTTTGTCTTTGATGGGATGGCAAAAAAAAAAAAAATCCAGCTCACCAGAAAACAGGAGGAAAACTTTCTTTCTATGAGGTGCTTCCATGTGATAAGGCAGAGAGCCCTGGACAAACCTACCAACTGCAGAGACTGGGCTTCAATCCATGATACTCAGGTCCTTTGCAAAATAGTTTCCACGCACCTTTGCTGCGGCATAGATGAGACTGAAGCTGGTTCCCAGATGCCTTAAATGGAGTTAGATCAATGGCTCCTCAGGATCATTTCTGAGGGATCTTTCCCAGCCCTGCTGACCCATGAGCCTTTCAGTGGTGATGGTCAAGCCCGAGGCCTGGGAAAGATCCCTCAGATTAGCTGTGGCTTCCGCTTACTGGCCCTGGCACCCTGAGAAAAGGCGAGGTGCATAGCAACTACTAGAGCAAGCGCCCAGTGCCCAAACCAAGGAATTTCCCTTGGGGCGAAGCCTCCAGAGGTCGCCATTGACACTCCCAGCCTGCCAGCCAATCCACGATGAGCCCGGGCTGCCCAGCCACTCCCATAGGTCCAAAGAGTTTTCGCTTTCGCCTTTGTCAGCTGATCGCATCCTGCCTGCTGAGACAGACACCCCTTCTTTTTCTGCCCCATCACTTCCCTCCAGACCTGGGGAGGTGCGGGGGGGCCAAGATAGCTGTCCATCTCACATTAAATATAACTGATCTGTAGAAAGGACTTTTATGACCTGAAAATGGAGACGATGTATGTACTTTTGTAACCTGAGAAAATCTTCAATAGGAACATTTTCTTTTTTAAAAAAGGTGCTCCCAGCAATTACTGTGTCTCAGCAAGAATCAGTGGGCCAAGTCCTCCAAAGATTATAGCAGCGACTGCGCTGTGGAAACAGACATCTCATTAGATGTTCCATTGGCAAAACAGAAGTAGCAGCAGCTTCTCCAGGACGGAATAAGTATCCACAGGAAATGCGCTGGCTTGTAAAGCCAGCCTGAAAGCCCCCCCCCTTTTGGCAGTGCTTTGAATGAAATCCCCTGCTGGAAAGGGAAACTGGATCTCTTCCAGGGTCAAAGATGGACTTGAGCAGAGGCGTAACACCTTGGGGAGAGCGGAAGGACACAGATGCCAGCTTCTTTAAATATCCTTGTTGCTCCAATTTCTAAACAAAAGGGTGACAAATCACTTCAAAGCAATGTGCAGGGGTGGGTCTATTATGGAACTAATGGAACTTCAGATTCAGGACCGCTAATCCCAGAGGGGCCCCAGTCGTGACTTCAGTCCGCATTGCTTAAACGACTCAAATGGTTAATTTTGTGTGTATATATACAGGGCCGTCTTAAACGCCCCTGCCGCTGTGGTGCGCCGGATCTCTCCGGCGCCCTCCCGCCCCGTTTCCCAGCGCGGTGGGCGGGTGGGCGCAGCGGTGGGCGGGCAGGCACAGTGCGATCTCTGGCGCCCTCCCGCCCCGTTTCCCTGGGCGGGTGGGCGCAGCGCGCAGCGTGGCTCCCACAGGCGCAGCTGCGCGGCGGACCGGCGGATCGGCCGGCCAGCGGGCGGGCGCAGCTCGCGGCGCCTTTCTGGCGGGCCGGCGCCATGGTGCCCTGCGCCACCGGGGGTCTACCTAGAGCTGGGCCTGTATATATATATCAACAATCCCAAGGTTGAAGAGTTAGTAACACAGGTGTTGCAAAGGTGGAGTGTCGTGGTAAATTGGCTGTTATGTTGAAGAGTGTTTAAAATCTTCATGCATGTTGTCCCTAGATAAATGGCACATCAAGGAGGCTCTCATAAGATGCACCCGCACATGAATATGCTGCTAGGAAAACCAGAAAACGCGTATTTTGTAAAATGTGCTTCATGCAATATTATAATCCAATCAAAATCAGAGGTATAGTAGTTAATTTTTTTAAGTGATCTGTTGTGGGACAACCTCATTGAAGAAGATAACAGTGGTAACCCAGACCTCGTTGCTGGTCGCAAAGGCCCCTCCCCCATAACAGTTCAAGCTTCAGGGCCCCCAAAATGTAGGTCCACCACTGACAAAGTGGTATCTTTTTCCTTCCCCCACCCTTTTCATTTAGTGATTTAAGTGAAATAATAATAATAATAATAATAATAATAATATATTATTATTATTATTATTATTATTATTATTATTATTATTATGTGTACCCCGCCCACTCTGGGCTGCTTCCAACAAAGATTAAAATACATTAAAATGTCACACATTAAAAACTTCCCTAAACAGGGCTGCCTTCAGATGTTTTCTAAATGTCAGGTAGTTGTTTATCTCTTTGACATCTGATGGGAGGCCATTCCACAGGGCGGGCGCCACTACCGAGAAGGACAACAGGACATTCCTGCAAATGCTAAAGACAACCTTTGCGCACATGGAAACCTCCACCCCTTATTGAGAATGCAAACACAATAAAGGCAGCAATGGTAATGAACACCCATGGATCACCGACAACCCCCCCAGCCCATCTGCTGTCCTGAGCTGTCATAACATGGCTTAGACTTCAGCGATTCTCAAACCTGGGTCCCCAGCTGTTGTTGAACAACAACACCCAGCATCCCTGACCGCTGGTCCTCCTAGCTAGGGATTATGGGAGTTGGTAATGCAACAACAGCTGGGGGCCCAGGTTTGAGAAACACTGGCTTAGAGTGACCCATAACTGAATGGCTCCCCAACTAAAGAGGAAGGAGGAGAACTCAAACACACACTTGCAATTTTAAATGCATTTAATCAGGGCCGGCTCTAGGTAGAGTCCCGGTGGCGCGGGGCGCTAGGGCGCTGGGCCGGTAGACAGGGCGCTGCGTGGCAAAGCGCCAGGGCGCGCGGCCTGCTCAAGACTGCCCTGCATTTAATGTAAGATGCAATTTCACCCTCAAACTGTGGTGCTCTTTCTTATGAGAGAGTGAAATTGCGTAGTGGAAAATTATTCTCTCTCCCATATACTGGCGGACACTCCGTTAAGTTAACTAGCGGTGACAATCAAAAGGGAGGAAGTTGCATAATTAACTTATGAAATTTATTACCACCATAGGGCTAGAGCAAATGAATGCAGAATAGTTTGATCAACAACTGCCATCCGTTGGGTGGTATTCAACTCAGTTTTGCTTGGAGCAGATCCACTGAAATGAATGGACCCAACTCAGCCATGCTCATTCTTTTCAATGGGTCTACTCTGAGTAAGACATAGCTGAATACCATCCATTATAACAGAACCTTTGTGTATGGAAACAGTATACCTGTGAGCGCCAGAAGCACAGCATGACTTATCACCATTTTCTTTTCCAAACAAAGAATATGCAGCCCTGGCATTAATGCCAGAAAAAGCCACCTCTTCACTCAGTGATGAATCGGAGCTGAAATTTCAGTCTCAGAAGCGTCTGTAGGAAAAAATGTACAGGGCAGTCAGATTGAGGAGATAGCCTAGTTGCTCTCAAGGGTAGAAGCAGCAGCAGTCACAGCAGCAGTGGACCATTGGGAGTCCAAGCACGCCATGGTATAAATTTAAAACAATTAGAAAAAACAGACACAAAAAGTGTTCACTGCTGGAGACAAGTGACCTAAAATCCACACGATGCTATACTGCAGCCTTCTGCTATAACTCATAGCAGAACGTGACTAGATTCAAAAGCTGCCTTTTCCTCAACTGAAGCCACTCAATTTTAAGTACAATTCACAATATACTTAGAAATCAGTTATGAAATACCATTTCTCACTTTTGAGCTGGAGACAAATCGCTTCCAGACAACTGATTTAGTGAGCGTTCACGAGAACGTTTGCACAGACATTGCAGGAGACTTAGAGGTCGTCAGCTGTTCATCGAACATTCATTCTGATTTGTTCGTGTCATGCAATTGTTCTTTCACTATTCCCAGTGCATTTTCCTGCCACTTTCCTTATCACGAAAATTATTAGAAACAAACCCCCACTGAAGCACTAAATCCACTTGAATTACGCAACCTATGTTTGTTGTATTGTGGGTGAATCCCGTCCACAAAATAGTGACAGACAATAGTTCTGTGTGAGTTGAACAGGGGTCAGCAAACTTTTTCAGCAGGGGGCTGGTCCACTGTCCCTCAGACCTTGGGGGGGCGGACTTTGGGGGGGGGGATGAATTATTTTCACCTGCCCGCAAAGAGGCCTGAAGATGCTTCACTTTACCTGTCCCAGTTGTCGTCCCAACAGCTGCCATTGGGCTTCTCCAGCCAGCCAGGTGCTGTGGCAGGGTAGGAGGCTGTGTTGCCCGGCAAAGAGAGAAGCAGCAGCCCTGGTGGAGGAGCCGTGGATGGAGGTAGGGGAACCGGGGCGTTGCTGGAGCTTTTACCTACCACCTGCTGCTGCTTCCTGAGAGGCACCACAGAGAAGAAGACAGAGCGGCCCGCCAACCTGCAAGCCGCAGCCACCGCAACAACCCGCCTGAACATCATAACATGGGAAGAATGAAGGAAGGAGGGATGCAGGTGGCGATGAAGAAAACGCTCGAGGAAGCGGCGTGGAAAAGGGGCGTGGAGAAGGAAGGAAGGGGAGAGGGAGGAGGAGCAGGAAGAAAAGGCAGCAGCAGCAACTGGCAGCCAGCGTCACACGCCCCCTTCACAGCGCCGCCCTACTGAAGCAGGCAGGTGGGCAAGCCGACTCCTGCCGTTGAGGGCACCTGGCATCGGACAAGATTGCTCCGTCCCTGAGGAGAAAAGTGCCGCCGTGTGAGGGAGAGAGGCAGAGGGAAAGAACACGTGTGCTGGCGATTCCCGGACTGTCTGCGGGACGGATCTAGAAGGCAATTGGGCCTGGTCCGGCCCGCGGGCCTTAGTTTGCTGACCCATGTAATAGAATATAGTCATTCCTGGTTTAGATATCAATTTGCCCCTTGAGGTGTATGTAGAAGCCCAGAAAAATGAGTCTTGGTGGCAAGTCTCAAGAGCCCTTTAATGCTTGCTTTGGAAGGTTAAGGTCGGAGGCTGGGGTCACCCATCATGTGGACCAAGATATCACTTTGCTATACACTTAGGGTTACATTCCTGAAAAGACTCTGGGCTTCAGTTACTCAGAAAAATTGGTTGCTTAAACAAAGACACCTTCAAGCACTTTTTAGAGATGAACGTTTCCACTTAAGACCCAGTCGTTGCCATAAGACCAAGTTAATTATGAGATGCACAAATGATTCTGAGTTATATGGCCCTCTTCAGAAGGAAGGGGCTTGTTTGTTGGTTGGTAAACAACACACCATTTGAAAATGTTGTGGCAGTGTACAAAAAATAAAAATGAAATACAAAACACAAAGCTAGAACAGGAAGAAGACATCAAATCTATTTGTAAAACCAACAGGAACAATATCCAACAGTGCTACCCTGAAAAGGACTGCATGAGTAAGAAAAAGCCCTTAAGAAGGTGCCTAAATGAGCAATGCTAATTGGCACCACCCTAATTTCCTAGAGTACAATATGGCTTGCATGCAATACCAAACCAGCATGCATGCACAGGCTTCTAGAGAGGAGATGGCCGACACTTGTTTCTCTTCTATTTCCTGCTGCCTGCTAAATCATGGTGTGAATTAACGAGTTATCTGAACCTGGGCTCATGGTTTGTCTCAGAGTCACTCCGGAAAAACCACAAGCTATAAGTTCTATGGCTTACTTGTGGTTTGTCTGGAGGATGTTCGGATGACATGCAAAGCCAAACCATAGCCTAACTCACAGCAGCAGGACTAGAGGAGAACAAAGCAGCCACGATCCCGTCTCCAGGAGCCTGCACATTTATGCTAATCCATAGTTAATGTTGCATGCCAACCAGGGCATTGAGTGAATCATGAGTTATATTTTTAAAAAATTAATGGTTTTATATGCTAGCTATATAAAATCTCAGCTAATTTTTCTAAGTGGTCTTAGGCAAGCCATTGTTGAGTCAACCTTAGCCCCTCACCTCAGGGCCCTTACTGCAATTTGGAGATAATAATACTGACCTACATTTATGGGGAGCAGTTAGGATTACTAAGATAATGTTTGGGAAGTGCTCTGAACACAGTCACCAAATAGATGCTAAGAGTTATCGCTATTTCTACCTTCATTGATTGTAAAACAGGAGCAAACATTAACCTAGGTTGTGTGGGGAAAGGGCAAGGAAATATTACCTGCCGGAGATTTTGAAGGGTTAAGTGCCACTATAGACAAAAGCAAAAAATATGAAAGTTCCAGGACTGTATTTGTTTAAACCCACCACCCTCCCTTAGAATCATTTTGGCTAACAATCAACAATTCACAGTATCAAGTCACTCTCTTTTACTCTTAAACAATCTGAAATTGCACAATTAAGAAAAAAAACCTCATCTGCCAACTCTAGTGATCTTGCAGGAGATGGTAAATATGATCTCCCTCTTTGGCAATCACTCGTAGCCAAGTAAGATTGTCTTCCATGAACACGGTCTTAACAGTGAGTCTGTAGGTGACTGACTGTGGAGGCCAGTTCTGGATCCACATGTCCTTCCACAGTGGGGACATAGGTTTCCAGGCAGGAGTTGATCAAGGTGAGGGTTTGCCAAACGTGCCTTCTTCTTAGCACGTTTCTGCACTCACAGAGCTCAGGTGATGCTTGATTTCAGCATCAATGTCAGCCCTTGTGGAAAGATAGCTGCCCAGGTAGGAGAAGTGATTGACATTTTCCAAAAGTTACACCATTGAGTTGGATTTGTGGTGCTGGGGGCTTGTTTTGTGCTTGCTGTTGCAGTACTTTGGTATTTTGGATGTTGAATGATAGGCCAAGCTTTTCGAAAACTTCTGTGAAACTATTTAGGATGGTTTTGGAGGTCATCCTGTGAGTGTGCACACACTACGTTGTCATCAGCATATTGAGGTTATGGTAACCTTACTCTTTGCTTTCAGCCTACTCAAGTTAAAGAACTTTCCATCTGTTTGATATATGATTTCTACCCCGGTGGGGAGTTTCCCTTCAACAATGTGTAGGATCATGGCAATGAAAATAATAAATGGGGTTGGGGGGATAACACATCCCTGTTTAACACCTGATCCCACTGTGAATGAATGGTTCACTTTGAGAGCCATTGTTATCTGCAATTGTTGCTGGCATATTATCATGAAGGAGCTGAAAGATGTTCACAATTTTTTCTGGGCAGCTGATTTTCAGAAGGACTGTCCTCAGAGCATTATGATTTATGGTGCCGAAGGCCTTAGTCAGGTCAATAAATGCCATATAGAGGGGTTGGGTTTGCTCTCTGCATTTTTCTTGAAGCTGTCGAGCAGTGAAAGTCATGTCTGCTGTCCCCCTAGAACAGTGTTTCTCAACCAGTATGCCTCCAGATGTTTTGGGACTACAACTCCCATCATTCCTGACCACTGGTCTTGCTAGCTAGGGATGATGGGAGTTGTAGTCCCAAAACATCTGGTGGCACAATGGTTGAGAAACACTGCCCTAGAAGGTCGAAAACCATTTTGGGATTCAGGAAGGCCGTTAACACACTATAAGGAAAAGGACTGAGCCACAGGTTTCCTCATCCCTAGGCTAAGAAAAGCTACAAATTGGGAATTATCTGAGACAAATAGCTCTTGATCTGCAATATGGGGATGATAATAGTAAAGGCTACCTTTACGGGATTGATGTAAGAATTCCAATAAGATAATGTATTTGAAATATTCAACGTTCTACAGAACTCTAATATGCATGCTGAGTATTATTTTCCCTTACTTCAGTAATAGACTACAACTAAAAATAGAATGAAAAAACATGCAATATGTCTCCTGTATATCAATCAACTGAAGCTTTAGCTGATTCACTGATTATTGTTTTCAGGCCTCATTACACAATGTTGTTTTTCGATTAATATTTTGTGCTGGAGGAATAGGTTTATGACACAACCCCTGAACTTAGAGCGGTTAAGTGCCAATCTGGAGGGGGAACGTCAGCATTTGGCAGTAACAAAAATATTTCTGCTGAGATCACACACTCTCAGTAACAAAACGGAGCCAGCTTTGGCCTGTTACTAATTTCCTTTTTGGTTACTTACATAAGTCATTGCTGGAATAAAAGGGGAAAGTAGCCCTCAGGGAGCAAAGATGAAAAGTAAGAGAGGAGGCAAAGGGAAGAGCCAGCAAAAGGCTTTTGAACATGTGATGCTTGAGCATAATGTGATCTGAGTTGCTAAGAATTTTGCCCATGATTTTGTAGTACGTGGCAATGCTTATTTGTAATACGGCATTTTACATTAGTGACAAATGCTGACGCTAACCCTCAAGAATCAACGGAAGTGGTGAACAACCAAATTGCCATTCTGTCTCCAAGCAGTGAGGATACAGAATGGGTCGAGGAAGAATACACGAAAAGCCTGCTGAAACTGGCCAAAGGCCCACCTCGCTGTTCTCACAATGGCCAAGCTGATGCTCTCCCCACTTGTGATCCCCAGGAATGAACACCGTTGGCTTTATCCTCCATGAATTTGTCTAATCCTCTTTTAAGTCACCCAGGTTGGTGGCCGTCACTATCTTTTGTGGGAGCAAATGCCAGAATTTATGTAACGTGCAAAGTTCTTCTTTCATGGAATGGCCCTGGATTCTCATATTATGAGGCAGAAAAACCTCTGCCTACCTACATTCTCTACAGCATGAATAATTTCATCCATCTCTTGTCATGCCATTGCTTACTCATCTTTCCTCCTATGGAGTGGCTCCATCCCATTGGTCATTTCAATTGCCCTTTTCAGAAACTTCCCCAGCTCTAAGATATCCTTTTTGAGGTGTAGCAACCAGAATTGTTCAGAGTACTCCAAGCGCAGTTGTGCTAGAGATTTGTACGAAGGCATTGTGACAGAAGCAGTTTTGTTTTCAATCCACAACACGGAATTAGCCATTTTCACAACTGCCACATAACTGGGTCAACATTTTCACCAAGCTGTTCACCACAACACCCAAATCACAGTCCTGGTTAGTCGCCGCTAAGTCACGTTGAGGCTGTATAAACATTACCATTTACTCCATAAACATTGCTCCAGTGCGCTCCTGATCACACAAATGTTAGCCACAAACCATCTGCACCCTGTAGCTTCTTGGGGAGGACAGTCTGGTTAGATGTGGTTTCCCACAAACCAGCTCCCATCCAAATTGAAAATGGAAGCCACATTCACTTTGCTCTTATGTGGAGGTGTGTACATTTTGGACATCCATTGCGCATGCACAGCTAGGGGCTTCATTTAACAGGAGTTTGGAGGGTTGCAGGCAGAGGGAAACAAATCAGGTAATCGGACAAGGTGTGCTGACCCCTGCCCTAAAACATCTTACTGCTTGGGGAAGCGAGGAGCCCTGTCAAAAGAAGTAATTCGTTTTCCACTCGACAAGCATGAAATCGCGATGCATCCATTCTAAGCAAGAGCATTTAGCCGAGAGTCCAGCATGGATGACTGGACTTGGGCAAAACTGGCCATAGCACACTAGCAGACATGGCTGGCTGCACTATTTGCAAGTAAGTTCGTTCACACTCAGCACATGGCTCTGGAATCTTTCCCTCAGCCCTCTCAGTATATAAATCAAGCAGCAGGGAAGTTTGGAAACATGACGAATATTTTGGCTGGAGTGCCTCCTGCTTTAAAGACCCAGAGAAGAAAAAAGGAGGGTGGAGGACGGGGGCCCAATACAAAACTCACCAAGCTCTGAGTGGAAAAGGCGGCTGAAATTTAATGTTCTTGGAAGCTGGCCCTGGGCTGTTCAGACGGGGGAAGGCCAGGGACTCCCCAGTGGGGGCATTGCTCCCTCTCTCTGAAATAGCAAAGAGAGAAGCGTTGTTGGAATCAGTTGACCGCATTGTTCAACCATTTTGTGGAGGATTCCAAGTAGGAATGAAAGCCACAAAACAAAACAAATCATAGTTGTGTGCTTGGAAAAGAAGGCGACAGAATGGTGATTTCATGCTGGATTGCAGCCCTGAATGGAATACCATGCTGGGCCAAGCAAGGGGAGCAAGCTGGCTCTAGCTTTTGTGGAGATCTTATTGCCTGCAGCAGCAGAAGCTAGCTTGGTGTCCTATACATGTTGTTGAACTACGGCTTATATAACCTCTCACCATCTGCTATGCTTGCTGGAGCAAGACATAGTCCAACAGCACCTAGAGGGCAACCTCTACCGCATGCCTAACACAATCTTCTTTTTGAGAAAAAAAGTTATTAAAAATAGTTATTTTTTTTAAAAAAAAATAGAAGTAATATCTTCTTTTCTGTGGTCTCCTTTGTCGCGCAGCCTTCCTCTAGGCCCCGGCCTGCTCTCTTGGAGCGCTAGCTGCCATGGCGTAGGCTCGGGTTGGGCCTGGGCTCAGCCACATGTCCTTGCCCTCCTGGCGCTCTCCTACCTCTCCTCAGCAGCAGCAGCGGTAGCAGCAGCGGTGCAGCAATGTCAGGGCTCCCCTCTCTTTTCTCCTTCCTCTTTTTCTCTCTTCCTTCTCCTTCTCTTCTCCTCCTTCTCCCTGCATCGGCTCTGGGGTTTTCCTGACCCCGGAACGCTGCTGGGCAGACAGCCAGGTGGCCGGTTGCTCTCGCTCCCGGCTCGATTTGGGTCACGGGATGGGTGGGTGTCAGCAGTTCCCCCAGTTGACACACTGGGCATCCCCGGTTCCCCTTTGGCAGTGGCAGCAGCAGTCTCAGCAGCCCGGAGCCAGCCTGGTAGCGCAGTTGGCTCTGGCTGGCTTCAGGAGCTGCTCGCTACGTTGGCGCCTGCCGTTTTGCCTCGCCGGAAGTCCTCATATGATGTGTCTTGTGCCGTTGAATTACGCAACTTTCCTTCCCTACTAATAAATCTGCAACACTTAAAATATAAATCCCGGGACATTAAATGAAAACTGGGGACATTCCGGGGACAGATTTTTTCCGGGGACAGATTTGTAAATCCGGGGAAACGGGGATGCCTGGTAACCATAATCTAGGTCCCTGGTCTATTGTTTTCCCACCCCTTGGAAGATGTGGCATCTAGCCAGGCGAATGGGGAGGAGGCTTCTCCCCTCCTGAAAGTGCACCACCTGCCAGTTGTTTCCATAGTGACATGCTGAACCCTTTACAAAAGTAAAAAAAAGGTGCTTGCAGGCCCAGCCAGGGCCATTAACTTAACAAAGAACCTGGTTCCACCAGTTCAGCAGTTCCTTCTACTGCAGACTAGTCTTTCAAGATACTAAAGCACAGGCTTTGGTTGAGACCCACATGTATTGTGCTATACATTCAATCCACCCCCACCCACCCCGCAATACAAGTTGGCATCCAATTGCAGGTTGGAGTTGAAAAATAGAGGGGAAGCTTTCGTTGCAACTTCCCACACTGATGGCCATGAGATAACCTGGATCCCCTTTAGTACTACTGTGTTTTGCACTGTGTGGAAATTGCAAGCGGGACAGGCTGCAACCATTTCAGTGCAGCAGTGGTGGGCAGGATGCTATAGAGAGGCATGGAAATGACCTTCCCTTTCTCCTATGCAGTAGCAGCTTACTCCCAGACTTTGCCATCATCATTTTTACGGTATTTTAATCTTTTGTAATTGTGAGTGTGTGTGTATGTGTGTCTTTGGCCAAAAAGCAGTATTAAAAATAAATGTCACCAAACCATGTTACTAAACTGCCTTTAAAGATGGACGGATTGCTTTGAAAGTGTTTTCACGGGGCTCTCCTGCCATGAAGCCTTCCTAACACCACCTTTTCCCTATTAGGGCTGAGGACCGAGGGATTAAAATTCACAAGCAACACCAGCATTTTATTCAAAACAAAGTTATTTCCATCTAAAACGGAGAACGACAGCTGAAGAGTTGTGGATGGAAAAGAAGAATCAGCTGGCAGTGCTGAATCCTTGCTAAGCCAGAGGAGAATTGGGAGGTGGGTGGTTTGCCCCCACTCCCAAGATATTCATACTTTTAAAATAGACACACACTAAATTCAAGGCAAGACATTTCAGGATTTGGTTCCAGCCACCATGTGTGTGTGCAGTTAATTGAAACCAGTAGGGTCCGGAACTGAAATGACTAAGACTAGAGACAGCCTACAATAGATTTTGTTGGTGTTGGTATTGCAGAGCCATTGTTGCCTGTGGTATAGGCACACAATTCTTTTGTCCTGCAACAATCCCTGGTCAAAAGGCAAAAAAAGGGAAACCACTTGCACACCTTGTGATGACTCAGCAAGTGTGGCGCAGATCACTACCAGCAGGAGGGTATGTCTACAGCCTTAGTGGTTTTTCTGCCACTCTTCATCCCCTTTTGAACAAAGCATGTTATGAACCCTGGAGACATCAACAAGATCACTATGGTATCAAAAATTAGATGTGGGTGCCTTAGGATGATTGAGAGAAGAGGAAAACTGTGTTGCATGATATCTCAACTTCAACTGCAAAGGCCGTGAGAGTCATTTTGTAGTTTGTTTTTGAAAGCTGAAATGAATATGAATAGGGGGCATTTTCTAAACTATTTGAGATGAAACCTGGATTTGGTTCCGAATGCACACTTTGCAGGGAATTGCTGCAGACAATATCCACTCTCTAATGGGTGTATTTGTACAGTAAGCGCATTTTCAAACAGATGCTCAACTTTACGTTTTCTAGTTGTACACTGTAAAAAAGGTCATGTATGAAAAAGCTTATCTCACACAATTCAGCCTGCTTACAGATTGTTCAGCGTCTTGCATTGCTTCAAAAACCCGGTTGGCGAAAGGGACAAAGAAATGTGCATATACATGATGGGAAGCTAAGCCTCTCTCAAACCATCTACTCTCTTCAAAACTATTGTCTGTTTCCGCTCCAACAAGCTGATGGGAATCTACTGGCATCCATGGAGGTAAGGAGTGGCTTTTCCAGGTTCTGAATTAGTAGCCAGCAAACTATTTTATTCTGACAGTTCTTGTACACTTCAGGGCAGATGGACGAAGAACAGCACAAGAACTTGATTTAAGTACGGCATTGTTTAGGAAATGTTTACTGGATACCATAGTCGCAAGCTTGTTTTGTTCCCATGTAATGGGTACCAGACATCCATAACTAACCCAGTGATGACTATATTTATTCACAAATAATTTTGTTGATCCCCCAACCTGAGGCGTAAAGCTTCAGCTATAAACATTAGTCTCTCCTATTGTGCAGAGAGCTTTGAGCTGGCATCAAAAAAGGTACATCAACTTGACTTAATTCATTAGTTGGCATGAGCCACCAGGCCAGCAGCTAAGCATTCATTTAGGGCTCAACTGCTGTTATTGCATTGTTATCCTGTGGTGTACAGAATGCCTGTTTCAAGCATTTGCTATTCATTAATCTAACCAGGCACCCGCTTCTGGTGTTATGCAATGGGTGAAGAAATTGCACCCACCCTGTTCTTTTCCTACCCAAGAGCTGAAATATCTGGTTATGTTATGTAACCGTCTATATTATTTCCTCTTGTGCTCCAACATGCAACAAGATTTTCCTTTTATTCATTTGACAGACCTCATGGTTCCTTCCCCTCGAAGCTGACTGACTTTGTATGAATTCTTCCAAACAGCAAGGGGTAGGTAGGAAAACAAAACAAAACAAAAATATTTAACAGCGATAGGGAAAAAAAGCATTAAAACTCCAGATGTTTTCCGAAGGAATCAGTGTAGTAATGAAACTGGAAGCTATTTGACTTATGGAGGACTACTGAAGAATTCACAAATGTATGCTCTCCTTCCCCTGCACCTACATCCACGTTTTTTGCTGGGGCCCACAGCAGAGAAACCTCTTTGAGATTTCCCATGCTCCCCTTCTTCCCATGCCTATTGTTGCATAGTACAGAGAGAATGAAGAATTTAAAAGGACACATTTCTGCAAAGGACCGCAATCTACGTAAGTATTGACACAGCATGAGGGGGTGGATGAGTAAGTGGCAAAGGGAGATGAGAATGCACATAGATAATTCTATTCCTGAAGTTCAGAGTGGATCCTTACGTAACCCAAAATGGCACCAACTGCACTGTATCAGCTGTAACTGTATCAGCAGATGTGGCGGTGGCACTGGGGAAATACAAAAATATTTAGGGAAAACCTTGAAAGTGAGAAGGAACCTGCAAAAGCAGCTCTTTGAGGACTGATAATGTTCCATGGCAATGTGATGCAGGCTGGCTGTTGGCAGGAGACGGGATAGAAAACCAGGTGAGAGGTGGTGGGACGGAGGAGTATATCAAAAGAAGGCTGACTGTAACACCAAACAGACTACACTACACACTACAACATTTTGCTGCAGGTTCCAGGCAGGCAACTCACCCTGCAATCCATAGGCCAACCACACATCAATTTGCTATGATCCTAATGATTGAATCTGATGACACAACCTTGATGGCAGAAAGTGAGGAGGAATTAAAGAACCTTTTAATGAGGGTGAAAGAGGAGAGCGCAAAATATGGTCTGAAGCTCAACATCAAAAAAACTAAGATCATGGCCACTGGTCCCATCACCTCCTGGCAAATAAAAGGGAAAGAAATGGAGGCAGTGAGCGATTTTACTTTCTTGGGTTCCATGATCACCGCAGATGGTGACAGTAGTCACGAAATTAAAGACGCCTGCTTCTTGGGAGAAAAGCAATGACAAACCTAGAAAGCATCTTAAAAAGCAGACACATCACCTTGACGACAAAGGTCCGTATAGTTAAAAGCTATGGTTTTCCCAGTACAGTAGTGATGTTTGGAAGTGAGAGCTGGACCATAAAGAAGGCTGATCGCCGAAGAATTGATGCTTTTGAATTATGGTGCTGGAGGAGACTTGAGAGTCCCATGGACTGCAAGAAGATCAAACCTATCCCTTTTGAAGGAAATCAGCCCCGAGTGCTCACTGAAAGGACAGATCCTGAAGCTGAGGCTCCAATACTTTGGCCACCTCATGAGAAGAGAAGACTCCCTGGAAAAGACCTTGATGTTGGGAAAGATGGAGGGCACAAGGAGAAGGGGACGACAGACGACGAGGTGCTTGGACAGTGTTCTCGAAGCCACTAACATGAGTTGACCAAACTGCGGGAGGCAGTGGAAGACAGGAGTGCCTGGCGTGCTATGGTCCATGGGGCCACGAAGAGTCGGACACGACTAAACAACAACAACGATTGAATCACCCACCACCAGGATCCCTCTACCTCCCACCCCTCCAGAGAAGTATCATCGGCATGAAAGGACAGCTGCCCATGCTCCAAGGAAGGGGTCCCTTCTAAGGGATTGTTTCTCTCTTCCTCCGAGTGAAACATTTCTTCCTTGAGATCCTTTCTTGGCCAGCCATTGTGGCCTCAAGGGAACAAAATTGTTCCCAGAGATCCAGGAGCTCAGTGCACCGAGGACACCCTCACAGCTTACAGGCAGGCAGTTGTTCATATGGCAGACAGTGCAAAACACTGGGGAAACTGTACACCCCTTGTTGGCTTTCCAAATCGGGTACTCCCTGCAAGAGAGGGCATGTGTTGCGGTAGGTCCCAGCAGACCAGGTCTAGGTGTTGGGCCAGGGCAATTGGAGCAGCCACAACACTCTATTGGTGGTCCATCTGATGGGGTGCAATTGGGCTGAGGGCTTGCCAATCAAAGAGTCAGATGGACAAGTATTTAAAGCGCTGCACTCAATATAGAGATCCTCCTCCGGTTGAATTGCATCGGAACACCCTCCCACCGCTCCCTAATTTTAGGGCTTTCGCTTGACCTTGCTATGCCGTCGTGCGTTGTCTGCCATTGTTGCAGGGGCACGGCAGGAATTTTCCCCACTTGGCTGATTGGCTGTTGCCATTTGGGTTTCGCCTGCTGCTTAGCAATTCGTCACAACTTGTAAGGTTGGCGAATAGGCTCTGGTTCACGCTGATAGGGTGGTATGATCCCTTACCACCCTATATATATTCAGGTATTCCTCTTAAAGGAATCCATTGGACCGATGGTTGGCATTCCCCCAAGCGGGGTTGCCCTAATCCAGTATTCTGGGCACATGTGGGGGAATCAGGGCCCAGCTGGCGTGCGTCAGTCGGGTAACCCCGTCCCAGGTGTGTACCTGGCTGTTGACTCATGGTGTGCCCTGGGTAGTCAGTGCTACCCTAGGTAGCTAGTCGAACCAGAGCCTATGCAACCACTCACTTGATTTGTAATCAATAAAGATGTGGCCTAAATTCTGCCAAAAACTAAGCCAAAATATGAGTCATGTCTGAATTTATTTCTAGGCCTGGGATAGAGGGTCTCCACACGCAAATGCGTAAGTTATTAGAAGCTGGGGTTTTGTTTAGATCAAGGAGAGGAGGGGCAGAGTAGCGCACCCTGGCCTCACACTGCTGTCAAATTCACTCCACGGTTTAATTCGCCTTGATGCTTCCCTGGCTGGGGTTCACTTCAGTTCACGGACTCCCATTGCTCAGCTATTCTAAATTTTTATTATGCCTGGCTAGTTCCCCCTGGCTACTATTGCAGTCAACGAAGTCAGTCTAGTATAGTACAATAATTGCTGGACTTGGGTGTGGGAAACCTGGGCTCAAATCTCCACATCATAGAATGGTTTTGACAAAGTCATTTTAACTAAACATGAAATGTCCTCACAAGGACAGAATAATCACCTACCTTCAGATATAGTGCCTTGAGCTCCTTAAGCAGAAGGGATAGCAGAAGGGATATAAGCAAGCGATAAATATATCTATTGCATAAAGGAGAACAGCATGCCAAATTTAAATAATCAAGGCTGTTATGTGGAAAGAAGTTAAGACAGGTGAAAAAGACCTCCCCTGAGATTCTCAAAAAACACACGTTTCAGGCAAGAGTTACAGGCTTCCATGGCAACACCATCTGAACTGCGGTGACCCAGGTGTGCCCCAGACAGTCTGCAAGCACAGAAGCCGTGCGTATGCTTTGGAAGCAGGTCTCGTCAGAAAACCCGACAACCAAACTCTGCTGCGGTGAACTGAACTGAATGGTTTTATGAGGGAAAGAAATCCCTGGAAAAAATGGACAGAACACCCCCGACAAATTAATTCCACATTACTGTTTAGCAGTATTAAATACTTTAAAGGATTGTAAAAAGTTCCATAATTTGGAAATAATGAAAACTCTGTTCTGTCTCATTGAAAGAACACCCGAAACTCAAGAAAAACCAACAGTGAGTCTAGAAGTATATGGTACTATCAAGGAAATAAGGTAGAAAGGAGCTTTAGACCCATCCCACCAGACGTTAATCCACCTAATTTCTTAACAAGAGCTAAATGAATGTATTCGAAACAGCACAGAAGCATTGACATGGAGTATCATGTGTCACCATGTTCTCAAGAATATGTTCATCTTACCTTAAATGCAGCTTCTCCTTGAATAAATAACAAAATATCATTATTTTGTTATAATATCAAAATATTATTTTTAAAAAAAGTTTCAACCTTTTTGCCTTCAGTAAGTTCAACTGATTGTATATTATACTGATTGTATAATAAGAAGGGGCAAAGATTGAGGATGACTTTTTATGTCACATATATATCTATTTTCAGTTTAATCCTCTGTGTGTGTGTCCATGTATTCAAATAAATAAATCCCATACCACGTATGGGAATGGAAATCCCAATCACATCTGGCAGACGTGAACTAGATTAATAGCACAATATGTTAGTTATTTAGTTAGATTCTCATCAGCTGCCGAGTGGAGGGTTCAGTCCTGCTGGGGAAGCAGACCAACCAGGATAACTGAACCCTTTACTCAGCAGCTGGGGAGAGGAAGGTTTAATACTGCTGGTGCTACTTTTGCCAGCGCATCCCCTATGGGGAACATGCTGCCAAAGCAAACCTACCCCTTTGGATCAGCTTTGACAGGTGGATGAGATCAGAAACCTATCAATAACCGGACATGATGTCAGGGACTGACACCAAAGACTTAGACCCCGGATCATGGTGGTGGGAGCAGTCTGGGAGGTGCTGGAATCGGGGTTTGAGTGATCAAGTGGGGCCCTTCCAGGACAGGGCTAGAGGTTGAGAGTTGCAGTGTGAGCACAAACTCAGAGAGGAGCCAGAAATTGCCGTTGCTACCCAGCAACATGACAGTCTCAGACCTGCTGGCTCTCCTCCCTCTCTGACACCCTCCTCCTCTTGGAGAGTCCTGCAAATTGCTGAGCAACAGCCCAGACAGGCCCAGAGGAGGAGCCCTCCCAATCGACACAGCCTTTGTCTGATTGGGAGAGATCCAGAGTGAGAGGCTAGAGGCGAAGGGCAGGGCCAGTGGTCGGTTTCAGCAACATCTCAAATTGAACGTATAACCCTGAGCAAAAATAAAAAAAATCCTTCAGTAGCACCTTAAAGACCAACTAAGTTTTTATTTTGGTATGAGCTTTCGTGTGCATGCCATAGCTGCCAAGTTATCCCTTTTTTAAAGGGATTTTCCCTTATGCTGAATAGGCTTCCTCGCGAGAAAAGGGAAAACTTGGCAGCTATGATGCATGCATACTTCTTCGCATAACCCTGAGTAACTCTGCTGTTGTTACTTTTTGTGAATAAAAGCTAATTGCATTCCCTGCCCTGTGGATGACCCACTTGCCTGATGGCTCCTTGACACATGATGTCAGATGACTGACAGGTGAGTGGGCCTGCCCAAGTGTCAAAAGTTAGCCCATGGGTGTGGTGGGGAGATAAAGATCTGGCCCACAGGGCCAAAAAGATTCTCCATTCCTTTCCTTAGCTAAAATCATCATCAGAACTCCTCCACTGGCAAATTGCACCCTATTGCTAATATTAGAACTTCCTGAAACTTATTGTTATCTTCACTGTCGTTGTCGTCAAAACGGTCCATGTTTTATGCTCATTTTAAAAGGTTCAATTTGTGTGCATGTATATCATGTATTTATTATTTTCTTACTGTGTTTGTCTTGGTGACACTACTTGTATTTGATCGTTTATTGTCAGCAGACCAAATAAACTGAACAACAACATGACCAAGAGGTGTTGGGTCAGGCAACTGTGGGATCTCAAAAACATTCCCAGTACTGCTTTGCAGTGATTTCCCTTGTTTTTAACAGGGAAGCCACAAATGTGATCAATGTCTTTATCTTCTGGAAATCATACAATTGATTTCAATGTCCTTAACACGCTTAACTGGCTATGGGATTTTGTGCCATCAGTAATCTGATGGGCCCAGAGATTTTTCCTTGTCATATATCTCGGGTTTATGATTTGAGAGATTAAAATGCCAGTCGCTGCTCATAGTCAATCACAGCGATATCTCCAAGAGCTCTTTTCAACAAATTCCCATTGTGAAAAGTTTGTGACAAGTCTGTTGAATTGTCACTTAGAATCCAGCATTCATATTTTCACTGATTTGACTCAGTCAGCATATTGCAACAAGGGTACAATACTCTGGTGCTGTTTGGGAACATTTTGGAGGGTGGGCTTTGGTTAATGAAAGCCCAACATTGCTTGGGGAGGAAATACCTGAAAGATTGCTGCTTCTCCTAGGGAAGAGGATTGCCCTGTTGAAAGGTACGTACTCTTAGCTGCTCCCAACTTTGTTGCCCCAGAAACTCAAAATGCTTGGGGCATCTTGCATAAGTGCTCCAAGATAATGCTTTTTAAAGTTTGCTTCAAGATTATGAAGGAAGCTAGAACAGACTTGAGAGTTTAGTACTTGTAACATTTTAGAAAATTAATCAGATGCTACATGCTTTTCTGCTATGCTGTTTAACATCCCAACCAACCAGTTATTGGCAATAGTACCGTATATTCCCATTTTGCCTCAACTCTTCTGAAAGCCAGCTTGTTACCACCAAATTTCAGTTGATCCAAGGTGTCACTCCATTTAGAGAAACCTGGCTCCACACTTGAGACTTGCTGCAATAGAAATGTGAATATGTAAAACGACAATGCACATGGTTGAAATTTTAAGTTATTTATTTCAGTAGGAAAATTCTATTTTTAAGTCCATACTTGTAGCCATGTTGAAACAGCCAATGCAAACACGCAATTCAAAACGCACGCACGCACACACGTATTAAAAATCAGGAGGAAAAATGACAAGGAAGAGTGAAACTGCACATCACTCATTGAGATCATAGTGCATTCAACCTCAATCAAAATGGTGCTTCAGGTCAACAGGGAAGAACATTCATTAAAAATGGCTTGCGTTTTGCATAACGTGGTCTTTGCATCTCTTTCTTTCTCCCCCTCCCATAAATTAACTCGTAGTAGGTTATGAGTAGCATAAGCAATAAATTAATTTGTAATTCAGGATTCCAGGAATAGTAGAGGTTATTGAATTTGGACATTGCTGAACAATCAGGACGGAAAATATATTTCTCCTTATTTCTCCATTGCACAAAAGAAATATTTTTGGTTTCTTGGTTGTTCAACAAGGCCAAGATTCAAGAACTATCCCAATATGGACAGTAGCTTCCTTCATCTACACACAACCTTTCACAATGAGTCTCTTATGATACTGCAATATCCATTTCTAGATGTGAACATTTACTTTTCACAACCTGCAGCTGTCAACCGCTTGCACTATCATATCTGAGGTTTAGACTTAAAAATATGTTCGGTTACAATTCACATGGGTGTGGGGGGAATATAACAGTTTCCTCAATATCTGAAGAAATAACAATTGTTTCATGAACATAGCCTTCAGATTTATTCATTAAGTTAGTTTTACTTAAGTTTAATTTTGTTTCTCAAAACCCCAGTATATCAAAGCTTAAAGACAAATGTGTTACGTTACTTACCAAGTTTTGCATAGGATTTTTTCCTGATGACTTCCATACATTGATATACTTTTTAAAAGGAAATGTGCTTTCTGTATGAGTGAGTTCAAATAATACAACAAACCAAATTGGGGGGGGGCATGTTCTGATTTCTTTATGAGTGCCATTTGGTGACTCTAAAAATCCAATGAAAATATTGAAATGCTTTAGAGATTATTTATATTTAGGTAACGAGAGTTCAGATGTGACCTGCTCTACCTTAAAACCTTAGGTTGCTAGTATGACAGAGACAATTCAAACACACAACATCATGAAATGCTCAGTTCATAAATGGGGTTGAACTAGCTTAAAAGTCCATATTTTGTGATATCCAGAGCTGCTCTTTTAATTGACTCAAGGGCTGGCTCACTCCAATGGAGGGTTGGGCCTGGCTTCCCTGAAGTGCCCAGCAGACCATAGGACCTTACCACCTAGCAAAAGTCTGAATTGTCATCCAAATCAGCTGTATACTATTGTTCAAAAAAATTGAGAATGGAATGAATCAAAGCCACCGGGTCCACTACTATACTAATACTGAACTTCAAAGCAAAAGGAAGGCAAGAACAACTGAGTTATTATACTGACTATTCAAGCTTCAATGAGGCTTACATGGGGCTCCTTCAAAAAACAAAACAAACCTAAATTTGCAAGAATGGGGTAATGCATAGGAATAGTGCTGGTTGGCTAGCCCAGTTGGTCTTCAAACAGGTAATTAAGGCACTGGCAAACATCTTATGCAGATATGTTGTGCCCATCATGCAACGATGGGCAGGAAATGGCATTCTGCTTTGAAGGGACATTTTGTATCTGCTTATCGTTTTAATTGCAGCTTTTAACCTTAGACACAAGCCATTTTTAATGGAAGAAAGGGAGCAAACAGCAAACTATTAAAAAAGGATAATTTTTCAGGGAAATGAAAACTGGCTATTTAGTACCAGTTTTAGTGTTTTTCATAGCGGCCAGCATACCAAGTGAGAAAAGTAGATCAGGATTAATAACACTTAGGAATGAAAGAATAATATGTACTAAACAATGAGAAAAAAGATGCAACTGGAAAGATCACCTCATGACTGAGCTTCATTTGAAAAAAGATATGTGTATCCCTGACTAATACACAGGGTTATAGGAATGTGTTTCAAAATTAGCAAGTAAACTATGAGTTTTGCTTCACAATATTCTTTACATCAGTCTTTATAACTGGTGGTGGTGTGTCTCTAATAGCAACATTCGCAACAGGCATTTACAGTTCAAGTGTAACCCGCAAACTATTTGTGCAAGCACTTTCAGGGTCATTTTTCTTACAGTCTCCATGTAGGAAAAAAAATCAAGATACAGGTACAGTGCTTGCATCAATTTCCCCACACATTTCCTCATGTACATTGACGTAATTTCCATGAAGGAAAAAGTCATGTGTGAAGTTGTCCTTTACTTGTGGTTTCATTACATGGAATTTTTTTGGCTGAAATATGCCAGGAAAGGAGTCTGATGACATTAAACAACTTACATCCTGCTGTCCAATTGCAAATGAGAAGGACAAGAACAGGACGGTAGAATGAGTGAAAAACTAAGTGAAACACCATGTGAAACAGCTGATCCCTAAAGTTTATTGCATGGGAAGTGAAGAAAATTTATATATTGGAACTTAAGCTTGATAAATTCAGTTAAGGAGTGCTATAGAGATTCTCCAATCAAGGTGTTGATCAGCAGTGTGAAAAACAGGCACAGTAGGAGGAAGGTATTCTGTATTTGTTGTATGTTTTCAACCTTAATACAGGTTTTTTTAAAAAGATTTTAACAGGAGAATTTTACTTTTTTGAATTAAACATTCCTTGTAGGAAATTTCAAAACATCTTATTAAACATCTTACCAAATTGTAAACTAAATTACTGTAGCACAATCAATTTCATTTTTACAAAGTGCTCACAAAAACCGGCACATAACTCAGAGAGTGTGAACTATAGTGTGAATCGTTTTGTTAAAATCAAAACATCACCGTGATACTAAGACTACTTGACTGGTTTTAGGTGGAATAATAAAAACATAGAAAAATATATATATTTAGCAACCAGTATCTGAGGTCATAGGAAAAACTTGAAGCATTTTCAATTTATCACTGTCAAATAAATTTGACAAAGAATTCCTGCTACTGTTAAAATTCACACAATGTAGCTTAACATTTTTAAAAGTTACTTGTGATAACAAGCAATTGAAATGCTTCATTCAGACACAGATTGGTTTAATATTTTTTGGATGGGAGCCTTGTTTTAAAAGCCATTTGTTTCAAAGTAAATAAATTTAATGGAATTCATAGCACTGCAGTGTGAAATTTTACATCACAGGATTTACCACAATACATTTTGAATCACACTGTAGTAATTAAAGAGTTATTTCTACTGATAGTATCTTTAAAAGACTATTCATTTACAAAAGAAACAATAAAAGAAATACTGTATTATAAATCAAGTCTCTTTTTTTACCTCAAAATTTTGGTGAACGGGGAGAAGGGGTGTAGCAACATGTGGCTATATGTAAAAAGATGTAAAAAGCTTATTTTTGGCAAATTGACCACCTCATAGAACTGGAATGGCTCAGTAGTTGTGCATAATCTTAAAACAATCTAAGTTCATGTAATGTATGAATCATGTTAGTTGAAACCTATGAAACTGTCACAACTCTCTCTGCTGATTCTCATAAACTAGAGAAAGCAGTTTCATTTTCAATCAAAGCTTTGATTGATATAAATGTATTATATTTGAAGCTGGATTAAAAGCATTGGCAAAAGGTATTCAGGACTGTTTGCCAGCTTTTACTACTGTCTTTCCTATCTTTTGAAACTTGCTGTATGGACATAATAAGAAAAGGCTGTCAACCCAGTTAGGTTTTGAGTCAATTTGTGGGATCGTTGTGTGTGTGCTGCAGTCGGAAAAACAATAATCTCCATTTAACGTAGATTTTGATGTGATGAACTGGTCTCATGAACACTACAAAAGGTTGTCTAGATTGTAGCTAACCATATCCTTAAAAGACTTCAAAACTAATTGAAGAGGGATGTACTGTGCTATAATTTGGACAGAATATTTAATTTTTTTTACAAAAACCCATTTAGTGTGCCAAAACCCTAATGAAGTACCACATGGGGAAATGTAATGTGAATTGGCCCTCTGTTTTTTTTTGCAAACCTGCATCATATAAACGGGTTTCCCAGTTGCATCTCTCTACTCATAAAAACATGAAGAACAAATAAGGTTAGCCTGCAATGTCTCTACACAATTGTTTTCTCTCTTTCTCTTAAAAAAATAAAAATTCCACAGGATTATCTTCCATAATACTAAGTACATACATTTATAATGTTGTGTTGCAGTTGTTTTTCGTTGTTGTTTTTTATTTTAAAAAAAGCTTATTCTGAAAAGAAACATGTAGTAATTTTAAAAAGGAAAGTTGTGCAAATTCTGTACAGTAATACTGCTGGCTATGAAGATGTCTCTCTCTCTCCTTTTTTTAATGAAACACCCAACATGGGCTTTTGTGGGAGACATGTAAACTAAGTGACACAGAAAAAGCAAGTGACATAACACCATTGCAAGGTCAGAACTGAACATTCATTCTTCATGGGGCAAATATTCAAAACCTGTTAATATTATTATGGGAAGAAAAAAGGAGCAGATTCAAACGTCAATCACTTAGAAATATGAACTTATATTTGCAGCTTCAGAGCAACTTTCATGTCGTTATTATTCTTTTCCTCTGCAGATAGCTGCCAGTCTCTGCCCTATCCTAACTAATTAGGGGCGAAGCTCTTTGGAAAATTTGGGCTCTAGAAGTATGAGTCGGCAAAATTCTACTCTGAAGCAGATAAAAATAAAAAGATTGTTACTCATCTGTGAATAAACTTAAGCATAGAGCTAACGCATGATAATCTGCAGAATGAATACAATCTTTTCTCTTATTAACTAGGACTGCAGTGCTAGTATATTCCTACTTGCCTTGTTTTCATTTGATTACCATCATCGGAAGGTTCTGAAGAAGCCTCAAAGCATTTCAGAAAAGAACCACATGCAAAAAAAAGAAGAGAAAAGAGAGAGACGCATCTTTGAAATGCAATAATTTTCCACAAATGTGGTCAAAAAGTGTAGTTATACATTTAATTTTCATGTAGGAAATAATCCACTCTTTTAATTTTTATTCTATCAATGCTTTCTCTCGTGTCAAGTTCTTACTTTTCTTGGTTATGCTGAGAATTGCATTTTGTGAGCTTTTGCTATGGAGATCTGATTTCTATATCTGATACAGAAGAGTTCAGTGTAACTCAGAATTCCAAACTACAAATACAGGCATTGTGCGTCTCAATCTGCAAGAAGAGATGTGAAGTAAGACTGTCACTTGCAAAATGTTATCAATGCAACAGAAGATGGGGCTTTAAACGGTAAATAGGCCCGTTGAAAAGCTTTCCAATGCATTGTTGGGGAAATAAAAGAGTGCCACCCATTTGAAAATACACTGAGGAATAAAGGCTCAGTTCTGACCTGATGATATTTCCCAGAGCTTGCTTTACAAAAATCCTGCAGACTATTTCTATCAGGAAATTTACAACCAAGAACTCTGAAAAAGGAGGGTGTGGTGTTTTAATATTCAGCTGTTGTGCCACTTGTCAGAAAGAAAACCCCCATATACAGTACGAGGTTCCACAAAGACAGTGCTTTGAGAAAAGAGAATAAACTTGCATATATTACATTTATCACATTCTAAGCATAAACAAATAAAACAGTGATGCCAATAATCCGAGCCCCCAAAGAACTGATATGGAGGGATACAAGTATAGTAACTGCACATTCTTCAAGAACACACAAGTTGTGTCCTTGCAAACCTGCCCATTAACACAACCCTTAAGCAATACGAGGTTTCCTTTTACAAAGAAACAAAGGTGGACTTTTAAATTCAAAGATAACAAAGTTAACACAAATGCGAATGAGCTACATCTGATTTAACTTAAGCACGGCACCGCCAGAGGTTTCTTTCTTTCTTTCTTTCTTTCTTTCTTTCTTTCTTTCTTTCTTTCTTTCTTTCACACACACACACACACACACACACACACACACACACACACACACACGAGAGTATTTGGTGTTTCATGTTGGGTTTCCTGTCATTCTTTAAGGCAGTGGTTTCCACAGGTTGATTCAGAAAATATTAAGCAGCAACATGGTCCATGGCAGTTCCTCTTGCATTTCCACCCCCTGAAATTCTTAGTGTTTTTTGATCAGTACTTCAGAGATCTGAAACTCTGTTTACCATCTTTGTTCTGGCACAGAAGTATAGCTGGGCATGCTTCTGCCAGAACCTCCATCCTCAAACTAGGAGACAGATAGACAGCATTCAAAAGTGTCATCTTCGTTCATGTTTTGGAGAAGTTTTTCACTCAAAAGTCATCAAGTTGGCAGGAACCTAAAACACATGCAATGGTTTTGTAAAGAAAATTAGATTTCTAGGTTATAGCTCAGCTCTAGTGCAAAAAGGAAACAATGGCTTCCTGCTAGGAATGAAGAAATCTGTCAATCCTGGTTTTGCTCAGTTTATCATCTTTTAAAATCTTAATTCAGTTTGTCACATTTTCACATCAGTTTGTGGTGTTTAGTTTTAAAAGCTCTCATGAAAATTCACCAGCATTTTAAGTGTGCATTTCTCCTTTTTCTGCTAATATAATTTTTGTAAATTATTTTCACTAATAGATGTCTTTTAATCTATATTTCCCCCAATATATATATTTAAAACACATTTTTGTTAGATAACTGCATCACAAAATTCAGAGAAGTACGAATTTCAAAGTCTATGTATTGTTTTGGGAAAAGCAAATTAGGTAGGTTTGCATTAAAATGTGAATCGGCCTCCATTCCTACTTCCTGATAAACCATAAAGTAGCTCATCTTTTTGGTATCATCTCTATGGGCCTGTGAGCTGGAGATTGCCCACTACTATACAAGTTGGCTTGCATGTGAGGAAAAATATAAACAAATCTCTATTTTGTTATAATAATAATAATAATAATAATAATAATAATAATAATAATTATTTATTATAAAGCAAAGCATGATTTCTAGAATCGCATGCTACAGAACGGAATCAGGGTTCAATGACACAATAGTTATACAATGGTGAGCTTTTAAAGATAAATCGTGGAGGGCATGAAGAGTGGGTAGGAAGGGAGTGTTCCACAGGGCATAAAATCAGAAAAAAAGTTGAATATAGCAATCTGACAATTATGAACGATATATATTTATATATCTATCCATTCCTATGAATTACTTCTTAATTTTCCTTGGAAAATGGTGATTCATTTAGAATCTTTAACTTTGTTTTCATAATCTTGCTCAAGGCCCTCAAAGCAGACATTATTTTTTATTTTTTGAAGGAAAAAAACCCTCCTCTAATGCAATCAATGGGAACCATTTATTTCATGGACTGTATGAGGAAATGTGACACATTGCCCTAATGCTGCACTTTTCATTGCTTGTGTATTTAAATGTGTCCCATGGGAAATAAATGCAGACCAGGAACTCATTTTTACATGCACTTAACATGCACTTATTGTTTTAAGCTGCTAATTAGAGATACATGAAGCTACCTATCTTCAGTAATGCCAGGAGCTATTAGAAGAGACCTTTATGTGAACTGAACAATGGTTATTCAGCGCAAGACTGAAGACTGACTTTTGTACAGAATTGTTTAATATTTAGCACTCATTGCTAGTTGCCAAAGCAGGCCATAATTCCCTCACCTGTTGTCTGTTGCTTTGGCAGGCAGCACTCAGATGCTTGAACCACAGCATTGCATTCATCCTGTTACCAGCTTGAAACTTGTATGAGTTCCCTAAATTACAAAAAGAGGAAGAACTTTCTATCATGAATAACAGACTTCAAGTTAAGCTCTTAAAAATGAATAAAAGAATACAAGAAATGGGAAATAGAAAAATGCATATTAATGTATAATCGTAATCTGAAAGATAGGTAAAGGTAAAGGGACCCCTGACCATTAGGTCCAGTCGTGACCGACTCTGGGGTTGTGCGCTCATCTCGCATTATTGGCCGAGGGAGCCGGCGTATAGCTTCCAGGTCATGTGGCCAGCATGACAAAGCCGCTTCTGGCAAACCAGAGCAGCACATGGAAACGCCGTTTACCTTCCCACTGTAGCGGTTCCTATTTATCTATTGGCATTTTGTCGTGCTTTCGAACTGCTAGGTTGGCAGGAGCTGGGACCGAGCAATGGGAGCTCACCCCGTCACAGGGATTCGAATCGCCGACCTTCTGATCAGCAAGCCCTAGGCTCAGTGGTTTAACCACAGCGCCACCTGGGTCCCTTAATCTGAAAGATACCACCTATTTAAAAAGAATCCCACCAAACATGGCCCTGAGTGGTGTATGGTACTTGAAAGGCAGGACATTTTTATTTAAATTGATATGAACACAAAAATGAAAATATCTACCTGCCAAGTAAGGAGTGCTGTAATCACTTCATGCAATAGAACCCTTGAAAATGTTAGATCTCTACTCAAAAGAGGAGGGAGAAGCTATCCACTGAGCAGTCAAGGCCCTCCTGAGGCTCAAATTCCTGGCATACAAACCAGGAGTTCTTGAGCTGATTAGGTAATTCCAGTCCAGTCTAGCTTTGCACATTCTGGATTCTGACAATACGGGGGTTGAGAGCTTGATGGGCAAAGCAGTAGCTGTTACATCTGCCCTGACTTGTCCTCCATGATGAAGAACTCAAACTCACAACCCCAGTTCTGTCCAAGGCTTTAAAAGTTTAAAGCATAAATCACATTGGTATACAAGGCAAGTTAAAGGTTGCAGGATTCAGCATTGAAACTACTAGTATGGAAGGCTCAAGAACTCTAGCTTTCAAATCACTTGCAGTCAGAATTTCTCCTGCTACTTCCCAAAAGCAAGGGGAACAGATTTTTGTTTTCGAATAAGGTAATTCCTTGAGACATTTTAATCTCGAGGAGATAAGAGAGCCATGAATCGTTTTAGTAACTGGAATTTAAATTCTTTTCAGCTACAGTGCTATCCTGAAGAAATACTTCATATAAAGTTTAACTTTAAAACTAGCAATGCCAACAGGCGCTGGAAAGCAGACTGGAAAAGTCACACAAATATTTGGGAACAGTTCTGAGCTAATTTATTAAATGTGGTTGTTTCTGCTTCTATGGTATTTTTACTGAATGGCTTAACTATCTGCAAGCCACCCTAAAATCCAATCTTGGACTGTAACGTTAGATACTACATTTTTAAATATGAAAAAAATCCCTCAAAACATTTCAAAGTGTCCAAATAGACAATAAAATATTTCTATAGTACACATTTTCTTTTGCTGACCAGTGTTTGTATGCATTTTATTCTCCTGAGGTTCATTTGCTTCCATAATTAGGGGCAAAAAGGCAATAATCCCATTGTCCCAAGATCACCCAGTATCCACAACCATACGAAGGATATTCAGTCACTGACCTTTCTCAGAATCTGTGAGCAGGAAGAGATCTGGATGTTCTGGGTCATCAGCCATCATGACCATCCATCCCACAACAGATACAGTCTTACTTGGTGTAGATTTGAACTGGAGGAAAGCGGGAAACAACCAACAAAACCACATTAATGGAAAGAGGAAAAAACAAACAACCCAGCAAGATATGCACTAAATGCTGCAACACAGAACAAAACAGCACTGGCTTTTTATGTCATCAATGCAAAATAGATGTTAAAAGCTGAACAGAGATGTTACATGTTACATTTAAAAAGTCTGCCACTCCAATCCAAACATAATGTGGAATTCTGACTTTACACAAGTGAAAAACAGATGGCAGAAAGGATGCCATAATTGGGAATAGGAATTGGCTTTTCAGTTGGGGAAGATCAGTTGAAGACTTCTTTCTTACAATGTTCTGCTTCAAATAAAAGTTATTGGCCATTTGAAATCAGAGACGAACAGGATTCAATTTAAGAAAATCAGTTTGTGTACACATTTTAGGATAAGTGTGACTTTAGTACCCATGCTTTAGAGATCTGAAAAATTTAAATGCCAAGGAAATGTACCATTGCATAATCATCAGACTGGAGATTATCACAAGAGCTGCTTTACTTTGTTTAATAGCTACAGTATACATTGTGCATGGTATGCAATTTTTGTATACTAAGACAGATCCAGCTGAACTCAGAAGGCTGCTTCCAGAGCATTTCAAGTTGGAAGATTTGCAGAGTTTGGAATTGTTTTTCAAGACTGCTGTTGAGCTGAGTTGGCAGCAGAAAATCAAGATGGAGAGGCTAAGAGAGGGAACTAAGGGAGAAAAGTAGGCAGAGCAGCAACTATCCAGACAGCAGTAATGGTTAACCAAAAAGCAGCAGGGGAAACGTTTGCAGTTGTAGAACACACAGCATTCCCAGTGAAAGGAGGGAAGAAAAAATGTTCATCTTGCTGGGGGGGGGGGGTAAAGTACTGTCCTGGAAAAAGCAAGGTAGCTAAACTATTATCTCTAGCAGTGAATAAAGAGCAGGAAAGGGTAGTTAAGATAATGCATGCTGCGCATTAAAATATCTATAATATCTGTTTGATTCTATCTATCCCTCTGGATGAAGATCACATATATCAATGGGAGATGTAGTACAATGCAATGCATACATGTTTTCTTTCTGTCGCCTTCAAGGACTTTGCGGCATAGTAGAAAAGCTGAGTTCCAGACAGCGCTGCCCAGTATTTTGTCCAAGATGCTACCTGCAAAAGCAAAGAGTCATCAGATTAATACCTTTAAGAGACTAAGGCAGTTTCATTTTCATTTTATTTCTTCAGATTTTTTCGCCCAGGCCCATTTAAAAGAGGACTTGAGCAGGACAATACTTTCAAAAGAAAGACATTTGAAGAAATAAAACAAAATACAACACTATCTTATAGATTGAAATGATGTTCTAGTTTTCAGCCTAGATCACTAAAAAAATGGGTCTGGCATTTGTTTCAGAAACAAATGCTTCATATAAATCGATCACTTCCAAACTGTGCTGCAGTGAGTCTCCCCAAGGGCAAATCAGCATAGCAAGACAGACCCCTTGGGAAGCAACCCACATTTTGCAGTAATCCACATTTCTTAGTCTAGGAATGAGAAAACTATGAGAAAACAGGGAGAGCAATATGATGTGGGTCAAACACACAAAGAAGAGAACTTCCTTTCTAAAAGCCGGGTTTCCACACTAATGCCTGGCAGAAGCACCACGATTTATGGAGGGAAACACAAGCCACCATGCTTATCTTCAGCAAGTCCCCCCAGCAAGTTCCTTTTTATCTTTACTGTCATGTTATAACCCATACAATGTAGTTCTAATCAAGTAAAACAGCAAAATGTACTTATGTGTTTCCTTACAAAATTGTTACTGTATATTCCTATGTATAAGACTGCTTTTTAACCCAGGAAAACTTCTCAAAAGTCGGGGGTCATCTTATACACCGGGTCATATTTCTTATACGGCGAGTATATCCCAAACTCTATATTTTAACTGGAAAAGTTGGTGGTCGTCTTATACGCCCAGTCGTCTTATATGCTGGAATATATGGCACTTAATTTGAGAAACACAGATGCAACCAAATACTGACCTCCCAAATTAAACAAGATAGCACCACCATGTTAGTAAAAAAAAGGTAAAGGTATGCAAGATTCATTAAGCAAAAAAAAAACAAACAAAAACAAACATTCATTATAACCTATTCATTATCTAAGTTTAGAGCAAGTATAAATATAAATGTTTTGGTGATTTCAAAGGTTGTCACAGTAGTCTCCATGGCAACATGTTACAATCTGTTTGAAATACCATGTTTCTCCTAAAATAAGACACGTCTTATATTTATTTTTCCTCTAAAAAAATACATCGCGGCTTATTTTCGGGGGATGTCTTATTTTTTTATTAAGCATGGTACAGCATTGTTAAGTATGGTACGGGGCTTTCTTGAGCCGCCTGCTGAGCCTGCTGCTGGGTCCCAGGGCTTCATGCGGCACGGCTGAGGCTGCTGCTGGCTCCTGCCGGCTTCTGCAGCTTCGTGCGCCGCCCGCTGCTGGGTCCTGGGGCTTCACGCAGCGCGGTGCGGCTGAGGCTGCTGCCGGCTGCTGCCGGCTCCTGCGGCTTAGTGCGCCGCCCGCTGAGCCCGCTGCTGGGTCCCTGGGCTTCACGCGGTGTGGCGTGGCGCGGCTGCTGCCGGCTCCTGCCGAGTCCTGCGGCTTCGCGCGCTGCACCGCACCGCATGAAGCCCAGGGACCCGGCAGCGGGTGGCGCGCGAAGCCGCAGGAGCCAGCAGCAGCAGCCTCAGCCGCGCGAAGCCCCAGGACCCGCTGCTGGGTTCCTGGGCTTCACGCAGTGCGGCGCGGCTGCTGCCGGCTCCTGCGGCTTCGCGCGCCGCCCGCTGCCGGGGCTCGGCGCGCGCTGCTGCGTTTGCCGGCTCCCGCTGGGTCGGGTAGGTACCGGTACCCCCCAACACGTCTTATTTTTGGGGGATGTCTTACATTTTTTTGCCTTTAAAAGATCGTGCCATGGCTTATTTTAGAGGCACGTCTTATTTTAGGAGAAACACGGTACTAAGGATTTTTCCTTTGCATCTCTATTTAAAATGACTGAAACAGTTACACAGTGGTACCCCTACTTATGAACCTGATCCGTTTCGGGGTGCCGTTCGCACCCCAAAAAGTCTGTAAGTAGAGTGCCACTACTGCACATGCATGAAGCGCGATAGATCGCTTCTGCGCGTGCACCTGCGACAATATACTTCCGGGTTTGCTGCGTTCGCAAACCGAAAATCCGCATCATGAAGCGAAGGCAACCAGAGGTATGACTGTACAGTGGTACTTCGCAAGACGAATGCCTCGCGCAACTAAAAACTCGCAAGACGAAAGAGTTTTGCGTTGCGCGAGGGACTCACAAGACGAAAGAGTTTTGCGTTGCGCGAGGGACTCGCAATTCGACAAAGTTTTCTATGGCTGCCGCTTCGTCTTGCAAAGCGCGGCCATAAAATGTAATGCGGGAAGGCGGCAAAGGAAGATCAGCTGTCAGCACAGGAAGCTGACAGCTGATCTTCCTTTGCCTTTTTCCAGCAGTACAGCTGGTTTCCCGGGGCTTGCCAAGCAGGCGGCGACAAGCCCTCTCAAGCAGCGCCCGGAGCCGAAGCGCAGTGGGCGCTGCTTGCTTGTCATCGCCTGCCTTGGCAAGCCCCGGCAAGCAGCGCTCGCCGCGCTTCGGCACCGGGACACGGAGCCAAAACGCGGCGGTGCCGGGGCTGCCACCGCCTGTCTTCCCCGAGCCAAGGGGAAGACAAGAGGCGGCAGCCCCACTTTCTCCCGCTCGCCTCGGCGGCACTGAAGCAACCGATGCCGGCCCGGCCTGAGGGTGAGCGCAGTGCGCGGGGGGCAAGCAGGAGAAAGCGCGTGCCGGCTGCAGCGCTGAGGGGGCCGATCCGGGCTGGCCGTAGGGCAAGCGCCGCACGCTTTCTCTTGCTCGCCCCACGCGCTGCGCTCGCCCTCGGGCCGACCCGGGATCGGCCGCCTCAGTGCCACTGCTGTTGAGTCTTCCCCGAGCCAAGGGGAAGACAGGAGGCGGCAGCCCCGGCAAGCAGTGCTACGTTTCGGCTCCGTCCCCCGGAGCCGAAGTGCGCCGGTGCCGGGGCTGCCGCTGCCTGTCTTCCCCGAGCCAAGCGAGCAAGCACTGCCACCGCCAGTCCCCCGGAGCCCATAGGAACCCATTAATTAAATTTCAATGTGTTCCTATGGGAAACGGTGCTTCGCAAGACGAATTTTTATTTGACCGATGGAACAAATTAAATTCGTCTTGCGAGGCACCACTGTATTTATTATTATTTTTTTTATTATTGCCAGCTTTGGCATTAATGAGAGCTGATTCAATAAATGCAGAGATGTTGTTCTCCATGGTAGAGGCTTCTCCTAGGACCTGTAACATGCAACAACTGGACATGATGGAGTGGGGGGCGGTCCCTAGGGTGGTAGTAACTACTACTACAGGGGTTGGCATCCCTCAGCCTAATATCAAAAGCTCTCCCCTCTGCATGTGAACAGCTCAGGAGTCCTGCAAGAGGAATCCTCCCTGTTAAGGCAGGGAGAAAGAGAAAGAGCAGGCTTCCTCAACCTCGGCCCTCCAGATGTTTTGGCCTACAACTCCCATGATCCCTAGCTAGCAGGACCAGTGGTCAGGGATGATGGAATTGTAGTCTCAAAACATCTGGAGGGCCAAGGTCGAGGAAGCCTGAGCAAGAGAGTAAGAAAAGAGAGGGGAAAAGAAGGAAGAGATAATATAACCTCACCCAGTTTTGACTCTGGCCATGTCCACATGTGATCCCTGGCAGATTACCTCTAAATGAATGCAGACCAAAACTAGAAAAAGGGTTTTCCACCCCTGTGCTACTTCAAGAATGCAGCAGTGGCAAGGGCAGGGCAGCATCTACAGGGGGGGCTCCAGGTATCATTTGGCTTGGCTGTGAGTTGTGATGCCACAATTTCATTTGATTTATTTCTATCCTGTCCTTCAACCAGCTGACTCAAGGGCGTACCCACCACGGGGCAAGTTAGGGCAGCTGCCCTACTCTAGAAGCAGGGCTGGTGGGCAGAGGCGGAGCACAGCCCGGCGGAGCGCGAGTTCGCCATTCCCGCCGCGCCGCACCGCACCCTCCCTCCAGCTCCCCGGCGCGCCTTCAGGCAAGGCCAAGCGCGGCGGGGAACCAGGGAGCGCGGCGCGGTGGGCGGGAACGCCGAACTCGCGCTCCGCTGGGATGGGCTCCGCCTCCGCCCACCAGCCCTGCTTCTAGGGAGGGGCACAGCCCGGCGGAGCGCGAGTTCGCCGTTCCCGCCCGCCGCGCTGCGCCCTCCCTCCAGCTCCCCGTCGCGCCCTCTGGCAAGGCCAAGCTCCGCCTCCACCCACCAGCCCTGCTTCTAGGGAGGGGCACAGCCCGGCGGAGCGAGAGTTCGCCGTTCCCGCCCACTTTGTGGCCCCTCCCCTTCCGTGCCTTGGCCCCTCCCCTTGCCCCCCCTACTTTTGATCCTGGGTACGCCCATGAGCTGACTGCTAAAAGATCTTGAGAAACATTTTAAACCATTCATTCAACGTCTTACTGTAGGTTTTTTGCCTTCTTTCAACAAAGTCTTTCTTCTGAGAACGCCTTGAATAGTAACAGCTCCTGGATACAAATGAACAGCTAAATCCTCAGACTCTGCAGAACTATAAAGAAGAATGAGTGAAAGACGGGAATACACAAAATATCCCAATAGCAGTTTTCCAAGCATGATTTAACTTGAAATTAACACCTGTGTTAATGTAGCCATGCCATTTATTGGATTCCACTGTGGAAAAAGTCATTGGCTATGACTTTGGGCTGCTTCAATGGATGTTTCTCCCAGAAGCACAAGTAACATGCCCTCCAGTTCAGCAAACTAATCTTAAATAAAAATAACTTTCAACATTACGGATAGACATAATACAACTACAATAAATCCTAAACAGCAAAATGTTCAGATTCAATTTCATTTAAAAAAAACCCACCCCACTCATCTCAAACGTTTGATTTTTAATTATTCAGACCTGGTAGAAAAGACAATTTGTTAAGATTCTGAGTTGCAGAAACCGAAAAAAGCAAGAGCTAAATACATGCACAATACCACATCAATGTGTTTGAAAACAGTGACAGAAGGAGCATTGAAGCAGAAAGCTTGACCCAGAGCAGTTAATTTAATCTGTTTTTACACGGCTTGTGTTCCAACAAGTGAACAGCTGACCAGCTTTCAACAGGACAAATGTGACTGATGCAACTGTGTGTCTCAGTGCATGCCAAGCAGCTTATGTGGGCACAGCCATCAGCTCTCTAGAGACAGTCTGAGAATTTCTGAAGCATCTTGGAAAAATTCTTCCATTCACTCTTCATCTGTTTGTCAAGTGTAAACTTGACAGATCTAACAACCTGAACCTGTCAAGAGTCCACCAGTTTTGGCAAGGCATCCAATTGTATCTTTAACTCCAGATGATGCTAGGTTTCTTGGATGGCAACAGTGTTATAGAGAATGAAGTTTAATTAGGAATGTAAAACAGCTGGATGTGTATGGAAGCTTCCAAGCAGTTTTGCATAAAATGCCATTCAGGATGGGTTTAAGCCAATAATTGATGTTCATGCAATTTATTAAAATATATGACTCGGATGAGGAGGGCACCAATGCAAAAATTTTAAGAAAGTATTTCAAATATTAAGGAGCTCAGGTACCAACATCATTCTTGCCACCCCAATTACTTTCAACATAATACTTTAAAAACACACTTAGGGTTTTCCAGGTAATAGTGCAGTACTTTAAGAAACGAAATTTGCAGATCAAAACAAGCCAGCCACATTATATAAAGATATGATCAAGACACAAAAGAGGGAAGACCTATTTTTAAAGGGAAAGTTCATTGACATGATTTGCCCAAGGAAGCCAGAAAGATCAGGAGTTTCAGATTGCATCCACTTCAATATCAACCAAGTCACCAACACCAGAGGGAAAAGTCTGACCCCTGAACACAAGGGGCTGGTACCTGCTGCCCTTCATGTGGCCTCGATAGCCATTTCGTGCCATTCTTGTCACCGGACCAAGAGAATGGTATAATCTGTTCCTGTTGAATTCCATTATAAATTGTATGTATTACACATTTTAAAATTCACAGTCATTATCATTTGTCAGAACACTGCAAATAGGCTTCCTTTCTGCCACATTGCTACTACATCTCGTTCTGTGACCAACAGCCCACTTCATTGAGAAAAATAGCTTTCTTATTTGGACATGTGTTCTTAATATGAGCGCCCACTGTATTTTGGCATTTTTCCTGGCATCCCCAAGAACGGTTTGAGAATCAGAAAAGCTGCTTTAAAACTTATCTTTTAAAAAAGGCATAACAAAACTCTAAATTGCTAAACACTTAAAACATATTATGAGACACCATTACTACAATTTTGCAGAAAAATAACAGGATACTAATACCTCAAGTTTTGCCTAGTTCTTGCAAGGAAACACACACACACACACACACACACAGAGAGAGAGAGAGAGAGAGCTTTTAAGTATGGACTTGTGCCTGGAAAGAGTAGGCAATAGGCAAGTGTGGATAAGCCCTCAGGATAATTTAGCGTTATTTTTATGTGTAATTATTAGTTTATTTCCTAAATGTTTATTCTTATTTACATTATTGCTTGTATCACAAGATGCAGTAGTTTCAATAAATATCAAATGCAAGGCTGTGCTTACATTGTTTCAAGTAATGGCACCTTTTACTTTTAAACAACTTCAGAGCTTAAAAAGAAAAGCACTATTTCCTATGAGCAATACAGCTGATTAAAATGGTAAAAATAGAACCAGATCCATAAATTTTCATTTGGACACAACTTCAATACTTACTATCTTAAATATTCACTAATTATTTTACAACCTTTGGTAAAGAAGCAGTATTTGCCAACAACTGAAATTTTTGATGATTTAACACCAACCAAGAGGGGCAGGTTCAACCACATCCATTTTTGTAATGTATAAATGGCTTAATATCCAAGTTTCCAAGTGGTGTACAATTGGGATACGGCATAAAATCATTTAAAAATCAGAAAAACTCACATAAAACGCCTGGTTAAATGAATAAATAAAAAGTCTTCACGAAGTATGACGAGTTCAACAGGGAGGGGGCCTGTGTAATCTGAGTGGGAGAGAGTTCCACAGAATTGGACCGACAGTACTGAATGCCTGGTTCCTGCTTATTATGAGCTATGCATCTATCTGAGCCATTGGGGAACTACTAATAGGGACTCCCCAAAATACTTCAATGACTGGGCAGGTATATTAAGAGTCAAGTGGTCCTTACAAGTATTCTGGACTCAAGTTGCTAAGGGTCTCGTAAATTAATACAAGAGTCTAGAGAAAAGGAAACATATTTTATTAATAATATTTATATATCACTAGATATATAAAGCAGTTTACAAGAAAAACCATATATAATAAAAACACATAAAAAATAAAATTGGAGACCATCTACTAACAATTATGGAAAGATGTATTCTTAATTGCCTGTACAGTTCGTAACATGAAAAGGCTGCATCCTGAAGTGTCGTGCCTGCGCATGACGCAATTCGGCACTTTTGCACATGCGCAAAGTGAGATTTAGCGTTTCTGCGCATGCGCCCACGCCGAACCCGGAAGTAACCCGTTCTGGGACTTCTGGGTTTGGCACGTCCATAACCTGAAAAGACGTAACCCGCAGCGGACGTAACATGAGGTACCACTGTATAAGGATGTTAGAATAAAAAGGTTTCCAGCAGTCATTTAAAGGTTGAAACAGAAGGCACCTGCTCAATCTCTACCAGTGGAGTATTCCACAGGACTGGGCCGATGTTACTGAAAGCCCTATTTTTGTAAACTGCTTTAAGGTTTGTTTGGTTTTTCACAATCAAGTGGTGGATACATTTTGTGAAATAAAAAAAATAAATATTCTAAATTACACCAGCAGTTTTTGTAATAGCACTTTGCAAAGAAATATGAGCAGAATTGAATATACAAATTAGGGAGAAATTTTATCTAATAAGAAGAGATGAGAGTATTCGGAGATAAATTTTGTACCCACATCGAGAGGCTGCAGAGAGGATGCTAAATCCCCAGAAGTTAAAATAAAGTGATTACATTTGGAAAACTCAGAAGCCAGAGTGAATTGTTTATCCTCAACAGGACCAACTGACAAAAATAAATCTACCTTCAAGGACTCTTTCAATCTTGGAACAATCTTGGAATCTTGGGTCTATTCTGAGTAATATTTAATACCACCCTTAGCTAGCACAACTGCAACACCTCTTCATTTAGACATTCCCACAGCAGCATAATATGATCCAAATATGCAACAAGCATATTCAAAAGGACCCGCTTTTAACTCAGAATGATGGTCTGATCTACTTTGGTTAGAATGGGATGTTCCTGTAATTGTTTCTTTATCAAAAACATCTGGGTTCTTATTGTCCATTGGAGTGGAAAAGGAAGAAACATAAAAATTACTAATTAGCAAAATAAAATTTAGTAAAATTAAATAAAAATGCACATACACTTTCACATACACACCATGATATGGCCTGCCTGTTGGTTACTCCCAAAGCATTCAAAAAATTATTTATTTATTTAAATTAAAACTGGGGACGGGGATGGACAATAATAGTATTGACACAGATATACTGTACTTCCAATGTCCTCCACAAAGCAAAGAACCTAGTTCTTGCTAGATCTGTAGTATTCTGTAGCTACAGGCTCTGGCCTTGGGTTTGTGCCTCTGGCAAGGTACCTGGGTGTGGCAGAGCACAAGGCAAACTTCACACTTTTGCACATTTTAAAATATATGTTGAGTACAGGGAACGTCACTAAATTAAAGCAATGTGCCTTAGTCCCACTGCAATTTCACAAATAATACCGTAACTGTTACGTGCTGTGTTTCAAATACTTTTAATTTCAATTATTCAATTCCAAATATTTTTTAAATATTTCAAATATTTTGTAATGCTTTTCAACAAAAAATTCTCCAAGTGTTCCATTAGTTTCATGTGCACTTTCCCATGGGTCTCATGGGCCTCATTAAGCAGATGTTCTCAATGACTCCTAGCTCTCAGGAGATGCAGATGACCAATGATATAAGAAGTCCGTTCCTCAAACCTCTTTGTTTTGCTAGACTCTCAGTAGCTTCAGGGAAAAAGCCATCCTGGCCTAAGTGTGTTACACTAAGCACCAGCCACAGGTTTCATCTTGGTAGATGCTATCAATTGCTCCTGTCTAAGATGTCATTTGGTGGGACTGCAACACCATGATATACTTATAAATGCTGTATCCTTTCCATAGGCAAGGTAGAATTGTGCAAATAGAACATAACATTTTGGATAAATCACATTGACAAGACTTGCAGATACCTTTTAAGCACTTCCAACCTGGAAGCTGCTTTTGATAATAAATGACTTAATACAGGCTAATTCTTCAGTGCAACTTTCAGAACTGGTCGGAAAATCCCTTAGCTGCAAGAATGGCCAGGCAACAGATAGATACATAGGGTATTACTTGGGCAAAAACGTTTCTCATGCAATGGGGAGTTTATTCCAATATGAGAAATGTGAAGGGCACAAAGCATCATGATCTTATAGAATCATAGAGTTGGAAAGGATTCCAAGGGGGACGCGGGTGGCGCTGTGGTCTAAACCACTGATCCTAGGGCTTGCCGATCAGAAGGTCAGCGGTTTGAATCCTCGCGACGGGGTGAGCTCCTGTTATTCGGTCCCAGCTCCTGCCAACCGAGCAGTTCGAAAGCACGTCAAGTGCAAGTAGATAAATAGGTACTGCTCCGGCGGGAAGGTAAATGGCGTTTCCGTGTGCTACTCTGGTTTCGCCAGAAGCGGCTTAGTCATGCTGGCCACATGACCCGGAAAAACTGTCTGCGGACAAACATCAGCTCCCTCAGCCAGTAAAGAGAGATGAGCGGCGCAACCCCAGAGTCGTCCACGACTGGACTTAACTGTCAGGGGTCCTTGGGTCATCTAGTCCAAATCTCAACAAGACCATACATAACAGATGGCCATCCAACCTCTGCTTAAAAACCTCCAAGGAAGGAGACATCACCACCTCTTGTGGGAGTCTGTTACACTGTTAAATAGCTCTTACTGACAAAATGTTCTTCCTGATGTTTAGCTGGGATCTCATAAATCAACTGCTGCATGTAAGTCACCATGCAGAAATATTAAATACAGTGGTACCTCTACTTATGAATGTTTCTATTTACGAACGGAGCTCCGTCCGCCATCTTGGATGCGGTTTAGATAGGATTTTTTCTACTTACGAATTTTTAGATAGGGTTGCTTCTACTTACGAATTTTTTCTCCCAATGCATTCCTATGGGATTCGACTTACAATTTTTTTTCGACTTACGAATGTGTGTTCGGAACGCATTAAATTCGTAGAGGTACCACTGTATCAAGGTTGGTGGTCTGAATGCAGTTATGTGGTTCAGAGGAGAAAAGCAGTCTATGAGCAGCTCAGTCTGCCCCTAAGCAACATACTGCACAGGCCACAGTTTCTTGGGGACAGAAGTTATTGATTGGCTCCTTGTGAATAGCACTACCACCTTCCGGACATCCACAATAGCAGTACTGCAGTACAGCTAAGATTAGGGAGAACAGTTCCCTTAGAAGCTGCCACAGTGGCACATAGAATGAAAGCCTCCAATTCAAGATCCTGGCGCCTGTTGGACCTTGTGTTTTCCAACTTACTAGCTTCCTGACCATGCTTGCATCAGCCTCTCTGAACTCCCAAGTCTAAGTTATGTTGAAGCTATGCAATAAAATGTGAAGAGTTACAGAAGGTTCTTGTAGAAGAGGACAATGTACATCCAAGGGGCAGACAACACTCAACATGTGATTTGGGGCTTGCAAGCCCATTTGCCATTCCAGGAACCACTGCAGGGCTGCTAGCACTCTAGGGTACGACTCTAGGCTTCAGGCTATGAAGGAATTGGAGCTGTCTCTCCTCAGTTCTGGATGCTGTTTTTGTCATGATCCAGCAGTGATCTAGACACAGAATTGGAGGCTGCAGGGGCACTAGATGGGGAGCTGGGTCTGGGTGAGTGTTTAGAGCTGACTGCAGAAGATAGGGAGATCACTGCATCTGAGGTATTGGCCAAGAACTCATAGAGGAACCTCCCAGACCACCAGAGACGTTAGGGCCAGAGGCAGGATCTCAACTGACACCCTTCCCTGAGCCAGAAGAACCAGATACCTCCTCCTGCACACCACCAATCTGGCAGAATAAAAAGAAGACTATGGAACAAAGGAGGAATGCCCACTTTTATGCCAGAGGGCTGGCCTTTTAAGGTTTTCTCAAAGGGGAGGGACCTGGAGGAGGCAGTCTGGAGATACAGACATAAAAGGTCTTGGATAAGCTCCTCACTTGGAGCTGTCTGTGGTCCAGTAGCCTTCAACTAGCTGGCCTTGCCTCCAGCCTTGCTGTTTTACCCATGGGTTCTAGCACTGAACCATAACACAATAGATGTTAACCATTTTCAAACTGGGAGTGGCAGCTAGCCTGACCAGTCACAGGTGTTAGACAGAATTGTCTTGAAGCAAAAGTCCAGTGTCACCATACCACTGCACTGAAATTTATTGTTGTGTGATATAGTTAGGATTGCTTCACATGCTATTCTGTTCTATTTCACGTAGGAAAAGCATGGAACCCCAGAATAGCTGCCTGAGTAAAAAACAACTACTTAGGGATGAGCACACATTCCATGCATATTTTGCACATATTCTTCTACATGGAAACGCAGAAGAACTGTGATCTGTGAAGCATTCGAACAAAACAGAGATATAGTGGCTTCTCTTACCTTTCAAATGCTGGCCATGAAGTCTCTTCACTCAGTTCAGAACCATCACTGCTACCTAAAATCAGAATAAGAGTTTAAAACATATAATCCTCTCATTCTATGATATATTTTTCAATCCTAACAGAATGGTCCATAATAAAGTGCTATTTTATATATATATATATATATATATATATATATATATATATATATATATATATATATTATTTGAGTCGATTTGTGTGTTAGAAGATAAATAGTATAAAGCAGCTTTTATAAGAGGAAATGAAGAAGTACAGTGGTGTATTCTTGCTGCTTCTCTTCTAATATAGCTCATTATTACAAAATGCTGCTGTCGATCTTGTTAAAAATTGAAGCACTAAAGGAAAAATAAAGTGAGTGAGCTGGATTAATTCTGATTATGCATTATTAAAATAAAACTTACCCAGTATTTTATTTGAAAATCAGCAATATTGGGGGGGGGGGCAAACATCACATGTGGCTAAAGATTCTTGCCCTTTCCCAGAGGAAAAATCTGGATGCTCAGCAGAACAAATGATATAATGGTTGTTATGTTATGGTATTATCTAATTGTTAAAATTTGAAAATCAATAAAAATTATATTTGCAAAAAAGAAGAAAAATTTGGATTCTTTTAATTCTTGTACTTGGTTTTCCCAGCAGTGATGTATGGAAGTGAGAGCTGGACCATAAAGAAGGCTGAGCGCCGAAGAATTGATGTTTTTGAATTTTGGTGCTGGGGGAGACTCTTGAGAGTCCCATGGACTGCAAGAAGATCAAACCTATCCATTCTTAAGGAAATCAGCCCTGAGTGCTCACTGGAAGGACAGATAGTGAAGCTGAGGCTCCAATACTTTGGCCACCTCATGAGAAGAGAAGAATCCTTGGAAAAGACCCTGATGTTGGGAAAGATTGAGGGCACTAGGAGAAAGGAACGACAGAGGACAAGATGGTTGGACAGTGTCCTCGAAGCTACGAACACGAATTTGACCAAACTGCGAGAGGCAGTGCAAGACAGGAGTGCCTGGCGTGCTATGGTCCATGGGGTCACGAAGAGTCGGACACAACTAAACGACTAAACAACAACAAATTCTTGTACAATGGGGGGAGATAGTAGTAAAAAGAATTAAACAGCTTACTTTCAGGTACATGCATGTTGAAAATACATGCCCTATGGTTCCAATCCCAGGTGAATACCACAAAAGTTCAATTAGAGAATTTTAATATGATTTTTAAACCAAGCCAAATTTCTATTGCACAGAGAGGAAAACACATGTGTGAATTTAATAAATGTTTATCTTGCACTTATCTTGCAACACCACTGTCAAACTTATCAGTACAGAGGCAGCAATATCAATTGAGGATAGATCAACTGACATAGAGAGCAATGTTATGACTATTATAGAGCCAGCTGTTATTAATTACATTGACAGAACTGGAGAGGCGCAAAATCGCAAAGCCTGTGAGAGCAGCCATGGGGACCTCTGACTCGTATGCAAAATCAAGCCCAACAGGGGTGTGAATTGGACCCACAATGCAGTTTCCCCCAAACCATGACCATTGGCTCCACAACTGACATCACATATGGGACAGGTAACAATTGGCTGCAAAGTAAAATTGGGAGTGCACTCATCAAGGGTCATCAAGCATGCCATCCACCCATAAGAGGGGCAGTCTAGAGAAGATCAAGGTCAAACCGGATGCATGCATGCATAGCCAGAGTTGCTGCCTTGTGAGCAAAGCAAAATTCAGAAATCTCTCAGAAGCACTTTCACTTGGGTATTTCCATCTGTGGGCAGGAGGGAGTTGGTCACTAGACCAGAAATTGGTGAGTCAATTGATCAGGCTCCAGATTATAAAATTTATTAGTAAGAAACACATTATTAACATTTTATATTGAGGTTTTTTCAGAGTTTATCCTTTTATTAGGGTAAAAAAAGCTTATGTGGAACTGTTGCAGTATCATAAAGAGTGATCCCTCTAATACTTTTGGATACAAGCCTAGAAATACCTTTCACTGCTCAGTAGGCTTAACATCTTACCTATTGAAATTCCACTAGAAAGAGTGGAGCTCTCTGCCTGTCCCCTGGATGGGGCATGTGGTTCCATGACACTGTCATCTAACAGATGCCTTGGTCCTGCATTGGGGAATGTTGCGCTTTTAAACTCTGCTGTGTTTGTTTTATGAATAAAACTAAAATAAGAAGGAGATGAAAACAAAACACACAATTACTTTAGGACATAACAACATAATTTTACGTATCAAGGTAATACATTTTCTACTACTCACTTATGTTTATATTTTCTCCATGAAAACAATCCAACACAGCATGGCAGTATATATACAAAAGGTAAAGGTAAAGGTAAAGGACTCCTGACAGTTAAGTCCAGTCGCAAATGACTCTGAGGTTGCAGCGTTCATCTCGATTTACTGGCCAAGGGAGCCGGTGTTTGTCCGCAGACAGTTTTTCTGGGTCATGTGGCCAGCATGACTAAGCTGCTTCTGCCGAAACCAAAGCAGCACATGGAAACGCCATTTACCTTCCCGCCGGAGTGGCACCTATTTATCTACTTGCACTTTGATGTGCTTTTGAACTGCTAGGTGGGCAGGAGCTGGGACTGAGCAACGGGAGCTCACCCCGTTGCGGGGATTCGAACTGCCGACCTTCCGATTGGCGTGTACGACAGGGATCTATTGCAGATTGGATTCACGCATTTTGAACATGGGCACAAAAAGTATGAATGTTTAAGGGGCAAAATAACCACACACTGATTACCAGACCTTCTTTTTAAAATGACTGCATTTTCCCTGCAATAATGCTAGCTTTAAAGGATTGGTACATGCACGATTCACAATTCATGGTGCTATGTGTAGATTTTGCCACTAACACTAGAAAATTGGGGAGCAGTTTCAAAAGTAAATGTAAAGCAACCCTCCCTGTGTTTTAAACTTTGTAATGGTGTCTTCATGAGTTTTTGAGGTGACAGTCACCTCCAGGCTTGACTACTGTAACTCGCTCTACGTGGGGCTGCCCTTGAAACTGTCCCAGAAACTCCAGCGGGTGAAGAATGCTGCAGCGAGGCTCCTCACAGGGACCTTGCCATGGGAGCATATTCACCCAGTGCTCTACCAGCTGCACTGGCTCCCGGTGGAGTACCGGGTCAGGTTTAAGGTGCTGGTTTTGACCTTTAAAGCCCTATGCGGCCTAGGACCGCCTCTCCTGGTATGTCCCACAGAGGACCTTAAGGTCTACGAATAATAACTGCTTAAGGGTCCCAGACCCTAAAGAAGCCAGATTATCCTCCACCAGGGCCAGGGCCTTTTCAGTGATGGCACCAACCTGGTGGAATTCTCTGTCCCATAAGATTAGGGCCCTGCAGGACTTGATCTCCTTTCGCAGGGCCTGTAAGACAGTTATTCCGCCTGGCCTTCAATTTAGCCTGATCCTCCATTCCTTTTCCCCTTCCCTTTTTATATGAAGAAACCCTACTGGGTCCCCACATTTAAATTCTTCCCTGGTCTCCTTGCTGGCCTTAGCAGGACTAACCTGGCCAGTTAGCCCTGACGATGCTACTTTATGCTGTTTTTAAGTCATTTTAAATCAATGTTTTATAATTGTTGTTTAGCTGCCCTGAGCCCAGTTCCTAAACCGGGAAGGGCGGGGTATAAATAAATTAGTAGTAGTAGTAGTAGTAGTAGTAGTAGTATTAAAGTGCTAATTTGCATTAGATCAGCTCATAAGGCACAAAGGGATATTTCAAATAGCAGCAGGATTCCTACAGAGAAGACTGCACAAACTGTGATCCAACTGGCTAAGCACAGCCACCAGCTATGTACTGTGTCTGCCAGGAATTGGATACAAAGCCAGGCGTCTGCAGGCCCACACAGGTTGCAAAAGCCCTGGTAGCCTTCCATATGTGGCTGGTGTCGAGCTAGCTCCACCTTAATGAACCTAAAATAAGCCTGTGGGGGAAAATTCAACTGCACACTGCTCATTCATGATGTCCTGGCTTATTTTACACCATGGCTTTAATGGCACATGCAAAGCAGGCTGCTAGATGCTAAAACAAAATGACAAAAAGGTACCAAGAAAAATAATTTTTTAAGTAATAAGATTGGGGATCATGGGATAAAAGGGCTAACATGTGGGGATTATATCAACAACACACAGCATCTAAGCTGAATTTCAAATCAAATGCTAACTTGTATCCTAAACTGTGACATTTTCTATGCCCGTGTGGCATCAGATTCCTTGGGGATGGAGAAGTGGGTGGTTGCAACGCTCCTTCTGTTGTAGCATTTTTTCGAACACTTTGTGGCGAAACTCCCACTTCAGGGCCTGGAAAAAAGAATGAGAGAGAAAATTTTAGGTGAACAGGACAAATACTTATCACACTTATGACTCCCCAGTTTCTATGCCCGAAATAGAGTTGATTAAAAATAATAATGCATGCATGGATTCTTAGATAACATACATACAATTATTTATTTATTTATTTATTTATTTATTTATTTATAAATAAAACACACTAAATGTTGTTGAAATATCAAAACAGACTTTTGGCCATGGCATGAACATAGTAAGCCTCAACTAGTACCCTCAAACTGAAGTCAGACAAGGAAATAGGTTTGTGAAAACTGAAGAACCTATGCGAAAATTTGCAAGCTTAACACATTATTTCAGCTGATGCAAGTATGTCATGCTATACCATATAAAATCGGCTAGGCACAGGAACAGTTTTTTCGCTTGTGCCATTAAATTGTTAAATTTGTAGATGTGTAGCTGAAGGGGAGGTCAATTATGGGTGGGTTTCTTTGCTTATTTGTATTGTGAGTGGAATAGTGTGTGTATGTTTACATTGCAATGTAGCCAAAACAAATTCCAAGTATGTTGGAAAATGTACTTGGCCAATAATAAATTATTCTATTCTATTCTATTCTATGGAGATGTAAGAAATATTTCAGTAATTGACCAATGTCATTTGTCTGTATGGTATGTGGATATCCTTGATAGTAATACTGGGAGAAATTCCTGCAATCTGGAGATTCTCCAAATATGAAAAATGTCTCCTGAAATGTACTAAATGCCTTGTTCTCCAGACACAGAAAATGCACACACTATTAGGTATGGATATTTTATATTATTACTGACTCACTTCTAGAGAAAGAATATTCAGATGGAGGGATTTGTAAAAAGCTGGAAATGAATTCCTAGAAAAATTCTCTCCTAAGCTCTAGACATAGCAGCTCTCTATCCCTAAATCTGTCTCCTGACTACCTCAACTCCATTTTTTAAAAAGAATACAGCAAGAGCTCCTTAGAATGCTCATCACTTTTTACCAAGTAATGGAAGTCTACAAGAACATCCTTCTCAAAATGCACACAAATGTAAAGCAGTGGCTGATGCCACCTTTAATATAGATGTGTTCAAGTAATTTGTTGGCATTTGTAAATGTTGAAAACATGTTTTTAGTGTTTGGTTAGTACATTATGTCGTTTTAAATGACAGTTCATAGTATTATAGAGTTGGAAGGGACCACGATGGTTATCTAGTCCAACCCCCTGGAATGCAGGAATGTTTTACCCAGCATCAGGCTCAAACCCACAACCTTGAGATTAAGGGTCTCATGCTCTACCAACTGAACTATCCCAGGTAAGTTTCAATTTTAAGTTTTATTCTTATCAAGAAACAAGAAGTTCCTCCAAGCTGATGCAATTTCTTTTTCTTTAGGCAAATACAATAGGATATTGTCAACGGCAAAGTCTTAAGATGCATGAAATTAATAGGCGAAGAGATGAGGTGGAAAGAGGAGCCTGAAACCTGGTGTACATGTGCATGGCACAGAACATCCACAGTGAGGGACTGAGATAGTATAGCAGAGTGTTTAAGTTATCACTGAACAGCTGAAACCAGCTACCACTGTATAATAGTTGCTGGACTTTAAAAGCACTGGGCCAGTGTATATTCTTTGACATCTTTGATACTGACACTCTGTTTTTACACCTTTAACAGACAAGTTTAGAAACAAAGAAATGTTAAAAATATTTAAGCTTTATTGTTGTCTGATAAACATTTACCTACTAAATCTTCACGAGATGCAGCAGAACGTGGGGTACTTGTCCCGGGTTCTATCTTTAATGAAAGCCTGCATTTAGAAACAACACAAAAAGGTTTGCTTATAACACAATACAGTACAGTGGTGCCTCGCAAGACGAATTTAATTCGTTCCACGAGTCAGTTCGTCTTGCGAAAAATTCGTCTTGCGAATCGCGGTTTCCCATAGGAATGCATTGAAATTTCTTTTTTTGCCCATAGGAACGCATTAATTAAATTTCAATGCCTTCCTATGGGAAACCGCGATTCACAAGATGAATTTTTCGCAAAACGAATTCGTCTTGTGAGTCACCATCAGATCACAAGACACATTCATCTTGCGAAAAATTCGTCTTGCAGGGCATTCGTCTTGCGAGGTACCACTGTATAGGTGGGAAGCGGTAGACAATGCTTTTTCATGTGAATATATGCTATACACCACCCTGGGGTCTACTTAGAGGGAAAATGGGTTAGAAATACTTTTATTAAACAATTAAAACATGTAGGTTAGTCAAGACTAGAGTCATTTCCCCATGGATAATTATTTGAAGACTTTGGTTGCTACCTATGGCTTATCTTTAAATTACAATCAAGACAGACTACAATTCAAGGAGCTCCCAAAAATTCCAAATGGTCATGAAACTAAGGGATTGCTCTTGCCTTCATTTCCTGTTCTTTATAAAATACTACTTAGCTTTAAAAGCAAAAACAGTTGTTATATTCTAATTTACTCGATTTTATACTTACTTATAATTGTCATCTTCCACAAACTTCTGAAGTTCTTCTATATACTGAACGGAATTCAAGTATTTTTGAACATGAGGCAACACAGGAATATCTAGACAGCAAGCAAAATGTAATCAGCATTTTGGTATCCTTTACCAAGAGCTGACTTTTGCACATGCAGTTTTTTTTAATTGCTTATCCCACGCCATGGATCTTATGATTTCCTTAAAAAACCCAATTAACACCTCATGCTTCTCACACCCCATTAATTTCTGGGTAACAAAATACTTCATGCCATCCTTCAAAAAGATGAAACAAATGCAAACAAAAGCAGGGAACTGTAGATTAACTGCACAGATGTATGGAAGAACACACTATAATGGACAATGGATGTTATTCTGTTGTGGTACTAACTCCTAGAGGAGTATCCAGATTAGACTGCTGCACCAAAACAAAGGGTGGAATTCAAACATTCTGTCCCCCCAAAAGGTAAAGGACCCCTGACAGTTAAGTCCAGTCGCGAATTACTCTGGGGTTGCGGGGCTCATCTCACTTTACTGGCCGAGGGAGCCGTTTGACCGCAGACAGTTTTTCTGAGTCATGTGGCCAGCATGACTAAGCAACTTGTGGCGAAACCAGAGCAGTGCATGGAAATGCCGATTACCTTCCCGCAGGAGTGGTACTTATCTACTTGCGCTTTGACATGCTTTCGAACTGCTAGGTTGGCAGGAGCTGGGACCAAGCAACAGGAGCTCACCCCGTTGTGGGGGATTTGAACTGCCGACCTTCCGATCGGCAAGCGCAAGGTTTATACCACAGCGCCACCCGCGTCCCTAGGTCCGCATAAACAGATTTTCAAACATCACTTAAGTATATAATAATATATTTGATAAACTACTATTACAACTAAGGAAGCATGCCTAACGCCTGATCTGTGTTCTAGGTGTCCTTTCACCTGCCTCTACTTTCCTCCACTACCACGGAAGCCCTTGCTCCACCCACAGAAGGCACAGGTTATTTTGGAGCTACTGTCCCACCAGCAGTAAACAAGTGCAAGGCTTTGAAACGGGACATTGTTGAGGGTGAGGTGGAGCAAGGTCAGTCAAGGATCCATTGGACAGGTGAGGGTCCTGATCTGGGTCCCTCTCTTGCACCACCCTAGGACTGCCACGGGAAAGAAAAGAAAAAGACGATTCCTCTCTCAACATTCTACTGTAGTTAACCAGAGCCAGTAGGGCTTTGGAAGAGTTGTTGGCCCTGCCACTCCAAATGTCCCCAGGGTTGGGTAAAGCTTGCCTTGTGAGAGTTATGCTCAGCTGGGAGGTACTTCTTGCATTTAATGGGTAGCCGACCCCAGAACATAGGTGATTAGAATTAATGGATTTTATATTCAGAGAACCTTATTCAGTGATTAATCACAATGCTGCAGTATGAATGCATAGCAACTTACCATATTCACATGACTGCTGTAAGTCTGAAATTATTCTGAGTATGTTATTCATTAAGTTTGATCTCTGCTCATTTTCCAAAATACTCCCTGTTGATGGGTATGCCGAGTCAATGTATGTCAAATCTGAGAGATAAATACCTAGACAACATAAGATCACACACAGAAAAAAGATTTTTCGTCTTGGTCAACAAAATCCAAAACATTTAGCATTGTATCCAATGCTGCTGTTTCAGAGGCACAGTCGATTTCCCGTTGCACAACGGAACTTTCCTCTTCTCCCCCGCTTGTGCTGGAGGACCCTCCAGAGCAGATTTTAAGGGTGTGCAAGGAAAAGAGAGGGAAAGTCCCATTGCATGTGAGTCCAGTGTTGGATATAATCCATAAGAAAATGCATATCCTTTCAGTTGTGCTTTAAGTTGGAGAACAAGTGACAAGGCACTGAAGACATGAGGAACATGTAGATTCGCCATATCTGAAAACTGAATGATGTTACAAGGGTATAAGGTTTCACATACTTAAAAGCATGTTTACAAATCAACAGGTTAAAAGTAGTTAATAGGCATTTCTTTTCCCTTCAACCTTATTTTTAAATCAATAGTACTTGCTACATCCAGTTTTTTTACTTTCTAGATAAACCACAGTCATGTTTTTAAGTCTTGTTAGGTAGTCATGGAGTAAAAATTAAAGCTGTCATATTTAGAGGAAGCTGAGTTCTTACAAATAATAGCACATGGTCAAGAAGTCACAGAACTGAGTAAAATACTTTATATCTTAGTCTATAATAACATTCTGAAATGTTTTATAATATTCTGAAATTGCCACAAGCAATTGTACACAGACTTTAAAAATCCTATGTAAGACGTTTTTGAAGGACAATTTGGCAAAAACAGCCCTACTGTAGTACAGAGTTAATTCAATGAATTACCGTAGATAATGGAACTGTTATTGAGTTTGTCTCTAAACAAAAAAGTGATGCCAGAGAGAGAGGAAAGAATGTCACATACTTAACACCAACCTACAAGGGATGTCAGCAATATTCTGAATTTCAGAGAACAAGCTGAATACTTACTCCTTCCATGGTTATCAAGTAGCAAAGAAATGGGTTTGATGGTTGATCATGTGGTTCGGTTTGCATTTTAAAGCAAAGTTACCAAATCTGCACTTCTCTGAATTTTACAATGAAGTTCTCAAACAAACAAAAATGTGATGTGTATAGTAGGGGAACGTGTAAATAAAATGCATATTTTAGTGAAAATAACAAAAAATGCATATTAGAAAAAATGTCTATAAAACTATGTATATTAGGCAAAACTGCAAACAAAAATGCGCATATTAGGATAACTGTGCACTATATGCTTAAGAAGTTTTGTAAATACTTTTTTTAAAAAATCACAAAGTGATGCAGAAATGTAATGAACTGATTAGAAAAATGAGAACTGGAGAGAACCAAAACTGACAGATTTGAACGCTGCTTCATCTTGCCAGAAGTGATCTCCTTGAACTGACCCATTGCCCTACAATATTCTTCCAAGGCTTCAATGTTACAATAAGGTTCTTCCAAAACTCTAACCTTATATCAAAAGGTCTCCTAGGAAAATTTCTAACTAGATTGGTTGGATAAACAAAGGGTCACCAGTCCTCACTGCCTGGCCGACTACAATGCTGCAATTGTATACTGCCAGTCCAACATGAACTCAGGCTTTCGTTTTACTCTCTGAATTAAAGTACAGTAATTATTCTTAGAAATGCATCTATGGTGACTTGGCGAGTTTGCTTACATCTAAGTTAACTTGGGGAACTAAAAAATAAGGTTTGCTCTGCTCTTCTACATCCTGAGAGTTATTATATGCCATACTGTAAAAATAAATGCTTGCTACAGATAATTAATAACTGCTCTGAACACTAACAAGTGTTCATAAACCGAGGTTCCACTGTAGTAGTAATGAAAAGTCCCGCTCTTCCCCCTTCCGACATATTTCTCCATGTATGCAACATTCACAAAAATAATTAACATTATCTTCTATCAGGTTTATTGATTATTAGTGCAGTGAAGAACTGTTTATTATTAAATAAACTTAAGTAATTGAAGGTGACATTCTGGTCTGCATTTTTCAGGACTATAGCTGCTTCATTTTACTGTTAAATTCACTCAGCCTCTTTCTTTCATTTCTGGGAAAACAAAAGTGAGTTTACTAGCCTGACAATTCCTAGTCATAACTAAGCTTACTACTGTAACAACGCAACAGGCATCTTTAGGCTGCACAGCAAAATACTTTGCAATTGCCTAAACTTTTCTTATTGTTTCTCCATCTGCTGCCCTCCCTTAAACTAGCAGACAATCTCTCCTTGTTCATACTGTGGTTCTCCCCCTCCCTCTCCCCCTCCTCCCCCCTGCCAGCTTTCTCCTTTTTCCAAAGGTTGTGGATAGGAAATCCTTCAGAGTCTTCCCCCCGCCTCCTGTTCTTCAGTGACATCATATATGGGCTGACTGCTTTAAGTCTAGGCATGAGTTTGTTTAAGAAACACACCCAAGTGTGCTGTATATGGAAGCAAGGTCTACTGTTGCTGGCTAGTGCATTTCAGCATGCAAAGGCAAGGCAAAGGCAAAGCAGCTTCAAAATATCTCCATCTTTCCTGCAGCAGAAGAAAATGATTTTGATTTGTGGTTCTCTTATTAAAACAAATGGGGTGATACGTACTTGGATGTAATATATGGCAAGAGAAAGCAGTAGTTCTCCCTAGAACTACGCAGATTACCAGACAATTGTTCTGGCACCAGGAGGAGAATCTACACAAAAACGGTCTGTGGATTTTCATGTTCCTTCAGAAGAAAAAGCCATTACAAGGTTGGTGTCTATACATTTTCTTTGTTGTCAATCAGCACGCAACTTTTCTGTAGTTATTTCAGATTGTAGATTACAGATGGTGGAGTCTGCTGCTACATTTTATGTGCTGCCAAAATCCATACATACTAATGCACACAGTTTAGTTTTTTCTTTTATTGAATCCAATAAATTTTTGGGTGCTCCGTTACAAGTATAAGGTGTAATGTTCTTAACTGCGTTGTTTCATGTTTATACAAGAGGGAAGGAAATCCATAGTATCCCACCCACCCACCAACGTTCAGAAAAGCTGGCTGATGGTGATCATGAAAAACAATTGTACTGCTTGATCTGCACAACAAAAAGGATTTTCTTAGCATTCCTTACTAAAACATTTCTCCTAAAAGAAAATAAAACTAATCAAGAAGTACCCCTGAAATAGTGTCACAGGTTTCTCCCCAAATATATTACTAGGAGAATCTACGATTAAAGCCTTAAACTTGCACTTTTCCTCTTGATAAATCACTATTCCTGCTGTACACTGAAATGGACATTTTCATTAAAACTTGGATTTTCCATTGCCATTTAACACTTTCTTATTCATGGAATAGCATTAACTGTCTTATGACAGTGTTAACCTGAAGGAATTTATTGCTTGAAGAACTAAAAAAATTGCATGACCAGTCCTGAATGGGAAAAAGTAAACTCAGCATAAGTTGTTAGTGATCCAGCTACAAGTATTAATTTTGAGAGCGTATAGTTGAAGATTACTCAAAAACTGTAATCTGCATTGAACATCACAAAGAGCAACAGCTGACTATGAACCCTGGATTCATAGTAACAGTGATGTTCCATGTTACATTGGGGTAGATTAAGAACTCTATTTGCACATGAAAGTAACAGCCTGGCTTCAATAAGTGGCTCTTAAAATGACTGCATTTTAGAATCTATCATGGTACATAAAACTAATACATGTAGTAGACAGTAGCTCAAATTACTATCAAATGTTTATTCAGCAAAATGCAACCTAGTTCCTAAGTTCATTAGGACATTAGCTGGGGAACAAGGTTGTCTCAGGGTCTAGGGTCACTAATATTCACGCAGTCATCACTGATGGTAATAAACAGACAACAGTTTATTTCCACACTTCGTATATGAAAAGCAATTCCGGAGCCTTAAGCAACTACTAATGACTCCAAGAATTAATATGAAGTCGTTTCAGGAGTTTTTTTTTTAAATTAGCTGTACTTTAAAATGTGGGTCCCTGTGTTATTTAAACTCCATAACATTTAAGTACTTTAATAGTGGTTTTAAAAGGGATTTAAAAGAATATATTCTTTAAAATATGCCAATTTAAGTCTGGAATATGCTAATACAGGAGCACACATTTTTGCTGTTAATAAAAATGAGCTTTCAACATAAGTTTCCTTGAAACTACTGCTATTTAGTTGTAGTAGATGCTCATTTCAACTTTGACACTGGCTGTGATTCAGGGACTTTCCTCACTGTAATCTTTGAAAGATAAAGTAATGCAAGTACTGGCTATTTCATAGCTGACAATGGGAAACCTATGTTTATGTGGAAAGAAGCCCAGTTCATTTCAGCAGAATGTACTTTCACATAACCATCACAAAACAACAAAACAAATAATCAATGTAGGACACAGACTGGGTCTTCCCAAACATTTCCTCTTGAACATGAAACTGCACCTAGCTATAAACAGTTTTTCTAAACTCCACCTGATAGTGTAGGATTAAGAGCAGCTGGAAAAGGAATGCAAGTACAAAATGCATGTATCCATGGATTGCAGCCTATGAATTTTAGGATCAATTTGGTTCCAGTACTCTGAACCATTTCTGCCCAAGAAGACTTAAAATCAACACTCTTAACCAAGCTTTGATGTCAACACACATGTGATTAACACAATTTAACATGGCACTATTGAGATTAGGATTCTATACTTAAATGTCTGCAATGTACAGTTTATTTTGGAGTACAATATTCTGGCAAGGATTGGGGTGTTCAAGATATTCAAAATGTTTGCCAGATGCAGTGGTGCATAAAGGTATGAGAAATTGAAATGGTTCTGTGTATAGCAGACTGAATAAGAGACATATATTGCAACTTAGGGTCCACACCTAAGATTTTTCTTTGTTTAATATGAAAACCACCATTCAAGTAACAAACTTGTTTTTTCTCACTTAACTGCATTAATTAGTAACAAGTAATGTTTTGATTTTAAAGCAAAGCCAGCCTAGCTGATATTGACATAGTGGAACAAAGGTATCTGCTCAAGACTGATTAATTTTCACAGTACTGTCTTGTTGAAACTGTGCCTTTCATAAATGGGTTGCAAGGGAATGGTAAGTGTGAAAGTTATTTTAGCATCTTTTGACATGTGTACAAAAAAGTCATTTCCTCAATTACCTTTAAAGAAGTAGTTATGTTGCTTTAAGTAAAGCTTTGCTCACAATAACCACCTGAACTCATCTAGAAAACTGAGAAAGTAATAAATATAAATACACTTGCTTGCTTTGTTTCCATGATAACACAATGTGTTACTGAACAATTCACCTTCGGTAGGTGAACTTCAGGACATAAAGGCTCAGTTGCCTTGGAAGGTGGTGGAGGTTTTTAAGCAGAGGCTGGGCGCTGCAGCAGAGGTTTTGTTCTGTATTGGAGCAGAGAACCTTTGGAGGTCACACAATGATACATGCATTATACTCAGTCTAAATAAATTGAGCATATGGTAGAAAACAAGGTTACAGAATGGTTTTCCTCACACTGACAAGGCACTTGAGGAAGGAAGCCACACAGCAGAACTGTGTCCATTATATAAGCACTAAGAGCAATCTAAATTCTTTGAGTGCTAGTTGATCCAAAATGGCACCAGTCATACATATGGAGGCATGGGGGAACCCCCAAGATTTATAAAAGAAAAAAAATATTGAGGGGGAAATCCCACAGGACTCCCCCCCCCAACAAACATTCCTATGAGGACTGATCATCTTTTATTGGCCACAGAATACTGATTGATTGTTGGAAGGGAGACAAAAAATCTGTCAGGAGGGGAAATGGAGCTGAGCATTCTGAACAGGAGCACATTTTGCTGCAGGTTCCACTTATCTGAGAACAGAGAAGGGAAATAAACATAAGGAAAATTTCTAGAGATTTTATGTGGGCAAAATTAGGGAGTTCTCTTAAGATGGAATGTTTAGGGGTTCATAAGCAATAGCTTCCTTTAAGTCACCAATGTCTAAAGACATGAAAAACATTAAGCACTGTCCCCATGGGTTCTTATTTGATGCATACAGTACATTAAAGTACTTTCATGTCTGAATACAGTAGGTATAATGTACACCCATGGGAAAATGGATCTGTTCAATAGCTGCTACTGTAAGAAGTGATAGGTTGTAGCCAAAACTGACCCAGACCCTTAGTCGTGGAAAAGTCTAGAAATTATATTCAAAGTACTCAGGAGGGAACATCTTAACAAATATCTATGGTAGTAGTATCTCATAAATCCATTAAGTATTGAAGACAGCCTCAGCTGGAAGCAAACTGCAAGCAAATGTACCCTCTCTTCTTATTCCATGAGTGCTAAGTTTACTTAGAAGTCCTTGGTGAGGTCCTTTGTCAATGGGTTCAACTAGATCAGGCATGTCCAACAGGTAGATCACTGGACATCTGTGGGAGATCAACATTTTACCTCCTTCCTAAAAAAAGCTCAACAACTTTGACCTGAACCCCCCAAAAGGGGGTTGATCACTGCCAGTTTTTAAGCCTGTGAGTAGATTGCAGTCTCTTGGGAGACCCCCCCTGAACTAGATATATGCTTGTTGATACACTCAAAGAACTCTAACAATGCTTGCAGAAGCTATGCTAGTTCTGCTTTAGTAAGACTTCCTATTCTATTATATGCTTGGTCATTCTATCTTTAACAGAGCTTTCCACTTTCCCCAGAATAGATGTTAAGTTAACCAGCCTGTAATTACAATGAAACTGGTTACATGTTACATTGGCCACTTTGTAAACCTCATGTATGGAGGCTGGTCTGAGGTACAATTTATATATTTTTACTGGAAGACCAGCAATTCTACATTTAAGTTGTTTAAGGACTCCCAGGTGGATGTAATCTGGACCCAGTGATTTTGTCATTTTTAAAATGTGTAATAAGGCCAAGAACTTTGTCTCTTGTCAGCACTATCTGTCTCAGTTCCTCAGGCTCTCTTCCTGTGATAATTAGTTCCAGCACAGGGATCAGTTGTTAGCAATGTGGTCCTCAAATTCATTTTTTAGCATCCATTATGGTCCTCTTATATTTCTTTGCCAAAATTTATGTTCAGTTTTGTTCTTCTCATTTCGACAAGACTTCCATTTTTAAAGGAAACTGGTCTCTAATAGCTTCTGTTGACCCTGCTTGTTATCATGCAACCATCCTCTTGGCAAGGTGGTACACTCTTGATCCATGGTATACATTCTTGCTGAGCTACTATTGTGGCTCTAAATAACTCCCAATTATTCTACATTTCGACCCTCTTGCCTTTTGCCTTTCACCGTTCTCCTTGCCAATCTCATCATTCGGGGGAAGATTGTGGAAATTAAATTTGATAGTATTATAGCTGCTATTATAGCTGCTATGGTTCCATGGCCAACTGTTTTACACACACACACACACACACACTTCACATTACAATAAAAAACCTAAACAAGAAATAGTAGAAAAGAAAAAGAGCTATCAAAATAAAGAGTCCTCTCTCATAGATATATCCTAACTTTTATCCCATACAGAGAAGGCTGAACCTTCCCATCTCTCACCTGGTAGCATTTGCCTCTTCCTCCAAGCCCCTTGGGCTTGCAAGCAGGTCCCCCCAAAGTGATGAACCCACAAACGATTTATTATACCTATGTTAGCCAGAACCACTTCAGTGCATTGACATCGCATGCTGCAAATATAAAGCAAAATGGTTGGAGGCAATTGTCTTCATCTATCCCACAGAAGTGCCTCAAGATCATGCTACTTGTCTGTTTGGCCCTGAAGTACTAGATTATTTGATGCTGAAGCAGCTCCAATGCACCATTGCCAAATAGTGATGCAAATGGTCTTAGACTTAGTGCTTTGAATAATGGGGAAAATCTACAGAACCACCATATAGCAACCATTAGACTGAAGGAGAGGCTGCTGAATCCAGGAAGGAATTACTGCATTGTATTGTGCCTATTGCTAGTATTATCTCTAAATAGTTGTCAATCTATTAGAATCCTCCTGCATTTTAAAGCCATTTCAAGTCACATTTTATAGCGTTACTACTGCCCAATAGCTCATATTTTAGTTGAATGATCTATTTTTGGTGCAAATATATAACAATTTCCTTCCCCCCGTTTATTTATTTTTTTAAGTTTGACTAAGTTTGGAGGGGATAATACCCTACAGAAATCTTAGTAAATACCCTACAGAAATCTTAGTTCTCTATCCTTCGTGACTGAAGGACCTTAACAATAATTTTTTAATTTTGCTTTTTCCATTTAGCTTACTTGAAAATGAAGGCATTCTCATGGACTTTGAGTTTGCTGTTACTTCTGTTACTACCAACTGGACACTACACAAAACAGCTGAAACTCAAAAACACTCTCAGACGAAACCCACGTTCTACAGAAGGGGGAGAGGAAGGGAAAAAGTGTGGCTATACATTTATTGTCCCTGAACAAAAAATAACCGGACCAATTTGTGTCAACACCAAAGGGCCAGGGCAAGAGAACAAAAAAGATGAAATTACTAGAATGGACATTGAGAATCTGAAGGATGTATTATCCAAACAAAAGAGAGAGATTGATCTCTTGCAGCTAGTGGTGGATGTGGATGGGAATATAGTAAATGAAGTGAAACTGTTGAGAAAAGAGAGCCGCAACATGAATTCCAGGGTTACTCAGCTGTACATGCAACTTCTGCACGAGATAATCCGCAAACGGGACAATTCACTTGAGCTTTCCCAGCTGGAAAACAAAATCCTCAATGTCACAACTGAAATGCTGAAAATGACTACAAGGTACAGAGAACTGGAAGTTAAATATGCAACACTAACTGATCTTGTAAATAATCAGTCAGTCATCATCTCACTGTTGGAAGAGCAATGTCTGCGGATATTCTCTCGCCAGGACACGCATGGCTCTCCTCCTTTAGTTCAAGTGGTGCCGCACCACATTCCCAACAGTCAACAATACACTCCTGGGCTCCTGGGAAGTAATGAAATTCAAAGAGATCCAGGCTATCCTAGAGACAGAGATGTAAAGCCACCCCCTGATCCTGCTACTTCTCCTACAAAAAGCCCTTTCAGGATCCCACCGTTAACGTTAATCAATGAAGGTAAGACATTTACTGCTATTTCTAGAACTTTATCTATGAACCTTTGGGGTGGAGGCTTCTCAGACAATCTGAAGACTTCTGGTTGGTGACTGTGAAGAAAACACAAGCCAAAGCCAAAAATCATTGCAGAATGCTTTTACACTCAAATGGCCAGTTTTCACCTGAAAGCCTTTGTCCCAAAAAACTGCTTCTTTCAGCTAGGAATGACCAACTGAAACCTTTTCAAAAGGGTGCTGACTAACTTATGGAACTGTATGAAGTGTGTTCTGACCTAAGAGACTTTAGTTTTGTCATGCTCTTTGTTAAAGAAAGTAGCATGGGCCATTTTCTCACCCCTTTACATACAGTACTTCATATTTTCTAGCAGCTTTAAGCAGTTACATTCCAGCAGCACACTGTAGGCAATGTAGGTCCAATGTCCAATGTCTGAGACCATTTACTCACAAAAGGTTTGTTTGTATAACATGTTTATGTATGCAGGCAATGCCTCCAGTGGTCGCAAGTTTCTACCTTGGTAAAATCTACAAAATATTGTTGAGGGTGTGCTAAAAACAAAAGGCTGAATTTATTTCAATGGTGACAAATTATTCAGACAATTGTAAGCTACAGGACTAAAACCATCATCCATTTGTAGAGGCCTGACATTTCTGCAACTGATATAGATTATATGGACAACAAAGTTAAGAAAGAATTTGAAACAGAGTTCAATATTACTGTCCTCTAAAGGTAACTATTGTCAAAGTGCAAGTAGATAAATAAGTACTGCTACAGTGGGAAGGTAAACAGCGCTTCCGTGTGCTGCTCTGGTTCGCCAGAAGCGGCTTTGTCATGCTGGCCACATGACCTGGAAGCTGTACACCGGCTCCCTCGGCCAATAGCGCGAGATGAGCGCCGCAACCCCAGAGTCGGTCACGACTGGACCTAATGGTCAGGGGTCCCTTTACCTTTAAAGGTAACTATCTAGCTCAGTGATGGCGAACCTATGACACGCGTGTCAGATGTGACACGCAGAGCCCTCACTGCTGGCACGCGCCCCATCGGCCCATTCGCGTTGTTGTTGTTGTTGTTTTCCCCCATTTGTTCTCCCACTCCTCCTACAGCTTGTCTCCGCTACAGCTTGTCTCCACTGTTAAAACCCGGATCCTTTTTTGTTGTTGTTGCTGCTGCTGGTAGCCAGAGATTGGTTTTTTAACCCTTTCTGTGCTGTTTTTTTCTGGCGCTTTGGCAGACAATGATTGGGTGTAACAGTGCTAGTTTTTTAACCTGTTCTGTGCTGGGTTTTTTGGCGCTTTGGCAGACAATGTCGGTGCTGCATGTTAGTTCCAGCAAAGGTATTATTCGTCATTTATTTCTGTTCTCTTCCCCCCCCCAAAAGTGCAGCAGCTTTGGGGCGTCTCCCCAAAAAATGCAAAGCAACTTTTGCACACACCCCCAAAAAACCTCCAAAACTTTAGTTAGCAGCTCCCTCCAAAAAGCTCAACAACTCTGGGCACTTTGTGATAAATAAGGGTTTTTTGTTTGGTTTGGTTAATTAGTTTTTGGTTTATTAAATACAGTTATATATTACAATTATACATTTTTGTTATTTAAACTATAAATATCGCGAAATTATGGTTTTTTTCTTGAAGTGACACACCACCTGAGTTATGCTTGGTTTTTTGGCGAATTTTGACACACCAAGCTCAAAAGGTTGCCCATCACTGATCTAGCTGCTATAATCTTTTAATGGGTTATGGGAGATTATGGTTCAATATTTTTAAATATAATGACACCTGTTGATACAGATATATTTTTTTCTGGAAAGGGTAGAAGAAGAGAATATTGTAGCCAACAATCTGCTTCATTCAGCACATTCTTGATGATAATTTACTAGCAACTGTGAAAAATAACCTGGGGGTTACAAGAGCTGCAGAAAGTGTCCATGAATGATATGATTTATGATACATCTGGAAGAAATTTCATTTCTGCAACAGCCAGGGTTCTAAACTCTACATTTTAAAATCTCCCATTCTTCTATCTGTGAAATCATTTCTTCTTGCATATTATATTCTTCCACAGAGAAATGCCTAGTTTTGTCTTTTGTCACAGCTGGCCATTTTGACCAGCATTCAAAGAAAAACCACATACTGAATGAAATACTGACTGAACAGCTGTTGATACACAGAGCGATACAGTGCAAATGAAATACTAGATGTAAATTGTACTTAATTATTTGCATAATATGTAACATGTTGGGAACAGAGCTAATTATTAATCAAGGTATAAGGCTGCCCAATCATACAGCAACAAAGCAACACTTTTACTATGTGCCCCCATCGTGTTGGAGAACAATTGCCCTTTCACATTTTAACATGACAGACATCTTAGAATCTGACTGCTGCATAAAGTGTGAATTAGCTTTAAGTATGAATAAATGAAATTAGGTACAAAAAAGCAGGTCTCAAAAACGAATCTGTGCAGAGTGTCTTGTAAACAAGGCCCACTAAATTCCACATCGCTTACTTGCAGGTTGGTGTGTGCAGAACTGTAACCAAAGTAACACAACTACCTATTTCTCTGGCATTGTTGGGAAAGGAAATCTAATAAACAATACCATTTTAGGTCTCCTAAAATGAAAAGAGAGGGCAGAAATGGGACTCAGTGAAGGAATACCAAACATTTACTATATATACTTCAGTTAATAATGAATATTGTTAGAAATGTGTTCCAGTGGTGTATGTGTATATCAATTTGCCCATTAGCAAAACTTGTTAGCACTTAGTATTTCCTTCAGAAGGGCAACCTTTGAGGCCTAAGCTGGCAAGAAGAGCCCATTTCAGCTGACATATAGCCCTGTTGGTGGGGTTCAGCATTAGGGTTAATTTCGGGTCTAAAGCTATGCCTGGAACCTCACCATACTGAGATAAAATTCCTTAAGAGTTAAAGCTTAAGATAGATCTTTACTTCTTCTATCTGGACACCGAAAAATGGAATGAGGAAAAAACAGGAACGAGAGCAGTGTGACCACCGTAAATGATATATGGTATGTCACAATGAACTTGGCAAAAGCATTTATTTAAGGCTAGAAGGATATCTTTACAAGTTATGAATAGCTTCTGCAAAACTATTTAAAATTTACTTCCCCATAAATTGATCAATAAAACATCCTTCAACAAGAGATGAATTTCCATACCCTCAGAGTTTTACTCATATAGAAAATTTATAATGAGGTGGAAGACATTTGTGCAGAACTGTTCACCCTATTGTTTTACGAAGTTCTTATTCTGAAATGCAAAAAACTGACGACAAAATAATCTGACATGACATGGGCTAATAAGTTCTAAGAATTGAAAAAAAGTTAAGTGTGACTTCCTTGTTTCTTTGTTTCCATTGCTTGAATCTGTTAAAATAATTCTATAATTGAAATAATATATAGAGTTATATTCATAAGACTTAGAAACTTCCTTCAAATGAACTGAGCTTAACAGGCAGGAGTCTGACTTATCTCAGTACTGTACAAGTTTGCTTCCATGTGTTTAAACAATTATTTTCCACACCTACAAGCCACTATGCTACAGCAACTTTTAGTATGCACTTCCTCTCTACCCTAGGCACGTGAAATAAATGATACCTTCTGATTAGGAAAACCTGTAATGGTTTAGAACAGTTTGCAAGTTTAGTCCTGCAACTGTTAATTTTAGGAAAATGAGCATTAAGAAAAATAAGCCGTAGTTACTATTGTCAAAGTGAAAGCATAACAATATCTTATGCTGGATCATTTTTATGCATGCCAGCTTAATAGCTTGAACAAAATATTTTACTATAATAATAATAATAATAATAATTTATTATTTATACCCCGCCCACCTGGCTGGGTTTCCCCAGCCACTCTGGGTGGCTTCCAACAGAAAAATAAAATACAATAATCTATTAAACATTAAATGCCTCCCTAACATTAAAAGCCTTCAGGTGTCTTCTAAAAATCTGGTAGTTGTTTTTCTCTTTGACATCTGATGGGAGGGCATTCCACAGGGCGGGCGCCACTTCCGAGAAGGCCCTCTGCCTGGTTCCCTGCAACTTGGCTTCTCGCAACGAGGGAACCGCCAGAAGGCCCTCAGCGCTGACCTCAGTGTCCGGGCAGAACGATGGGGGTGGAGACGCTCCTTCTGGTATACTGGACCGAGGCCATTTAAGGCTTTAAAGGTCAGCACCAACACTTTGAATTGTGCTCGGAAACGTACTGGGAGCCAATGTAGGTTTTTGAAGACCAGTGTTATGTGGTCTCGGCGGCCACTCCCAATCACCAGTCTAGCTGCCGCATTCTGGATTAGTTGCAGTTTCCGGGTCACCTTCAAAGGTAGCCTCACGTAGAGCGCATTGCAGTAGTCCAAACGAGAGATAACTAGAGCATGCACCACTCTAGCGAGACAGTCTGCAGGCAGGTAGGGGCTCAGCCTGCATACTAGATGGAGCTGATAGACAGCTGCCCTGGACACAGAATTGACCTGCACCTCCATGGACAGCTGTGAGTCCAAAATGACCTCCACACCTGCCTGCCTCCTGTCCCCCACAAACAGTACTTCTGTCTTGTCACTATTCAACCTCAATCTGTTAGCCGCCATCCATCCTCCAACCGCCTCCAGGCACTCACCCGGAACCTTCACTGGTTCTGATTTGAAAGAGAGGTAAGTAAGCACCATTACTGAACTCTGATGTATTTTTAAACTCTCAAATTGTTTTCAAAAGGTCCATTCAAAGATTGTCAAGAAGCAAAACAAGCTGGCTACTCCAGCAGCGGGATTTATATGATCAAGCCTGAAAACAGCCATGGACCAGTGCAATTATGGTGTGAGAACAGCCTTGATCCTGGGGGCTGGACAGTTATACAAAAAAGAACAGATGGTTCTGTGAACTTCTTCACAAATTGGGACAATTACAAGGTAATCTTTTTTTAAAAGACGCAGACGGCCAACAAGTTACGGTGTAGTGTAAAACAGAAATTATTTGTTCCTTCCTCAGAATTATTTACATGGGTGGATTGGAGGCATCTCTGTACCTGCTTCAGAATTCTTATGTCAATCAAAGCTGTTAGCAATGGCCCCCTCTACATGCAATGTTATGCCACAGCATGGCTTAGTGCAGATGAACAACCATTTGGGCTCCCAAAGGAGAGAGAGACTGTGCCCACTTTGCTCTTCCCTGGTAGTTTTGCTGTTGCGCTGAGCAAAGTCTTGGTTTAGCTTAGCATGTCATGCAAACCCAGGCAGGCTTGTGGCTGAGCTCTCTCCAGACAAACTACAGCTTTAATTAAGCTTTGTCCTATTATTTACAGCTCATGGCTTGCCCAGAAGAGCTGAACTACAAGGTTTGGACATCAGGCTACGCCAAACCATGGCTTAGCACAGTGCAATAGACAAGTGACCAGGAAGGAGGAAAGAGTCTGCCTTTAGTGCACTCATAATTAAGCCTCAGTGAGTTCAGTGGGACGTACTCTGAGATAACCATGTATAGGTTTGCAGCCATAATCTCACTTTATGTCCATCCCTCTCCCTTCCATTTTGTCCTGTCAATATTTAAGATTATGCTTTTTTATTTCCTTATTAAGCATTTTAATGTTATACAAACAGGATAGTCATCCAATTAAAAAACTCTTAGCCTGCAATCCTAGACATACTAAGAAGTTCCACTGAACCAACTTATTTCTAAATAAGTATGCATAGAATTGTGCTGTTAGTTATCTGCTAGTCTTAGTTCATTAAAAAATTAAATTGTGTATCAGCAAAAAGCAGAAATACTGAATCAAAATACGTATTTTTAGATGATAAAGGAGGCATTTCACCTCTTAGTCTCTAAAAAATAAGAAATGACTCTTCTAAGATGGAATTTGCTAACTGCCATTTTTAAAGACGCTTGGATTCAAATAAATTGTTTAAAAGCTGCTTCCTGATTGGAGTGCCATTTGAGTTGATTAATAATAATGTACTAATCAAACTGTAGCCATAAATATTGCAGCCATATGAATAAGTAACAAACTTTACCATCACAAAACATAACTGAAAGCAGATAAGCGGTATGAAGATGCAGTGGGGTAATCCTGTACCCACACGACACCCTGGCTGGTTCAGAAAGAGTATCTTATATGGGTTCTGTTTTCATCCCTGCATAGGGAAGGAACCATGTGTGGTGTTCAGGAATTGGATGTACTGAATAAGCATAGCCAAAATCTATGGAGGTGGGTAGAATTCTATGGCAGGTCTGCTCTAATGGCAGAACAAAGACCACCCTCTTCTGAAAATGGCAGTCCATGCTGAGCCACATCTCCCCATAGTATTTGGTACAACATAATGTACATTGTGAGCATCTTACCAGCCAAAGATGCTGGAGGTGGCACAAGGAAACATACAGCAGGACATGAGGTGAATTGTGCTAGATACTACAAAGGAAAGGGGAAGATGATGAACAAAACACATCTTTCTTTGAACTCTCCCATCAATTAGGGTTCAGTATTGATTGGAAATTTCATTCCAGCAGCACCTTAGAGACCAACTAAGTTTGCCATTGGTAGCTGGTCTCTAAGGTGCGGCTGGAAGGAATTTTTTTATTTTGTTTCGACTACGTCAGACCAACACGACTACCTACCTGTAACTAGAGTTATGTGATATATTAACTGTACAGAAATAACTTTCTAATTGAACTACAAGGCAATCTAATCAGAATTGTTTTGTTTTAACAGAAAGGATTTGGAAATGTTGCTGGAGAATACTGGCTGGGACTGGAAAATATTTACTTGCTTTCCAATCAGGACAATTACAGACTTCTGATTGAGTTAGAAGACTGGAGTAATAAGAAAGTCTATGCAGAATACAGCAGTTTCCGACTGGAACCAGAAAATGAATTCTATCGATTGCGTCTAGGCACTTATCAAGGGAATGCTGGAGACTCCATGATATGGCACAATGGGAAACAATTTACAACACTGGACCGAGACAGAGATATGTACACAGGTAGGAAATACAACAGTATATAACTCTACTGTTTCTTATTACAAGAAAGAATTGAGGAAATAATTCTGATCAAGTGAAGCAGAATTTAGAAAACAAACAAAACTATCCTCTAATGTTCAAGCTCTTACACAAAGCATCTTCATGTAAGATGTCTCAAACATGCACAACTGGCACGTTACTTTTGGCAATGGTAAAACCATGTTAATTTCACACAGCAAATGTTCAAACACACCTTCATATCCTGAGAACTACTATTTACCATGCCAGAATAAATATAGGGCCAGCAAGCCTTGCTATGCCATCAGAAATTACCCATTCACACTATCTAAGGGCACATTCAAAACTAGAAATATAGTGCTACCTCGACTTACGGAGACGATCCGTTCCGCGGCGCTCTTTGTAAGTCGAAACCTTCAGATGTCAAAGCGTCCATTTTGCGCATGTGTGAAGTGCGATTTTACGCTTTGCACAGACTGCGTGCACCGCTTCTGTGCAGGTGCAGAACACGCACACGGCGAAAATACTTCCAGGTTTGCAGACTTCGTGAGTCAAAACCTTTGGAAGTCGATTTACCACTGTACATAAAACTACATGCATTCAACATGTAGGGGCTTGCCTTTGTCCAAATCTAGTGAAAGATTTGGGGCTTAAAGAAGACTGCAAAGTACAGGTTCATAGTAACTTCTAAAGAATGAATAGTAACAAGACACAGAATATAAGGAAGGCACTGTACTGTATTATACTCCAAAACAAATTACACCAATATGCAATGAATCCAAACAAAACACTGTTAATCAGAAAAAACAAATCAGACACTGGGTTTCGATAGCTTATTCTTTTTCACTTCAGTCAATTTTTCAACTGTCCTTGGAAGGACTGGTAACAGCCAAGCTCCATACTTTCGTTGGTCAGAAAAGCATAAGAAGAAGTAAGGTAACAAAAAACAGAGGATAAAGTAAATATAGGAAAAAGGACTTCTCCAAAACTAAAAAAAGAGAAAAGGTAAAGGACCCCTGACAGTTAAGTCCAGTTGCAGACGACTCTGGGGTTGTGGCGCTCATCTCGCTTTACAAGCCGAGGGAGCTGACGTTTGTCCGCAGACAGTTTTGCTGGGTCATGTGGCCAGCACGATTAAGCCGCTTCTGGCGAACCAGAGCAGCACACAGAAATGTCATTTACCTTCTCGCTGTAGCGGTACCTATTTACTTGCACTTTGACGTGCTTTAGAACTGCTAGGTTGGCAGGAGCTGGGCCTGAAGACGGGAGCTCACCCCGCTGCGGGGATTCGAACCGCCGACCTTCTGATCGGCAAGCCCTAGGCTCTGTGGTTTTGTCCCTAAAGTGTCCCACCCAACCTGGTGGGGTTGCTAGGGTAGCCAATGGCTCATGGACCACCACTTTGAGTACACTGTGCTACAGGATCAAAGAAACCTGTTGCAGGTGACTTTGTGAAATTTCCACTGAAGCAAAGGGGATAAAGGTGGAAAGGTATTCTCAAGACAAGAGTAGACCCTGTTGCAGAGTGATATATAATTCCTTCTAGAGTAAGGACCAATAGGCAAGTACAAAACATCCCCATACTCAAGATGCTTTGGGGCAAAAGCACAAATATTGCGACAGGGTTCTCTGTTCTGAAACACTCATAAATAATTGTAAGTAGGAAAAGCTCTATGAACACTAGACATATTAGGAAGTACATACAGATCCTCACTTACTCCCCACAAAGAAGGAGCACACACATCATGGAGCTCTATTAGGGAAGCTTGTACACAGCTGACCAATGAAGCAGTACTATTCTCTTAGAAACTGTTTGAAGTGAGAATATTGAGGTAGGAACACGTCTCCTAGGTCTTGAAAATGATTGCCAGAACAGTCAATTGTCTCTTGAAGGTGTCAACATGCAAAAAGGCACAATTTCCTTAACAGAGATCCTTACACACCTTAGCAAGACTCTTACATTTAATTTGCATGGTGAAGGCCCTTTCAAGCAACCTCATAGACCTGGTTTGGGACCTCTAGAAGTCTACAACTTCTTCAGAATGCCAAGACCTTAGGAAGGAGCACCACTCAACCACCATGTGGGCACAAAGAACCGTTGTAGGTTTGGCTAACACAGGACCCTATATCAGCAAGTGCTGTAGGTTGCAAAGTGAGAGCTATGGGCAGTGCCACCAGATCCATAGACTTTGCAGCTAAGGAAACCACACAAAATATCTCCAATTTCTCTTGTCTTACTTTAGAGACTGAGAGGAGTGGGAGGGAAAGTGCAAAGTTGTCCAATGAAGACAGAACCATTTCTTCACCAAAAGACATGGGACCATTTTCAAAATTAGCTCTGACTCTGATTTCCAGTGGGAGAAGCAGCTACTTGCTCAGTGATGCGATGCCACACTCTACTATATTTGGGGGGGGGGGATGTTGCAAGATCACAACTAAGAGAGAAATGTGTTTGCAAGCTTAAGCTCCCTATTGGTTCAAAATACAAAGACTATTAAAGTAAGTTATTTCTGCTGTGAAATTTCACTTAATGTTTCAATTCTTCATACAGGAAACTGTGCCCATTTTCACAAAGGAGGTTGGTGGTACAATGCCTGTGCTCATTCTAACCTCAATGGAGTATGGTACAGAGGAGGACATTACAGAAGCAAGCACCAGGATGGAATTTTTTGGGCTGAGTACAGAGGCGGATCATACTCGCTCAAAGCAGTTCAGATGATGATCAGACCCATTGATTGAGACGCTCAAAAACATTTTCAAAATATTCTCTTGAACTTCAGACTGATGTTACATTTTGAGTTGTTTGCAAGCCCTACAAAGTATTATTTTAAACATTTCTTACTGTGATATTGTATATGATAATTATGCAAGTTCTAATTGCTCACAAAGGAAGCAGGATTCTGCATTTAAAATAAATTTATGTTAATACAAGGTGTATGGGCTTTAGTGGCAGTAATTAAACCTACCAAATTTGCAGACTACAGGAAAACATCACGGATGCAGAATAGTTGAACTTTGAAACTGAAGTACAAGATGCTGCTGCTGTGTGAAGCATGCAACTCAATTCATTTTCATAGATTTAAATCTATTTAAGTTTTATTTCAAAGATTACTTCCAGTGGAAATCTAATTTTGAGATGTGGGCACACAAGTCACAAAACAGACAATGAACTAGAGAGCAACTCTGGTTTTGCAGGTGCATTTTGCATCAATAAAAGGATTCTTATTTTAAAACAGTAATGGTAACTATCATTAAGCATAGCTTTGACTGGACATGTGAACTTTGCTGCCCTTCGGATAGGAGGGCATCATGCCTAAACCTTAATCCTTAATATGAATAAAATAATAAAACAAGTATTTATTTAGCCTTTTCGCTAAGTGTTCAATATCCTTCACATAGGTTCTGAGTAACCCATTAATGACTGGGCCAAAGCAAACAAGATGAATTTTAAAAGGGAGAAATGTGAAGTACTACACTTGGGCAAAAAAAAATATGAAAGGCACAAATACAGGATGGGTTACACCTGGCTTGAGAGCAGTACATGTGAAAAGGATCTAGGAGTCTTGGTAGACCACAAACTTGACATGAGTCAACAGTGTGATGCAGCAGCTTAAAAAGCCAATGCAATTCTGGGCTGCATCAATAGGAGTATAGCATCTAGATCAAGGGAAGTAATAGTACCACTGTATTCCGCTCTGGCAGACCTCACCTGGAATACTGTGATCAGTTCTGGGCACCACAGTTCAAGAAGGATACTGACAAGCTGGAACGTGTCCAGAGGAGGGCAACCAAAATGGTCAAAGGCCTGGAAACAATGCCTTATGAGGAACAGCTTAGGGAGCTGGGTATGTTTAGCCTGGAGAAGAGAAGGTTAAGGGGTGATATGATAGCCATGTTCAAATATATAAAATGATGTCATATAGAGGAGGGAGAAAGGTTGTTTTCTGCTGCTCCAGCAAAGCGGACATGGAGCAATGGATTCAAGCTACAAGAAAGAAGATTCCACCTAAACACTAGGAAGAACTTCCTGACAGTAAGAGCTGTTCGACAGTGGAACTTGCTGCCAAGGAGTATGGTGAAGTCTCCTTCTTTGGAGGTCTTTAAGTGGAGGCTTGACAGCCATGTCAGGAATGCTTTGATGGTGTTTCCTGCTTGGCAGGGGGCTGGACTGGATGGCCCTTGTGGTCCCTTCCAACTCTATGATTCTATGATACTGTGAGGCAGGCTAATATTATTATTAGGCCTGTGTTGCAGATTGGGATTCAGTCTGAAAGATAAGGCCATGCACCGAGTTTAAGGCTAAACTGACTGAGGGACTTTCCAACTAATTTGTTCATGTTATTAACTCTCTAGAGTATACCAAACATGTTACTTGGAAATAACTTGGTGGTTCACCAGTACTTCTGAGTAATGCATCTTGGCATAACCTCTGGAGCTGACTGGGAAGTGTGAGGGAGGAGGGGGGAGGGGAAGTCATTGTCTGTTTCTTGGTGTAACACTGGATCTCACTCATTGAAATTCATGAAGTAGGAACTGTTTTATTTGTCAGGTTTCTTAAAATTTTGACATTTACCCAATTTAAACATCCTACTCTGTTTAAGCTTATCTGGCAACTGGACAGGCTACAGTGAGGAGCTTCCTTCCTATAATCTCTTAATAAATGCCCTATCTGCCATAAAATAATTAGATAGTACTGGATTTGGTACTTTAGGGTTGCCAAAATGACTGGGAAGTGGTTCTTATTCATTTAATTCCTTCGTGTTGCAACAGCTGCTTTTCCCCTCCACAACAGAGAGTAGACAAGAAGGCGCTGGACTGGAGAGAGGTCTGGAGATCACAGCCTATTAATCTGAATTTTTGAAGCTTGAACAGTTACAGGTTACTGAAAAGGCCAAAATGTATCTGAACTACATTTTGAAAACTTGGGTGTTCTCCCCTCATTAAACCTTACTTGCAGCAATCAGGAGCAGCAGCAAAGTATTTCAAGCAGCCAGATGAATGTGGATTTTGTTTTTGCATTATTTTGACAGTGCCACATACCATTCTGAGTTTTTAAAAACTAGTTTTAAAAACAGCAGCTACGTTGTCAAGAGCACAGTGTGAAATACCCTCAGTAATTTCAGCTTGGTTCAACTCTGAAAACCTCATTCTTTTTTAAAAACTTAAATCTTTTTTTAGAATATATTACTATTAAACATTTGGCTAAAAGTTATTCCAATAAGCTCATGTGAGTGGTTGACAGATACTGCTCACATTGTATATTATGATTTTTAAAGAACTGTTTTAATGAAGCAGCGCAAGACCCTAGCTATATTCAACTTTAAAACTTTTGGTTCACGTCTTCAAATTAAAGAAGAAGGAACATACCCAATGGCTTATTTAATGGGACTTTTCCACCATAGTACTCTCACCTCAGTTCCATAAAATAACTTGTCTACTCACCAGCAATAAGAACCCGCTGCCCATCTGATATGACTAGCACAAAAAGTTCAGCACTACAAAGAGAAATATACTTCTCCACAGATAATTTGGGGGGAGGCAAAAAGGGGTGGTTTTTCTGTTTGTGCAAGGACATGAGCAAAGGAAACCCATCCAAGGAGGGGTCAGGTCAGTGCCTATCAAACAGCTTGACAGCCTAGCAAGTGAAACCAAAATTGGTGGGCCAAGACCCCAGTAGCATCTCCAACTCCTCAAAAGATTCCATCAACGGTGTCTCCGAAAATTTTTACACATCACTTGGGAAGACAGGCGAACTAATATCAGTGTACTGGAAAAAGCAAAGATCACCAGTGTTGAAGCAATGATTCTTCAGCATCAACTTTGTTGGACTGGTCATGTTGTGCGGATGCCTGATTCCAAAACAACAACTCTATTCTGAACTTAAAAATGGAAAGCGTAATTCTGGTGGTCAACAAAAGAGGTTTAAAGACAGTCTCAAGGCAAATCTTTAAAAAATGTAGTACTGTATAAGCACTGACAATTGGGAAACACTGGCCTGCGAGTGCTCCAGTTGGAGAACAGCCTTTACCAAAGGTGTCATTCATGGGCTTTGAAGACACTCAAACTCAGGATGCAAGGGAGAAACGTGCTAAGAGGAAGGCACGCTTGGAAAATCCACACTGTGATCAACTCCCGCCCGGAAACCAATGTCCCCACTGTGGAAGGACGTGTGGATCCAGAATTGGTCTCCACAGTCGCTTACGGACTCATTGTTAAAACTGTGTTTATGGAAGACAATCTTACTTGGCTACGAGTGATCGCCAAAGAAGAAGAAGAGCATCTCAAGTGGCATTCCATAAAGTATAATGGGCTGCCACCAGGAGAAAGCCAGCATGAAAACATGCATGCTGCATGCACAGAGCAACTGTCCACATGCACACGGTCCCCCTCTTCAGATCTTGACCGACGCAAGAAATATGAAAGTTGCCAGATTACTACAAAATTAACATGCAGTGGGCGACTACACAGCAAGAAGATGTAAAAGTATGTAGAACTTTCATACAAAAAAACACTATTTGCCCTAGGAAAAAACATGCACATTAAGCACTAAATAAAAATGCAGCATTTTAGAATTGAAATTGTTTTTCTTCGTTATAACAGCATCATGTTTTTCATGTGTGCTGCATTATGGTTTCTGAGCAAAATAGGATGAGAAAGCAATAAATGGAGTGATTTTTGTTGGGTTCTAAATCAATGTTGTATTATTTTCTGTTCTAAAGGACAAAGCATACAGTGATAAAAAATGGGTGAAATCCAATAATGACAACCTGTTCATGCACTTGAGTTCTCTTCCCTTTCCTCCCCTGCAGTTACTTAAGCCCCCCCCCCCCAAATCTGGGGATTGGGGACCTTCTCTGCACACAAAGCTGCAGGGGAGGGAAGGAAACAAATCTTGTCCAGTTGTGTAACACTGCATCTTATCCAGTATCAATAAGATTGAACATACTTCCTGTATGCAGTAGCTTTGTAAGAGCATCTCATGCCACACTGAGGTAACTGTCAATGAATTTAAACATTAAAAAACTCTCCTCCTGCTCTGCTCTTAATAAACAGGAAGCCACAAATGTGGCTGCTAAGGTAAACTAGATGCAATTCCAACAAAATGAGGCACAGCCCCCAATCCAAAGAAATAATTGTATTCTGCATGGTTGTTGTTGTTTTAAAAAAAGGAAGAGCCAGCATTTTCCCAATTCAGTAACATGGCAATGCTGACAGACAAGCCTCTGCTATATCAATAATGCTGCCACAACCACAAATCTTTAAGATGAGAAGAAACTTTAAAATCCCTCAGTCAATTCACATCCCTCTCACATCAATATATGCCTTCCTTGACAGCTGACATTTAGCCCCTCCACGGCGACCTCAGGAGGGTTCCTCTCTCTTCTCCTGGGTGTGCTCTTTGAAGCAAAGTATACTTGAAAAGCCATAAAAAATGCTGCCCCCATCATTCCCCTCCCCCTTCCCTACAGTTGGTGGCAGGAAGGAAGGAGTTGCCACAATGTGGGGTCCATACAGGTACTAATATTTTTATGATACAAGTAAACAAAGTTAAAATGTTCATCTTACCTAAATAAGGAATGCAAGGAGTCATCTTCAAGCTGTTTATATAGTTTCTAAGTCTCTTATAATTTTCTTCTTTACTCATTACATATTCCAGCTTCTCAAAAGTAGTTTTGTCCTTTCGGCTCAGTAGCTTTAGGGAGAGAGGAAGAACCAAAATATAGTTATTAGGAAAGCAATGGCTCCCCGCCCCCAACAAGTTTACAGTTATTTTGTACTATGCATAAGGAAATACTGTACTGAAAAGTTACAACTGTTTTGTTATATACAATTTGAAAGCATTTTAATTGTGAAAAGGTCTGAGCCGTGCTATACTGTATATTACTATAGTAGTTTGATGACGCAGGATTAGTACTTTGGCAATACAGGGTTTCTTTTAAGTCTAAATACCGTGTTTCTCCAAAAATAAGACACCGTCTTATATTTATTTTTCCTCAAAAAAAAAACACGGTGGCTTATTTTCAGGGGATGTCTTATTTTTTTATTAAGTATGGTACAGTTTAACCTACAAGGTTAAACTGCCTATCACTATGGCTTATTTTCAGGGTATGACATATTTTGGGGGTATGGCTTATTTTCGGAGAAACACGGGAGTAACCAGAGTGGGGGGAAAGAATGTTTTGTGCCTTTAGCTAATTGAATCAATTAAAGGATTTATATCAAGCCTCAATATGAATTGCTCTAAGCAGCTAACAATACTGTAGTCAAAGCAGCATGAGTTATAAAAAAATCTTCAGAAAATAAGATGCATTGGTAAATTCATGTATTGTCGAGCTATCATAGTAGAACTTCATAGATGGCTAGTAAAAGCTAATACCACCAAGTCCAGTCACAATTTGTGAGCCTATGGTACAAAAGTAATTTTTGGAATAACTATGTGGTTCAATTTAAAGAGTGGTATTAATGTCTGAGGTTAAAAGGGAAACTGTCAGCAGAACAAGGAAGGAAAAAGTATTTGCCAATCCCCCCTCCCTCCTATAGCACTCATTCTCCAGAGGCTTGGGAGAACCCACTAGAGCAGATTTAGGAAGACATGGACGATGCTGAAAAGTGGAGATGGAAGATTGTCAGAAATGCTTTCCCTCTCTTGTCAGTAGGCCGTACCAGTGGGCATCACCCAATAATATTGCCATTTCAAACCATCCTGAAAGCACAAACTGCTGCAGCAAGGGATAGACTCCATGAGAGTGAAAGAGTAACACACACACACACACACATCAAAAATAATTCTTATGTTGTACACACAACCAGTTACTGAGTCAGTTATAGTTCTCACCTGGGACGATAAATGAATGTTTACAGAAGGATGCCAAATTAGAGAACGGTTGAATGAATATTAACAGAAGGGGCACTGAATCACTCTCTAGGAGTCTATTTAACAGAGAACCAAAATAGACAAACACGGAGAAAGGGCATGAATAATATAAGCTTTCTGAGAAAGCAGAACATCTGTGCTTTCAGATCAGACCGTCAGGAATAAGTCACTCATAAAGATAGACTTCAAAGGAAACTGAAGGGATTTAGGTAAGTTTATATAATGCCCAACAAAGGGTGCCAACTTGAGTAAAATATTGTGGGCGTCTAGGTAAGCCCTGCTCCACATAATTGACCATATGATGCAGTGAGCGCGCACACACCATTTGAATGGGAATGCCCATCAAATTTGTGGAGGCCCAGCCCCCTCAAATATTTTATAGTGGGGGGCCGAAATCCCCAAGGCCCCTAGGAGTTGGCTCCTATGGTGCAACAAGTACCCTATGTGAAATCAACTACAGGCAGGTCCCATTTATGCAAGGGTTACATGTGTCGGTATAATTGAAACCCCTCCTCAAAAAGCCTACAGACACCCTGTTCTGCCCCGCCCACATCCCGCTCCTTTAGTGACATTTCAGTGATGTCTTTATGACGTTTCCAGGTCACTTCCAGATTCGGTGCAATGCCCATATAAACAGTCGCACACATACAGTACTGGACACGGGTAAATGGGGAGCTGCCTGTAAACAGCCTCTCCTGGTATGCCCCACAGAGGACCTTATGGTCTGCAAATAACAACATCCTACAGATTCCGGGCCCCAGAGAAATCAGACTGACCTTGACCAGAGCCAGGGCCTTTTCGGTGGAACACTCTCTCACAAGAGACTAGGGCCCTGCGGGATTTGACATCTTTCCGCAGGGGCTAAAAGATGGAGCAGTTCCGCCAGGCCTTTGGTCAGGGTTCAGCCTGACTCATTTTCTCCTTATATAAGAACAAGCACGAAGAAGGTTCCCAGTGTGCTCACATGTGCTGATAATATCAGTGGAAACAGCTGGTAACTGCCTTCAATTTTAACCTGAAGATTGCCACTTGTCCAGTTTTAATTTTAATTTGTTTGAATTAATTGTGGGATATATCTTAATTAACTGATCACTTGTTTTTTATGCATTGTCTTACTTGTATGATGTTAGCCACTCTGAGCCTGACTTTGGCCGGGGAGCGCGGGATATAAATAAGTTTTATTAATATTATTATTATTAATCATTCCACTTCCACTGCGCAACTCCCTAACTCAGTGTTAACACCCGAGTTCACTCACCGCCCAAGTTTTGGTCAACCTGAAGATGGGGGCACTTTGTAATCCAGACACCACAGCCATAAGAGCATGTAGATTATTCAACTCATAGAGTTTCTGAGAAGAGAGGAAAACAGCAGTTTAGTGTCTAGTACTGTAATATATTGAGTTTGCCACAACTTAAATTATCAGCCTATTTTACAAAGACAAGTGGCACCATGAACAAAAAACTGAAAAACAGAGGAAAATTATAGCTCTCCAAAATTTTTACACAATGCCGCATGCGAATATGAGAGCAAGCCCATACCATTTTCAAAGACAGGTGTCACACCTGTGCCACATAAACCCCCCCACGTAAACACACGTAAACTCTGTGTTTCAAAACACACAGCTCAGATGAAAATGCATGCTGGGAAAAGAACCAGGTTGCAAATCGGCGCCCTCTAGCGTCGGCTACACTGGTACTACACCTATAGAACTTATATAGAACCTTCCCTCTAACAGCACCTCAGCTGCCGTTTACATACTAGGCCAAAGCATTTACAGACTAGGCCGGATGGAGGTACTGACTCGCCTGAGGGGGGTTGGGGGGAGGAGGGGACGGGAAAGGTCAGTACATGGTGGGGCCAGCCACAGGGAAACCCCAGGGGTGGGGGGAGGAGGGGGAGGGATACGTCATGGATCGACACAGGCTAGTGGCAGTCACAGGGATTAGCCACAGCAACGCGTGGCAGGGGCAGCTAGTAATAGATAAGCTTTGTGTGTGACCTTGGTCTGAAGTAAACTAAACACTGGCCAATAAACCATAGTTATGTCACCAATGCAAACACCCATGGGCAGTGATGTGGCATTCCTGTCTTAGTCATATACTAGCCACTGGATGGAAAATAATCAAACATTTATCTGCATCATGTCGCAAAAAGTATTCTTGCCACACCATACCCCAAACAAATGAATTAGCAATATTACACTTAACACCTTTTGATTGCTCTTTCAAAGTATAATCAGGAATCATCATCACTGAATATTGTTCGAATATTCCAGGTTAGAGTTCATATAACTGACTAGGCTACACATTTCCTCTAGTCATATGTAAATGGAGCCAAATATTTACTGAGCGTACTTCTAAACCTAGGTCTCTATCAACCCTGATTAAGGCTCCAGAACAAAAGTTTCTTACCTTAGCTGTTTTAATATAGTGGCTCAGAACTTCAGCTCGTATTTTTAATGTCTGTGCATGAAGAATTTCTCTAACTACCCAAAAACTTACCTAAAAAAAGAGAGAGTGGTAATAATACATATAAAAACAGAAAACAAAAGGTGGTATTGTTATAAGACTGGTGATTTTGACATTATTCTCATGTGTTTTCACATTATGAAAACTGATTTTAGTTAGCAGCCTAATTAGTTACCAGAAACATGCAAATTCATTCACTACTATGAGCATTTCTAAAGTTTTGCTGTTTAATCTAATTATATTAACAGGGTATATTAAACAAGAATTGCATAGTGAACTTACTAAGAAGATAAAATGTGTAACATATATACATAGTACTAATAATTAAAAATATTAAATAATTCAAACTTACTACTAGCATTGATATATATTGATATCAATTTCAACCCCAATACAAATTTCAGTTTCGATAAATGCTTTCCCAAATGCCTGTCATCAAAAATGGGAGGAAAGTTCCTCTTTGCATTCTGAAATAGCAGCTGTGTTGTGTGTGCCCAATTCTGCTCAGGACTGCGGCAGGAGCAAAGGGCTAACCCCACTTTGCTGTGCTGCCTACAACGAACAGATGGCCTATCCTTATTCACCATACATAAACCAGCTACATATAATAGATTAAATAAATTAATAAGTATTATTAATCAGTAGGCTATCTATCTATCTATCTAAATGTAAAAACGGCATGTGAGTGTGTTTCCACTTTTCACCGAAACCACTTGACCAATAGCGTTCAAATTTGCACACAACATCCCATGCGACCGTGAGATTAATCTTATGAAGTTTGCTAAGACAGACGCCACACCTACACCACGTAAAAAACCCCAAACCCCATGTTACAGAACACACCTCACCCAAAAGTGCATGCTGGGGAAAGATCCAGGTTGCAAACCATCACCCTCTAGCGGTGGCTACACTGGTACTACACCTATAGAACCTTCCCTCTCAACAGCACCTCAGCTGCCGTTTACATACTAGGCCAAAGCCTTTACAGACTAGGCCGAATGGAGGTACTGACTCGCCTGGGTGGGGGTTGGGGGGAGGAGGGGATGGGATAGGTCAGTACACGGTGGGGCCAGTCACAGGGATGACCCGGGGTGGGGGAAAGAGGGGGCGTAATACGCCACAGGATGGGACAGGTTGGGGGGAGTCACAGGGAAAACCCAGGGGTGGGGGGGAGGGGGCATGGATACGTCATGGATCGACACAGGGTGGTGGCAGTCACAGGGATTAGCCACGGCAATGTGTGGCAGAGCCAGCTAGTATTATATAAATCAGTAGGCTGACAAGGCTACGCTGAATGTACAGGTAAAATACCTCTGTAAACTGAAAATGATCCTAACCTGTGAATGCTGATCCATTCCTTCCCCTTTCCCTTGTTTTGTTTTACTTTGCTTTTTATTGTTAGTTATATAAACACAACACCCCCAATTCAATAAGGCAGTGCTTTTTTGGGGGGCACATCTTGTGAATCTGTTTGGCTTCATTGAGGGGCAGTATTTCAATATGAGTAGGAAAATGAGAGTACCCCCTAAACATTTTTTATAGAAAAAAGCACTGCAATTGCTATTACTGTAATAATAAAAATGGCACATATGCAAACTATATGGCGAGCATCACATCTAATTTGGCATTGACTTTTAGCCTTTACTGCAGGCATTGTGAATTTAAGGGAGAAAGGGGAATCAAGAACCTAGGAGGTACTAAAACTCATATGCTGATTTTGAGCAACAGGGAATTATTTGGACACATATTTCAAGCACACAGCATGTGGTGAGAAATAGTCTCGACATTGAAGTCTGCATCTTTTAGTGAATTTTAAAGTTTAGTTTCCGAAAAAAGTAGGAATGTGTTTCTTGAGAAATTTAGCTGGATTTGTCACTCCAATCAAGTGTTTACCTAGTTTATCTCATAATGAAGTTGTAAAGTCCCACATTTGTTTATTTATAATACAGCCATGGAATTCACCTCTCTTTAGTTCTGCATTGCTGTTGATGCCACAGAGACTCTGGAATTCCAAACCAAAACCCAAAGATTGCCACCAGAATAATTTAAAGTTGGAAAGCTTTCCAAAGAGTAAAACTTTATATAAGGGATGAGTTTGTGCTTTAATGTACTGTTGAAAGGGGGGGGGGAATGACAAGAGAGAAATATGTCTATTATGGCTTTGAAACAGCTGCTAGACTCCAGTGACTAGTAACAAGCTCACACGCACAATGGGACTCTGAAATGCAATCATGCAATACCTGCTGCCTTCTTGCACCCCTATCACCTCAAGTGATTTGAAGAGTCTTTCTGAAGAAGTTGGTGATGTGACATTGTTCTGGGTGGGAGTCATCCTGGGTGTGCATAGGCTCTTGAGAATGCCTAGAGGAAATCTCAATGTCCAGGCCAGGCCAGTGGCAGTACTAAGCAGGGCTGATATTTACACTATTTGAATAAGTCCTTTTGAGCACTGGAATCCCTGAACAAATAGACACTCCTGCCCACACATATTTTCTCAGCAGATATGTTTAATGTGTTCTACAATTTTGGTTTCAGATTTAATATAGAGAGTCATGAATTTCAGAATGCTACATTAATTCCTGAAAAAAATGAGATTCAGGGTGTTGTGAGAAGTCAGGCAATGGTACTTACCTAGGGAGCAACCCTGCTCAATTTCTGTCAGCAGAATCATAGTGGGCAACACAGCCCACCCTAAGCAGTCCAGACTTATCTAATCAGTAAAAAATTGCATCTCCCTGCTACTCAAGCAGAACTATGGTCTGCACTTGGGACACTCTGCCCTGATTAGGTCTGGACCGTCACCTTTCCCCCCAGGACTGTCCAATCAGTCTGTGACATTTTTGTATGTGCAGTGACAACCACACAGAAAACTATTATTTTGGAGTACTCCTTCCATCCAGCCTAATCCTCAGTCCAATCACTTTTCATCTCAGGTATCCCCTACCCCGGAAACCAAAAAATTAATTATCTTCCACCATGAAACAACACTGTTCAGTCTTCCTCAATCCAGCTTTTCTATGGCTCAGTCTGTTCCATCCACCCAGCCAATAGTTCAGCCTGCTGCTAGACCTCCATGGGATACTTCAAGACAGGCTGCTCCACCTTTAAATAGCCCGTTTCCATGCTTTCTCCCCCTCGTGTCATTATGTCTTTCCTGTGTTTGTTATTTTCCACAGCTGGAATTAGGAATCTTGAGGGAATACAATCCCTTAAGAAAAATTCTCTACTCTAGCAACATATGAGATGAGTTCTATGGAACCCAGGTTACTTGTTCGGAAACCACACAGCATTGGGACAAATGAAGCTTGGTGGGCCTTCGGTGCTCCCACTACATTGTTGGGCTATCTATGAATAGCCTGGAAAATATTTTGCTATCTAGAACACCAGATCCCCCTGGAACCAACACTTAACTCTGCAGATTCCGGATTCCTAATATCACTCCCCTGGAATAACATCCTCCAGCCCTGTAATGTTCTGACCCATTAAGTATAAGCAAACAAGTTAAGTATATGCCATTGGTCCAGGAAACAGGTGTAGCCTGTGCAAATGAGCTAACACACTGCATTGGACAATTTTAAGCTGCAAAGCCATTTTACTTTTTGATAATAATAATAATTTATTATTTATACCCCGCCCATCTGGCCGGGTTCCCCCAGCCACTCTGGGCGGCTTCCAACAAAATATTAAAATACAGAAATCCATCAGACATTAAAAGATTCCCTGTACAGGGCTGCCTTGAGATGCCTTCTAAAGATCTGGTAGTTGTTGTTCTCTTTGACCTCTAGTGGGAGGGCATTCCGGTGCCACTACCGAGAAGGCCCTCTGCCTGGTATAGTGTGATATCCTCCATAGCATGCTATCACCCTTGAGCAAAGATTTCAAAAAAATAAAAAAAATCATGCCTGTTATATGCATCCTACATTTTATTGAAAACTTAACTGTGCAATATGGCATGAAAACAGAGAGGAACCAAAGAAATGCTGCTTCCTATAATGCCAAATAGTAGTTATACGACAGAATTCAAATTGTGTACAAAAATCATACGGCATCTAGCACAGCTGATACAGCAAGACCTGCTGGCTACCTGCCTTGGAAAGAACTTGCTTGCCCTGTTTTATGTTAGTCCCCCTAATACTTATTACTTAACATTACCCATTTATTAAATTTGTATACCCCCCTTCATCCGCAAATCTCAATTCACAACCTAAAAATTCAAGATAAAAAACACAAACTACATAATAAGAAGAATGAAAGTAAACCAATTACCCCCCCACCCCATCAAAACTTCCTCTGTGTGCACCTGATTCCCAGAGGTATGGTATACTCTGCTTCAGTGCCTGTACATCATGAAAACATTCTGTAATAAAAATTTAATCTGTTCTTCTCTGAAACTTCCTCATATAGTCACTGCATGCAGTCCCTCCTGCATGCAGGAAGACAGGAGTCCCCTCTTGAGGTGGAGGTGGACAGCTCTCCAGAACACTAGTCCATCTCTCCAAAGTTTTAAAACAATGTCTACGCGGGCACAGAGTCCAACCACAGCTGTAAGTAAGCAACCTGTTCTTTCTGTAAAAAGGTTTGAATTCCACTTGAATATACAGTAATTGCTAATGTGTAAAATCATTTATTTTCTACTTTTTCTTCACTTTTTTCCTACTGGAATTACTCTCCTTTAAGACTATTTCTGAATATAAACAGTACAATGAATACCATCTTCCAATTTTCTTCCACTCTTCCGAAAAGTGTAACAGTATTCACATTTGGCAAGGATGGTAGTAGTAAATGGCTTACAGATGGCTTTTAGTAAGAGCATTCTGGATTTTAAAACTAGCAGGGGTATTGTGCAGTAGACTGTAGTATGTCAAGAGGATTCTAGTATTTCCATGGCTAATTATTTAACTACTTTCACATCTGTAGAAGCTGTGCCAAAGTGCATGAGTAACCTCTAAACTCAGATTTTGAGGTAGGGGAAGTAGGTGATGCAAATTGCAGTTTCTACATATATTGTACCTTTCACCTCCAGTTTGTGAAGAAAAGCCCCATTGTACTATGTTGTGTGAGAACTGCTGCTACACTGGTGTCAATTATTTGTCAGAAAATCTATGTCTCATGGAATGTGCATATTCCAATACCCGAGCTTGACTGTCTTTGCAGTGAGATGTAGCTATGAGAAGTTGTTCATACCATTTTATTTTTAAAAGATATTAAAAATAGAATGAATTTAGAATTAAGGCACTAACACATCAGCTCTAATAGACATTAAAAAGTCAGACCATTCTTGCAATAGATATGTTAACAATGAGGAACACAGAATATCCCTGAAAGGCTTTAATTAATGCACACACACGCACACACACACTGCTTCTGTGGCAAATATTTTTCTAATTCGGTATTGTCTTCTAAAGTCAGCATCTTAATTGTAATATTTTATTGTAATTCAATAAAATAAGGAGCACTTCTGGCTCCTAATCCTCTCTCTACCTCTTTCAAGTTGCTTCCTCCTGTCACTTCCATCCCAGAACAGTCACTGCTGCCATTGCTCACAACCCCTGCTCCTGTTCTTAAGAGAGAGACCACCTGAAATAAGGTTGCAGGCCACTGTTAGGGAACCCTTATTAAGTAGTGGCAGCTGAGCCCTCCATGCAAGGAGGAGAATGCAGTTCCTTATGGGACTGGCTACAGAGGGATACGGTCCTTGCTTCTCTGGCTATACCTGTCCACAAGGCCCCCTTTGATGTATTCATCATAGTATATGCTTCTAATAGTTCCTTGACTGGGTTTGAAACCACAGCAATTTTAGCAAAGATCCCCGGACCTGCCTCAAGCTGTAGAGGGAAACTTTGTATGAAGTACCATATATTCTCTGCAAAATGTCTTGTGTTTGTAGTCACCGTGGTACATCTTGGTGAGCCCAGCATCACTAGCATGACGTCCATAGCATGCACTAGTATGAAGGTGTGGCTGTGTGCAGCACAAACATGTGCCATGCAAACTGTCACTGAAGTTGTAGTTAGCGCATGGAGGGTTTATATTCTAGGTAGTGTTGTGCTGTAATTGGATGCTGAGACTTGCCATATCCCAGAGACTTCTGTGCCACCAAGGCATGGCCAGTGAAGCACGGGATAAACAGAAGTGTGGGTGAGTTAATTAAAACATCAGCCTAGAGTAATAAAGGCACCGTGTGTTAGTAGCTAAATCCTGCCATGACTTATAGAGGTGCCTAAACATAGGGGTGGTAAACTTGTAGAACTTAGTTCTCAGCTCTACCCTAATAGGGAAGCTTGAGAGGCCATGGTAAATGAGAAAACTAGACTAAAGCCCAACTTTGGAAAAGTGTTAAAAAGAAAAGCCCACTAAGCTACCCCATGGAGGAAATCCCCAGTTAACTCACCATCCTTTGCCCACTTCCCATTTAATCAACACCCTGGGTGTATGGTGGGCATGCAGACCATATGGTGAATTGCTTGTCTGGTGCGAAGGCTGCAGGTGTCACCTGTCATCTAGCAGAAGGGTCAGTGGTTATGATGCACTTTGACACAAATGACATGGGGAAATGTAGTTGTGAGGTCTTGGAAATGAAACTTAGGTTGCTAGGTAGGATGTTGAAAGCCAAGACCTTCAATGTAGCTTTCTCCAAAATGCTACCAATTCCATGCACAAGGTCAGCTTGACAGGCAAAGCTGTGTGGTCTCAATGCATGGATGAGACAATGCAGCAGGGAGGAGGGGTTTGGCACTGCAGAACATCTTGAAACAACCTGGGCCTATAGAAAACAGACAGAACCAGACTGGAACCAGACTGTTGGCACTTAAAATTAAAAAAGGTAGCAGAGCAGCTTCTAAACTAATTTTAAGGGTAGAGACACAGGAGCTGAAGAGGGTCTGTTTTGGAACAAACCTACCACTGGCAATGAAGATGAAAATAATAATAATAATGATAATTTAAATGGGTGGGGGAAAGAACCTCGCAATGTGATTGCAGGGCTACAGGACAGTAATTCAGAGAACTCAAAACATAGTAGGCTGAAAAGCAATGGAGCTCCATGAACCATACATTGGGGTGACCTACATATACAAGTCCATACCTACACCTGAGACTACTGTTCAGGAATCCTAACAGTCTAGAGGAAAGAAATGAAAAGGCCTTCATGTTTCTGATATTGTCAAACAGTTAGGAGTCAGAAATTCTTGCTGATCTAATATAAAATACTGGATCCCAATGCATCTTCCACCCATTCCTTCAGTACACTCTCCAAACATGGTCAATTCAGGGATGTAAATAACAAGCTAGCTTATTGAGAATAAAGTTTCAAAACAGTTTTAAAACAGCTAATTATCATACATGCAGCCAGAGAGGAAATCCAAAACACTATTCAGTCAAATACACAGTAACATTTAACAAAAGAAGTTGCGTTTTTTAAAGCTTCATGTAAATGGAATAATTTGATGTACACAGCAAAGGTGCCACATGTACACAGAAAACTTACATGGTTGAATCTTCTTGTAAAGGCAACTGCATTTGGTGCAGAACTGTATTTTTCTTTTTTATTCCAACCGCAGCTTGACAGTTCCTGGATTAACAGTGAGAAATAGTTTAAGGCTGATGTAACTGTTTACCCACATTTTGAAACAAGGTAGGATTTTCTTATTTTATTATCAGTGCAGTTAACACAGTGCATCAAATAAAACACAAAACAACACTTTTCCTAATGGTTGCCAATAAGACTGCAATTCTGATATATAAATGTGAGTTCTTTCCTCTTAATTTTATGAGCTCCAACTGAACTTTTTAATAAGTTATAACAGCATATAAGATCCTTCAGGCTTGCAAAGTAAAATAACATGGAGCAAGATTTGGCTTGACACATACTTCAACAATTTTTTAATGGACTATTTAATGGGGAAATTAACCATTAAGTACAGAACTGACCACCTGGGACAGGAATAGCTACTGAGCTGTCACCTGGTCATGAATATTTAAATTTGCCCAATTGTGTCCTTCAGCTCTGTCCACTGATTCTTCCAGCTGCGAAATGCCAGAAATGATAACTGCATCTATTATGTCCAGTTGATGCGTAACAGGAAAACAGTATTGTCAGTGCTTGATTCATACAAAATGGCAAAGTATTGCCATTTGCTGAAACCTCACACACCCATCCCTCACTTCCTGATTTGATCAAACACAACTTTTCAGTTGCATCTAAATTGTGCCAACTATGGCATTTGCAAGCTGTCTACAGACCATAACTAGAAATCCACTTCAAACAAGTAAATGAAGGAGAGCATGCAAAAGTGGGAGGGGGAGGTATACAAGCCTGAAGCTTCAGAATAAATGGCCAACGTATGGGGATGGGAGCTGTTATATGTGAATTGAGCCACTGAGCTCCTCAGGTCACTTGATCACAATGGCATCGTTTACACTTCCTTGCTATCTATCCTCCCAAAGAGATGCGTGCTTCCAAAAAGAAAAGAAAAGGCGGGGGGGGGGGGATTTTTCTATAATGCAAAGTATGTCTAAAAATTTTACACTACAAGAAAAGCCAAGAAAACTGATTACAATAACTCTACAACTCTGCCTTCCAGGCTGTGAAAGGATCTAAAGAACACTGTGAAGATGGATCTAGCACACAGCAAGACTTAGTGGCCAGTACTGTGAATAATCACGCCCACTTTTACTCTCAACTGCATATTCCATATTTGTTATCCACAGCAGGGTATCAAACCAGTCAATGACTGGTCAAATAATTAAGCATTTCAATAATTAAAATAGAAAAAAGGGCCAATGCTAATCACCAAAATGTTTATTATGAAACAACACATTTAAATTACAAAAAGGGTTTTTCCTTTTAGTTTTTCACAGGGGTGGCCAACTTGCTGCATTATTGCCATTGGCAGTCTGTGGAAGTCCTGGACCATTGTAGGAGAGCTTGTCATCCTTGCTATGGCATTAAATCAAGCCTGCTTTTCTGCCTCCCTCCAGCACCATACTCAGTTTTAAAAACCGTCAAGAAGTTAATTGCAAATTACTTTAGAACAACGCCCAGACATTGCTTTTTCAGCAGTGAACAGAAGATGACTGAAGTCCCTTCAGTCAAAAGATCCAATCAATTTAGTAATAAAGGTTGCCCGATGAATTTAGCATGGTTGGGAATGAATGCTACATCAATATAAACTGAAATATGGCTGTTGATTCTTGGTATTCATTGGTACTTGACAATATTTTCTTAAACTCTCAGATTGGGCAGCTAACACAAAATACAAAAAATGCTTATTCATATGTGCTTAAAAGAAAATAGTCATATGGGCCATGTTTTCAATCACAATTAAAATAAAACTTGCCTAGACCCAATTCACTGATGTTGTAAACCCAAAAGCTACCTATCAGACTGGATATTGACATGCACCAGACTAATTGTTACTGTGAAGCTGATCTGAATTATATTCCATCCCAGAAATTAACAGGGACATGAAGTGCTTGCATATTAAGTTACTTAAAGACCAACTAAGTTTTTATTTTGGTATGAGCTTTCGTGTGCATGCACACGAAAGCTCATACCAAAATAAAAACTTAGTTGGTCTTTAAGGTGCTACTGAAGGAATTTTTTTATTTTACTTCGACCCAGACCAACACGGCTACCTACCTGTAACCATATTAAGTTACTAATCTCTTTCATATCTTATACTTCATTTATAAAAAATCCTTCTAAGCTTTGAACGTGATTCAAAATCAGCATCAAGTTAATGATTTTCAACATGCTAGCTATAGCAGGCATAAATTGCTTAAACACCTTATGGCTTACAAGTCAAAGATGCAACATGTCCCCACAGAATAGAGGGGACTTCACCTGTAAAGACATCTCAGAGTATAGGCTTGGTCTGACTCAGGAGCTCCTAAGTAAAAAAAAAAAACTTGCTAGGGAAACGACACACTCTCCTTACCACTGGTCTAGCCCAGGCATAGGAAACCTTCGGCTCTCCAGATGTTTTGGACTACAATTCCCATCATCCCTGACCACTGGTCCTGTTAGCTACGGATCATGGGAGTTGCAGGCCAAAACATCTGGAGGGCTGAAGGCTGCCTATGCCTGGTCTAGCCACTGTAGGTTCTGCACCAAGATCTAGTTGCTGACGCTACCTGCAAGGAAGCTACCAGCTTGGGGAGTGGGGGCTTCTATGTGGAAGCTCCCTTGGGATGGCAGCCAAGATGTTCAGCCAAGATAAAAGCAGTCACTCACACTCTTTTTCTGGTTATTACAAGTGCATTCTACTTCCCTCCAGGTCCTACCTGCTGCTCCACCTTTCCTGCTCTATATCCCTACAACTGCATTTTAACACTATCAATTCTCTGGTAATTTTTGGAGTTTACAAGGATGCCAGACTGAACACAGGATTGCAGCACCTCACAGACTGTCCAATGCTAACTGGAAGATCAACATTACATACATATGCATTAACACTATTTCTCAAAAGCAGATTTTATTAGTAAAAATGCTTTGGATGCCAAATTCTGCTGATTTGATAGGTATGAGGAGCTACGTGTTCTAAAAATAGGAAATGATTAAGTATTGAGACAATGAAACAATAATTCCAAGATAAACAATTTTGCTCAGGACTAATTTTGTTAAAGGAGCAGTGTTCATTAATTTCAATGATAAAACATTAACAATTATTTCAAACCATCTCTATGATGTATTTTATATCTGCCAGGCTATTACAATAACCCTTCTGTAATCTAGTGTGAAAGCAGTATTTACCAAACTGAGGTACAGTGTTAGTTCCTTATAAGAAACTCCTTTTGGAAGACGTTAATTTGATCTGGAGTGTGCTTTAAAAGGTACACACAATTAAGTATATCACAAATACTGCAAATCCTTAAAGTAAGGCAAGTTAAGGACATATTCAGAGAAAACAAAACAGTCTAGGCTGGATTTGTTACACTAAGAAACTGCTCATTTCACAGCAGCTTGAAGGCCATCATTAAAGGATGCTTACGAAAGAACTGCATTTTCATCTTTAAACAGAATAGTTATTCATGCAGGAATAGCTTTATCAAGCTGGACACCCCAAAACAAAACACATCTGTTTAACCCACTAGTGCATGATTTCATTTGAGAAAGAGAGCAGAAGTCATTTTAAAATAAAGCATGCATGCTAGTGAATGCATTTTTTTTAAAAAAAAATTAGTTTATACTTTTAGGAAATGAAAAAAATGGTTTGTACTTTGCTCTGATCTAAAATTATTCATCATTTAGAAACAACTACCTTCATGTCAGTGCTACTTTGCACAGTCAGGACAGAAAAAGTGCCTGTAAAAACAGTCCACAGAAAATGGAAGATGAAACTTGAGTAGAGTTCCACAAAGTAAATACAGTATATGCCTTTCTTCTCAATGAAAATGTGTGTGATTGTGGGTCTGACCATACCTACATTTGTTTGAGCACCACCTACTTAATGGAGTGTGGCAGCTGAGAAGTTTTCCACCAAGATAATGCAGCCATCAGCCTGAAAAAGCTCCCCACCCCATCATAATCCAAAGTTTGGCCAAATATCCAATAATTTCCGATCCTGCTCCAAGCTTTCTTGAAAGCAGAGATGACTTGGGGGAGAATAATAATTAGTGGTCACCACAAATTATGGCTGGCTAATAACTTCAGTGCCCTTGTATCAGTAATCTTCAACTTTGTTATCATGGAATGTTTGGAACAGGAATTAAATATTTTCTCAACATTCAAACTCACTCAGAAAAACTATATATATATAAAAATTGACCTGTCTCCCTAGAGGTTCAATTCCATACCAACTATAAGAAGAACTGAATAGCAAAAGTATACTTCATTGTACCGTTTTCTTCCTTTGCCTACCAACTAACAGTTCACTGGTCAACCAAATTACTCCAGATGACACCACTAGGTACCATTTTAAAATTATGTAACATGAAACACAAATTATTTGTACATATGCATACACACACTGGCACACATACTTAGTTCCAGAATATATGCATGGGTTGACATAATAAGGAAACCTGGCTTAGATTTATGTAAAATCAAAAGGTTATATAAGAAAAACTTACCTCGGGCTGAATAGCTTTAAATACAGGAATATCCATTAGTGTTATCTGGCCCTTTGAAAGAAAGTGATAAGGAAAGTAAGAGTTGTGTCTTTTAGAAATGAATGTTTCAAGATTGGGCTAGCTTTTTATTATTAAATACTAGAGAAATGGCCATCATAAAATGGTGTGCCATCTCATTGTTCCCTGACCCTACAATGAGCCATCTCTGCTTCCTGGAAAAGAGAAAATCAACAGTGGCAGAGGCTTAGATCATGGGCAGGCAAACTAAGGCGCTGGGGCTGGATCAGGCCCAATCACCTACTAAATCCAGCCCACGGATGGTCTGGGAATCAGCATGTTTTTACATGAGTAGACGGTGCCTTTTATTTAAAATGCATCTCTGGGTTATTTGTGGGGCATAGCAATTCGTTCATCCCCCCCCCCAAAAAAATGGTCCGGCCCCCCCACAAGGTCTGAGGGACAGTGGACCAGCCCCCTGCTGAAAAAGTTTGCTGACCCCTGGCTTAGATGCTAGGAATCCAGAAGAGGAGTGTAAACTGATCTAGCCTTTTCAAAGACAGATCTGGATCATTTAAATGTTGGAAGTACAACAGTTGAATACAACTATCGTGTTCATCACATGGTAGAAAACTGGCTGGATAATCACATTTAATGTCAAAACAAATCTATATAAATAAAAATGTAAATGTCTGTTTGTTACTAATCTATGCTCTCCGAAAGTACTTGACCGATTGCTTTGAAATTTTGCCACAACGTTGCGTTCGTATACGCAAGTGTTTTTATATACCTAGATTATATAGATGTCACACCTGTGAAAGGTAAAAACATGATTTTTTAGAAAACCAGCGCCATCTGCTGGATGTTAAAGCAACACAGCCGAGGAAGCTGCATCATAATCTCAGGCCTCAGCTGCTGCCATTGGCTAAAGACTATCTGTGACATCACAAAAAACATGGCAACCTACTGAATATAAATGTGCAAGCACGCAGAGGCTGCTGGGAGTGGCTGTCTGGCGGGCGGGGGCCGGATCCTGTCCCTTCATCCGCCGGAACCCGCTGGGGGAACGGGAACCGGCCCAGCCCTCCCCAAGATGCACATGGGGTATGCAAGGGGGAGAGAGGGGGGTCAGGGTGGCGAATGCCGTCACGCAGGAGAATTATAACGTTACACGGCAGAGGGAGTGTTGTGACGTCATGCGGCTGGGGTGGGGAACGGGGGCACTGATGGGTTTGGGGCCCATGGGTTTGGGGAGGATGAATGGGTCGGGACGGGGTGGGGGGACTTTCCACAACACGCATGGGTGGGGGAGTTACTTATTTAGCAGACTGAGCCACAGCAACACGTGGTCGGGAACAGCTAGTTATATCTAAAATGTTAAGGAATTAGTAAGAGGGAAGATATGGAGGTCTCGTACACCCCAGGTAGTGTGGTTGCTGACCTTGAGCCAGACATCTTGGAGAGTGAAGTCAAATGGGCCTTAGAAAGCACTGCTAATAACAAGGCCAGTGGAAGTGATGATATTCCAAGCTGAACTATTTAAAATTTTAAAAGATGGTGCTGTTAAGGTGCTACACCCAATATGCCAGCAAGTTTGGAAAACTCAGCAATGGCCAGAGGATTGGAGAAGATCAGTCTATATCCCAATTCCAAAGAAGGGCAGTGCCAAAGAATGCTCCAACTACCGCACAATTGCGCTCATTTCACACGCTAGCAAGGTTATGCTTAAAATTCTGCAAGGCAGGCTTAGGCAGTATGTGGACCGAGAACTCCCAGAAGTGCAAGCTGGATTTCGAAGGGGCAGAGGAACCAGAGACCAAATAGCAAACATGCGCTGGATTATGGAGAAAGCTGGAGAGTTCTAGAAAAACGTCTACTTCTGCTTCATTGACTATGCAAAAGCCTTTGACTGTGTCGACCACAGCAAACTATGGCAAGTTCTTAAAGAAATGGGAGTGCCTGATCACCTCATCTGTCTCCTGAGAAATCTCTATGTGGGACAAGAAGCTACAGTTAGAACTGGATATGGAACAACTGATTGGTTCAAAATTGGGAAAGGAGTACAAGGTTGTATATTGTCTCCCTGCTTATTTAACTTATATGCAGAATTCATCATGCGAAAGGCTGGACTGGATGAATCCCAAACTGGAATTAAGATTGCCGGAAGAAATATCAACAACTTCAGATATGCAGATGACACAACCTTGATGGCAGAAAGTGAGGAGGAATTAAAGAACCTTTTCATGAGGGTGAAAGAGGAGAGCGCAAAATATGGTCTGAAGCTCAACATCAAAAAAACCAAGATCATGGCCACTGGTCCCATCACCTCCTGGCAAATAGAAGGGGAAGAAATGGAGGCAGTGAGAGATTTTACTTCCTTGGGCTCCTTGATCACTGCAGATGATGACGGCAGGCACAAAATTAAAAGACGCCTGCTTCTTGGGAGAAAAGCAATGACAAACCTAGACAGCATCTTAAAAAGCAGAGACATCACCTTGCCGACAAAGGTCCGTATAGTTAAAGCTATGGTTTTCCCAGTAGTGTTGTATGGAAGTGAGAGCTGGACCATAAAAAAGGCTGATTGCCGAAGAATTGATGCTTTTGAATTATGGTGCTGGAGGAGACTCTTGAGAGTCCCATGGACTGCAAGAAGATCAAACCTATCCATTCTTAAGGAAATCAGCCCTGAGTGCTCACTGGAAGGACAGATCCTGAAGCTGAGGCTCCAATACTTTGGCCATGAGAAGAGAAGAATCCTTGAAAAAGACCCTGATGTTGGGAATGATTGAGGGCACTAGGAGAAGGGGACAACAGAGGACGAGATGGTTGGACAGTGTTCTCGAAGCTACGAACATGAGTTTGACCAAACTGCGGGAGGCAGTGCAAGACAGGAGTGCCTGGCGTGCTATGGTCCATGGGGTCACGAAGAATCGGACACGACTAAACGACTAAACAACAACAAGAGGGCTTAGTCACAAATACTAAATTCCATCAGAAAGCTTAGCAATTATGTTAAACTATAATAGGGGCTATACATACATACATAAAGGTAAAGGGACCCGTGACCATTAGGTCCAGTCGTGTCCAACTCTGGGGTTGCGCACTCATCTCGCATTATTGGCCGAGGGAGCCGGCATACAGCGTCCAGGTCATGTGGCCAGCATGACAAAGCCGTTTCTGGTGAACCAGAGCAGCACACAGAAACGCCGTTTACCTTCCCACTGTAGCGGTCCCTATTTCTTTATCTACTTGCACTTTGATGTGCTTTCGAACTGCTAGGTTGGCAGGAGCTGGGACCAAGCAACGGCAGCTCACCCCGTCGCAGGGATTCGAACCGCCGACCTTCTGATCAGCAAGCCCTAGGCTCTGTGGTTTAGACCACAGTGTCACCCGTATCCCATATAATTAATATACCCTTTTACTCATTATCTGCCCTCCTCACATATTTATAGCAAATAATCCTAACAAATTAGAAAAAATTGAAGAAATGAAGAAATTTCCTCAGACAAAAAAGACCCAACCATCACAAACCACAGACATGGCTGTTCCTACCCCGGGAGACGAAATAAAAGGCTTCAGAAAGTCCTGTCTGATTCTTCTAGAACAGGCATGGGCAAACTCAGCCCTCCAGATTTTTTGGGACTACAACTCCCATCATCCCTAGCTAACAGGACCAGTGGTCAGGGATGGTGGGAACTGTAGTCCCAAAACATCTGGAGGGCCAAGTTTGCCCATGCCTGATATAGGAGAAGGTATCATCTCTATCAGGAATGTTCTCCAGCACAATCTGGTAAATTATGTGATCATGCTATTTATCAAGAAAAGAGATGCCGGAACTGAGTTCAGGTAAGTTCAGGTAAGGCAGCCCTGTTTAAGGAGCAGCCCTGTTTAGGGAAGCTTTTAATGTTTGATGGATTTCTGTATTTTAATGTTTTGTTAGAAGCCGCCCAGAGTGGCTGGGGGGACCCAGCCAGATGGGCGGGGTATAAATAATAAATTGTTGTTGTTGTTGTTGTTGTTGTTGTTGTTGTTGTTATTATTAGTTCCGGCTTTAAAAAAAAGCCCTGAATGTAATAAACATTAGGAAGGAGAAGGTAGGTGTAAACAGGCAAAGAGAAAATTGAATAAGGCTGGACTCTTATACAGTTACCTGGGAGTGACTCTTACTAACCTTAATGGGGCTTCTGAGGAAACATTTAAAGGATTGGACTGTAAGACTATTAAATTAGCAAAACACTTACTTATTAATTACTTACCGCATATTCCTCAGGCGTAACCTTTAGAACATCAAATACCACTGCATCAAAACTTTTCTTCAGTTCAGCAGAACCTTTGTCACTTAATGACTCTGAGCTGCTACTCTTCTAAGAAACCAAAAATACAAAATTGAAAATGTGAATGTATACATGCTTCAAATCTGAAAGAGAGGCCTTGGTAAATAAAAACATTTCAGCCTGGCGACTAAAAACTGACGATGATGGCGCCAGGCATTTTTTCCTGGGGAGAGCATTCCACAAAGGGATTCCACTAAAACATTTTGTTTTCATGTACCTAGACTGTACCAAATTTTAGAGACACCCTTTTCCAAGTTTTTAAAAAACAGTTTTAAAAGTTTCATGATCCCTGCTTAAAACACTCCAGCAAAGAACAGGAACTTATTGTGTACCAAAACACATCCTTCCTTCAAGCTGCACTGTTGTATGCATATATTATGTTCCTGCATATTTTTTTTGAGTTGACTGTTGCTGACTCCTTACCTCTGAAGCAGTAGCTGCAATATTAACATTGCTGGGCTGCCCATTCATTAGGTCCATACTGTCCACACCATTGGTTTACTGCCCTACATTTGCAGCGATGGCTTTACTGATTCATCTTCAGAGTCATCACTCCTAAAAGAAAATTTAAAAAACAGCTTATGGTTCCATAAATCAAGAAAGTCAGACAGATCATCCAAAGTGTAACATGTTTGGCCAATTATGGAATTACAGAAGACCTCAATCAAGTAAATATACCATATTATGCAACTGATATTGTGATTCCCTTGCAATCCAGTTGACCCTTCAGAAGATTGTGGCAAGATTATCTGGATGATACACAATAGAAAATTAGATCTAATTGGTTATTTCATGCGACAAAGTTCAATTTTGAGTGCACTATCAAATAGTGAAGTATTTGTGCCAAAATAGTAGAGGACCTGAATTCCATCTGTATGAATACTACATGTGCTTTTAATTTAAGACAGAAAATCTTAAAGTCTCTGATGGTTCAGAAGAATCGCTACAGAGAAAGGGATAAGGGGGTAAGATCTTGTTCCTGCTTCTTGGTCTTCCTGCTCCCATCTCCTGCCTCATCCATGGAACAGAGATTCTCTGCCCAATAAGAGCATGTGGCTGCCAGAGGCTTGGCCAAGAGGGAATACAGCCTTTAGGCCTAAAAAAGGTTCCTCATCCCTGAATTAAATTAAACAAAACCTGAAAGTTCAATAACATATATATGCTTATAAAATTGGTTTTATAAAAGTTGTTATTCTTAAATTGATTTGGGATGTTTTATGGAAAGAGATTCAAATTATTGCAACTCTAATGTTATTCCCCTTATCTTAGGCTGCAATGCTATAATTATGGCATGGCCCTTCCCAAAAAATGGCTGCCAAACCTCTTCTGTTCTGAACTGTGGAAATTAGTAAAATAAATAAATAAATCATATAGTCCGACAGGCACTTGGTAACTGCTCTCATTTTATGTGCACAATTATTCTGTATTTAAGCACATGTATGATATATTATGTTGTAGTCTCATTACAATGCTGGTTGCTGCTTTTAATAGGATTTTCTTTGGCAGGAAAGCAGTTTGTGATGTAAATAAATAGCTTTAAAGAGATCTAAATAAAGGAATACATTAGCTTGATTATCACCAATTGCTTAGCTAATCGGAGACTATTAATGCATTAAGTTGTTTATTTTAAGAGTGCTGCTTGTTTTCATCAGTTTACAGAATGCATATTCATGCTGCTGTTTAGCCAACATCATTTTAAAATGAGAATGGAAACCTTTGATAACTGCACATTTACAAAAATAGTTGGTCTGCCTTCTACTTGATGCATTGCTGCCACCTTGTGCTGAGAACAAATCCCAACAAACTTTTATTGGTCCTATTTCATAGTGATTTCCTGTGTAATTATTTTTAATCAGATATTGGTCACATTCATATTATTAAATTTGATCTTATTAAGCTGAGATTTGTACGCAGCACTTTGTTTCTTCCTTAATGGAATGAAGCAAGTAAAGGAAGTAATCTCTAATTAAACAGCTTCCCATTTCATTCAAACTAGGAAACTATGGCTGCCACATTCAGAACAAGCTAGGATATTTAACTACCTTCAGACTCTATGGTTTAATATACGGACTTGTTCAAAAACCAATAAGCAAAGTTTCCTTGTTTAGAGGAAATTGGGGGGGGGTGCCTCAATCTAAGCATGTTTAAAGAGATTCACTTTAGGGCAAACAAACAAAACTCACTTCCCTTATATTGGTGGGGTCTGAACTGAAAGTGGCAGTGACAGACCAATAAGGAGATCCTGTGGAGATTGTTCTCCAAACCCTCTGGAGCAGATTTTGAGGTTGAGGGTATGTGGGGGGCTGCAGGGAGCAGGGTGGAAAGTTACCCTGTGCAAGGGCAAGACTCTTGGGCACACTGGATAGCAGCATTCTGGGCCAGAGGAGCCAGGACAGCAGTTGCCGACCTCCGAAGACACCAAGGTGGCTGTGCACTGAATGATTCCTGCCACTCCCCAGAGGAGAAAGAGGAGAAAGAGACAGGAGGAGATGGACTTGGAGGAGTCTTTTCCTGTTCTTGACCTAACCCCTTCAGATCCAAGGCTACTAACCATGGATAAGTATGCTGAGTGATAACCCACTTGCTACCTTCCATGGAGATGATATCACAGAAAGGGAGTGCACCCTGGAGAAGGCAAGCTGAAAGGAAGGAGTAGGAAGTATTCAAACCATAAGTTTCCTGCCTTTGTAACCAATCCCGACAATATCCAGATAGGCTCCAATACACAAGGGGAGATTCCAATAGGCTTTGGAAGGCACAGTGGATAGAAAGATTCCTGCCACTTCCCAGAGGAAGAGAGATGTGGTGGTAGTAGGTGACTCTCTACTGAAGGGGACAGAGGCAGTAGTGTGCAGAGGAAACAGAATGTCCCGGGTGGGATACTATCTTTTCCTATATTATACTATAAAAAAATTCCTTCAGTAGCACCTTAAAGACCAACTAAGTTTTTATTTTGGTATGAGCTTTCGTGTGCATGCACACGAAAGCTCATACCAAAATAAAAACTTAGTTGGTCTTTAAGGTGCTACTGAAGGAATTTTTTTATTTTACTTCGATCCAGACCAACACGGCTACCTACCTGTAACCTATATTATACTATATTACACTACACAGAAATGTTTAAATGTTTCTTTGATTGTCCTTGAATCTTCCCACCACACTTGCTATCCCCTCCTGTCACATCAATGTGGTGTGCCATGCCCTTTGAGAACCTCTGATCTAGAGAGGGGTTTCCTACTTTCACAACTTCCTGAAAGGAGGCCATCAACACATATGTGCCCAGTGATGTTATTCCTTCTTGAATGCCTCATTTGTGATGCGCTTTAATAAAAACAAGATTTCCCTCTTAGGGTGGATCTACACACAGGGAAACCCCCACTATAAATAAGTCAGAAATTAAACTGTTGTAACAAAAGAAAGATTGCTTTGCTAGGATAATGGCAATTCCTCCTGATTCATCAATGTACCATTTGCTGTATCAATGCTTCCTGTATTGGGGATGTTTAACTCCTTTCATCTTTTTTTACGACATGCCAACTACAAAATAATTAAAAATAGTCTTATTTGATTTAATTCTCTGAAATCCTACACAACTAGACTTCAAAAACTCTCAACGTTTGCAAAGATGAGAACTCTGTGACCCTCCAGGTGCTGTTGGATACCAACTCCTGTGAGCTCTAGCCAGTATGGCCAATGGTGAGGAATAATAGTATTTGTAACCCAGTGTAAGAGGGAAAGACCTCCTACCTAAGTGATACTTTCTAAAAACCTGGAAAAGTGGAAGCTGCATGCTTTACCTTCTAGGGAAAAGCTATATTCCCAGGCAATATGATTCTATAAAGAGGTTTATCCAGACAATTCAATATTGTAAAGGCTCCTTATTTCAGCCTTTATACTATAATAATATATATTTACAAAATATATTTTTAGAAAGTTGTTTGTCTCTTTACTCTCTATGCATTTAGGCACCTCTTAAAATATCATAATCATATTTTGCATAATGGTTCCTAAGATCAAACAAGAAGTTTCTGTCAGGTTTCGGATACATTCTGAATCAAGACAGCCAACTGAACCTTTCAAAACTACACTGATTTTTTTGGTTTCTTAGGATTCCCAACAAAATCCAGGAACTTTCTGCTAGTATAATAATAAAACAGGGTACAGTAGATCAAAAGTCAATAGTCCATGCAAGTATCAATTAATTTCCATCCTCTGTTAAATCCCAAAATTCAGTATTCAAGCAGGCAAGGCAGGCAGGCAGAGCACTGCGTATTTCCTCTTCTAGCCTCACATTTTAAGCATCCTCTTCCCCCTCCCCACCTAACCTCGGCTCAGAGCCTTGGTTATTGTCACAGTCAGGAATTCAAACATTCTAACAAGGTCAAACTGAGCTGCAAGATAACACCCAGACACTGCAATCTCTAAAAAGCATTCCCATGAGGTTCACACTGTTCACTTGTTTACAAATGGACACCAACATGGATTTTCTCTGACTTTCTTTGGAGACTTTGGAGGCAACAGCAACACCTGAGAGGGCCACAGGTTCCCCACCCCTGATTTAAAGGACAGATCTAAGAAATCATTAAAGATATATACTGTAATTATTTGGAAAGCAGAACAAGTGATACAATGCTTCATTCAATAATAAGTGAGGTGGGTGGATAAAATATTCTGAACCTCAATGTGCTTCTGTTTGGAGTAAATTTGTACCGTGCAGCCAGGTCCTTTTTCAAATGAAGGATTCTGAATTGAGTGATTTGCTTGTGCCTGAAAGCATACTGGAGGAATGTGATGGTATCCCACCAGCATTCCTCTATGGTGTTGGAACAAAAAACAAACAAACCAAAACCAAAACCTCAATAGGCACTATATACCCCTTTGCTGCTATCAGGGGAAAACATTTAATCTCAATAAACTAGGACTAGTTAACTAATACAATAAATAAAAGTGTTTAAATGAACCAAGGGTCATGCAACTATAATTAAGGACAATAATTACACTTTAGCCCCACAATGTCTCCAACCTAAAAGTTTGCTTTGCACTTTCAATCATAGTACTTCTCAAACTTAAGATTTATAAACACTGTACTTGCAAAGCCTTCCAAGTTATACATATAGATTCACTTTACCCCATCTCATATTGCACTTTCAGTCACACTTTAATCTGGGGGAAGATAGTTGCACAAGTACCGTATTTTCCCCAAGGGTTCTCATATCATTTAAACCAGGTACAGGTGGCTTCAGGTTGAGCCACGTATCTGTGCTGGGAAGGGAAAACAAGGGGCCCTTCTGCTCTGAGCCATTTGCTGAATAAAAAATAAGCTGTCAGTACCTTCTCTCAAATGTATTTTTCTTTACCTAAAATTCAGTATTTTGTCACTCTAAACTCCCTTTCCTTCCACTTTGTACACTTTGATGACCACAGGTCAATGATCAACAAGACATAACATCAGTCACTGCAAGATCTTAAAATGGAGGGGAACCACAAATCTTCCTTCAGAACAAAAGAAGCAATAGGACAGCTCATGTTGTTGTTAGCAGATAAGCTTAAATACCTGCATCAGAAACCAGATTTTCACATCAGCCTCCAAACATGTTTAAACAGCACCAAACCTAATTCAGTTTTTCAAAAACATTACTGTATGCAGGGTCAGTCATTCTTCAGAGATTACATGATTCAGAAACTCCATAGCAGGGCAGTTTACAATAAGTGACTCAAAACCTCAGGTGGGCATTTTTCAACACCAATGAAAACTCTGGGACCCTTCACAATACTAATCACCATTTGCTTACTCTATAAATACATGCACCAGACTTGCACAGTTAGAACCATTCAACATGAGTGTTTTTGTGCTCAGCAGCCAAAAGTTCTCTTAACATTGAAATAATGCCAGCACAGTATCAACTGGCCAGTGATGCTCAGCACTACGTACACAAATGTGGCTATATACTGGGAAATGAACTATCTACAAATCCAAAATTTATGCCTAAATAAACTGTGGCACTTCAAGTACAAACACTTGCACCATCCTTTAATGTGTAGGTGGGTGGCATCTAGAAGTCTCTTGGATTAGATCATCAAAAATTTGAGGCATCTTCACAAAACTACACACCTGATATTTTTCAAGTACAGCTGGAAGTGAAAAAGTCTGCCATCTAATGCAGGAATAAAAAACTATGATAATTCATATAGAATGCCTAGAAAATATCTGAAATTTTTAGATGCCCAGGCACATGTTAAGTTGGTGACTTTACAGGGCTTGACTGGTAATATTCTGCAGGTGAAGAAATGTCCCTTTACCTTTACAACAGGGCTTCCCTCCAAGATCTTAACTCAAGGGCAGGTTGATAGTTTTAAAGTAACTGATATTCATCAGAATTCATTCATTCATTAGTTGCACTAGCAACTGTAAAAAAGATTGTTCCTCATTCTGATCAACTTAGATTTTATAGTAAATTTCTGCTTTTTAATTAACACAGCTCCCAGTGTTACTGAAACTCTTTCTTATACGTACATGACACAAAACATGGATGTATATACACACATGTCCTACTTACATTTGTTAGGTGAGTATTTGCATAAATGTAAAGGTAAAGGGACCCCTGACAGTTAAGTCCAGTCACAGACGACTCTGGGGTTGTGGTGCTCATCTCGCTTTACTGGCCAAGGGAGCCGGCGTTTGTCCGCAGACAGCTTCCGGGTAATGTGGCCAGCATGACTAAGCTGCTTCTGGCGAACCAGAGCCGCGCACGGAAACACCATTTACCTTCCTGCCGGAGCGGTGCCTATTTATCTACAGTACAGTCATACCTCGGTTTAAGTACGTTTCGGTTTGAGTACTTTCAGTTTAAGTACTCCGTGGACCCGTCTGAAACGGATTGATCCACTTTTCATTACTTTCAAACATTAAACATTAGGAAGAACTTCCTGACAGTAAGAGCTGTTCGACAGTGTGGTGGAGTCTCCTTCTTTGGAGGTCTTTAAGCGGAGGCTTGACAGCCATCTGTCCGGAATGCTTTGATGGTGTTTCCTGCTTGGCAGGGGGTTGGACTGGATGGCCCTTGTGGTCTCTTCCAACTCTATGATTCTAAAGTTTGCTTCAGGTTAAGTATGTTTCAGGTTAAGTACAGACTTCCAGAACCAATTACACTCATACTTCAGGTTAAGTACGCTTCAGGTTGAGTACTCCGCGGACTCGTCTGGAACGGATTAATCCAGTTTCCATTACTTTCAATTGGAAAGTTCGCTTCAGGTTAAGTAAGCTTCAGTTTAAGTACTCTGCGGACCGTCTGGAACGGATTAATCCACTTTCCATTACTTTTACTGGGAAAGTTCGCTTCAGGTTAAGTACACTTCAGGTTACGAACAGACTTCCGGAACCAATTGTGTATTTAAACCGAGGTACCACTGTACTTGCACTTTGACGTGCTTTCGAACTGCTAGGTTGGCAGGAGCAGGGACTGAACAACGGGAGCTCACCCCCATCCGGGGATTTGTCTGCTTTCTTTCACCCCTCTCTCAATAGTTTCTTCCTGAAATTGTTGCAGCCAATCAGCATAGGAGAGGCGGGGGGGGGGGGCTGAAAAGCTAAAGTTTCTGTCTGGAAGACTGGGGCATCTAAATGCTTGTTCTGACATTACATTTAAGGAGGGAAAGAAGTGAAAGGAATTTGCAACTCCTTTTTCTCTAATGTGTAGAGTCACCACAGAGGTCACCATAATAAAGATCCAAGAGCCCCTTTTCACAAGGATTCTCATACTTTTGCTTTTCCCAGTTCTGTGTAAGTATGAGTTGGCCCTTTGAACTTAATAACTTGAATACCAAAGAAATACGACTTCCTAATGCCAGCATCTGATGTCGTTGAAAGAGATCTCTTCACTGAACTTTTAAAGCATATGAATTGCTACTGGGGAAGTTAAGAGAATTTGATTCACTGTTGTTTTTATCCTGTGCTATGCTGTTATTTTATTACTTTATTATACGATTATACGTTTTTATTTTTTCTCTTTCATAAACAATTCTCGGAATGCCAAAGACAAATATGAACTACCCCATCCCCAAAGGTTACTGTTGCTAAATGAACCCAGAAACATTCTTACCTGAAACTTTATAATACAAATTCAGAAATACTTGAGGACAGGGCCATCCTTTCCATTTGGCTTAGTGGCGCCCTGCACCACGGCACCTGCCCTTCAGGGGCGTCTGACTGGGGCACCCAGCAGCTGGAGTCAGGGTGGTGAGCAAGGCGCTGCTGCTGAAGGAGCCTAGCTCTGCAACTGCCCCTCTCCATGGCGCTTGCAAGGGGTGGTCGGCTGCACCCTCTGCCACCGCCCCTACGACCCTCGAGTGACGCTGTCAGCAAACCACCTGGGGGCGCCGCTTGAGCCCCGTACGGAGGCCACAGGAGGCTCCGTGTCCCTCTCCATCCCTGGCACAGTAGGGGCTGTGGAGCGGGAGGGGGGCAGTGTGCGTTTCTGCCACCACTGCCACTGTCGCCGCATGTGCCAAAGCTGCTGCTGTCTTTCAAACGTTCGCGAAAGGTTTTCATCTTGGCAGCCAGATTAGCAACTAACTAAGTTCGGCGGCTGCAGCCCACACGACATTAGTTGCCTGCGTTTATCCTTCAATAAAAGCCAATTCCTTTATTAGAAACAGGAGGCGCGTCTCCTACCGCCCCTCACAAATCCCAACTGGCGAGGCGCAGCCCGACACCTCTCTCCTCGTCCCATTGATTCCCCTCTGCCAAAGCCACCGCCAAGCACTCCCAACACCGGTGGCTGCCCCCGCTTCCACACCGAGGGATCTTTGCACCATGGCGCCAGATATGCTTAAGATGACCCTGCTTGAGGATACAGGGTAAACCTTTAAAAATCAGAATGAATGGGGGGGGGGTTTACCTACAAAAACCTAAGATATGAATTCAGACAATATCTAATTCTCCAAAAATCTGTCATATTTAGGAATTAGGATATATTATAATGTAAACTACATGGTCAAAATTAACCATGACAGTTTATATAAAAAGACAAATATATTGATAGATGACTACCAGTTTTACAGCTGAATGTTCTTCCAAAAGTTTTGTTTGAATTCATTCCACTGCTGATATCTTTCCAATTTTTTAACAACTGGCAAATTTTACTTTATTTCTTTTGGTCTGGGAAAAGACAAAGGATAGCACCCAAAACACTTTACAAACCAAAAAGAGCAGAAGGCTTAGGATTTCAAAACCATAAATGCAATTATCTGGCTGCAATGCTAAATCATATGACAATCTGGTTTAGGCATAGTGAAGCTTCAGTAATGAAACAAGGCATAATCAGTACATTTAAAATGCTGTGTGGTTCTGTACAAAAAGAGACAGTGACATTTTTAAAAACAATGCAACAGAAAATCAATCTAAAAGAAGTACAGGGTTGGAGAACCTCAGCAAAACTATCCTAGAGTGTTTTTGCCTTGCTGGAATGTGTCCTTGAACTTTGATAATGGATTTTGCTTACCTGGATGAAGGATAGTGAGTGTGTCTGTGCAGAAACTAGCTTATTGTGCAAATAAAAATGTACATTCATAATAACAATAATAATAATTTGATTATTTATATCCCACCCATCTGGCTGGTTTTCCCCAACAACTCTGGGCGGCTTATAACATATCTAAAAACATAATAAAAACATCAAGCCTTTAAAACCTCCTGATACTCTGTCCTCTTTTGTCTCCAACCCCTTCCACCCCTGGCATGTGGCCCTCAAAGGCTGAAAAGGGTTCCCCATCCCTGGACTAGTATAATGAAAACCTAGCTCTGCACTATTTCCTAACTCAGAGTCATAACTGAATATGGAGCATTAATATGAAGCAGAGAAGCAAAAAGCCTCCCAAAGAAAATGTTCAAAATATTAATAAAATTAAAGTAACTAGATAGTTCGTATGGTGCTGGAGGAGACTCTTGAGAGTCCCGTGGATTGCAAGAGGATCAAACCTATCCATTCTAAAGGAAATCAGCCCTGAGTGCTCACTGGAAGGACAGATCGTGAGGCTGAGGCTCCAATACTTTGGCCACCTCATGAGAAGAGAAGACTCCCTGGAAAAGACCCTGATGTTGGGAAAGATTGAGGGCACTAGGAGAAGGGGACGACAGAGGACGAGATGGTTGGAAAGTGTTCTCGAAGCTACGAACATGAGTTTGACCAAACTGCGGAAGACAGGAGTGCCTGGCGTGCTATGGTCCATGGGGTCACGAAGAGTCGGACACGACTAAACAACAACAGATACGGTAGTTCGCAAAGTTCTTATCAAGGTGAATGAAAATAGAATTTTGCAACATCAGACTAAGGCAATCACTCTGCTGGGCAAGCTGAAATGCTTGTGGATGAACAATCCCCCGTCTCCTCCCCACTCATGCTATTCTTGAGTTCTCCACCCCAACCAATTTAATGGGGTGTTGTGACTGTGGGGAGTAAAAAGCCCTGCTGCATAAGCAGAAGTCCTTCTGCACAGCAGATGGGTCTTTTTAGGTGAATTCTGCTCTGGTTGAACTTAGACCAGTCATCTTTTATCCTAACCTACTTCACAAAGTTGTTTATGAGGATAAAATGGGGAGAGAGCATGCACACCATCTTCAGCTTCTTGGGGGAAATCCTGGGTATAAATGTAATAATAAAGATGGAAATAGACGTGGGCTATAGCTCCAATAGAAACCAGGGGCAATAACCAACATCACGTGAATGGACCTCTGCTCCCAAGATGAGATTTCACCTTCCTGTTCTCTTTCTCCTTGCTGTACCCACTCCCAATCTGACTCAGAGGGTCCCCTGACCTAAGGTGGCATTTAACACCCAGATTAATCCAAATATACCCAGAAGGTGATGGTGTAGGAGGGGCATAAACACAAGAGGAGATATTGCACATATTCTGGGGGCTGTGTGAAAAATCAAAGAGGTACTAGGAAGTAATTTTAGAGTATTAGAGAAATGACAGGATACAGTGGCATCTGGCACAATAGTTGTGTGATCTGGCAATATAATACATGAGGTGCTGAAGGATGACTATCCATCTACGTACAAGCAACAGCTAAAATGCCAATTAGCTACTAAACAGAGAGAGAGTTTCATCATGGAAGTTTAGGTGTTTAGGGTGTGGGACTAGTACTGTACTTGGGAGACCTGAGTTTGAATCCACACACAGCGAGGAAGCTCACTGGGTCACTTGAGCCAGTCACTGCCTCACAGCTTAACATACACCTAACCTCGCTGTGGTGATTAAATGAAGAGGGAGATAACTGTGTACGAGTTCCTTGGAGAAAAATTAGGATATAAATGCAATAAATAAATAATCTGGAATGAAGTACATATACTTAAGCGTATAGATATTGTTAAGAAAAGACAGAGCAGATGGAGTAATAAAAGCTTTATTGCACAATGGTATATGTTCATTATACTGTATACTGGAATGATAAAGAACAGAATCATGCTCAGTCCTACAGTTTATTAGTTTTGTAAAATTAAAAACTTTGCCCATATTCTTATTTTTCTCAAGCAATGTACTATATCAAATTATATTTATTGTTTTATTTGCTTAATGGATTATTTGTGGATCATTTTTCTGTGGATCATTTCATCCTTTTCCATAACAATAAAAAAAAAATTCTGAGAAATGAACTAATCCACAGCATCTTTGGAGATCCACCTCACTTTTGTTTTTCTGTCTAGATCTGTCACTGCACCCTGGTGAGTCAAAGAAAAAGACACGTTGACAGATCTGGTGGAGCAAAATACTTTTTACAGAGCCGACAATCCATTCCGACTTGAATCAAGGTGTATTTACAAAGCAAACACTAACTCCCACCTGGATACAAGCTAATGGTGAATTTGCACATGCACTTGGACTGCCTCAACTGTGTTCTCTACTCTGAAGAGAAGTGCATAAACACATACATCAACATACATTGCTGGATAAAAATAGCTAGTCACCAGAACACAGGGTGATTTCTGGTGCCATGTTGTCACACAGCAATATGCAGTTATGTTGGGATAGCATACTTGCACTCCATCTTCATTTTCTCCTTAAACATTTCCCTTCTAATTGAGAAAAAATGAGAAGTAAATTACTGGTCTAAATCTTTGCTTTGGGGGTATATCAGGGGATTGGGAAAGCTCCCCAGGATGCTCTTTTTGGCTTGTGATGTCAGAGCTCAGGTGTCAGGTCAGGGCTTCAGGGGTCTGTCTGTGACAGTGGAGGGCAGGGGAGAGGGCAGTGTCAGAGAAGGATATCCAATCTATTTTATGCTCCTAGGATACTCTTAGGCAGGCATGTCAAACCTGCGGCCCTCCAGATGTTTTGGCCTACAACTCCCATGATCCCTAGCTAGCAGGACCAGTGGTTGGGGAAGATGGGAATTGTAGTCCAAAACATCTGGAGGGCCGCAGGTTTGACATGCCTGCTCTTAGGCATTCCAAGTACACACACACACACACACACACACACACACACACACACACACACACACATATCCCCTTTCTTTCTTTCTTTCTTTCTTTCTTTCTTTTAAAAGCTGGTTCAGGATATTTACAGCTAGACCTAGATACTGGCTACTTGATTCAGGGCAAAAATAGGACAGTTCCCCCTTTTAGGCCAGCAAGGCTAGAATCTTAGATCTAACGAGTACTTCTATAATCTCTTGATTTATATGAGGCACTAGCAAATTCTAATTAATTTCCTGCACAATCATGAAATAGAAGTCATTACTTTCATAAAGTCTGTGGAAAAACAAAGCTTCCCAATGAGGTGAAGAACTAAGAAAACAAATACTGTACTCCAAAGGAATAAAGATTATAGAAACCACACTGGACAAGACAGAAGAGGAAATGATGTGACCGTTCAAACACATATTGCCTTTTCTATGTCAGGAAATGTATTGAAGTAACAAAGACTAGGTTGCAAAGGGGAACTAATGCATTCCGTCTTACAACCAGCAAAAAATTAAAAGGTTAATGGGGCAGAAAAAAAATCATCCCTCTGCTTCTGAAAACTATGGAGTTGAAATCTTATAGTCTGCATTGGTATCCATGAAAACAAAGATTAGCTTATGTACTATCTCCATCTTTCATAATTATACCTTTGGCATCACAGAAATGTCTCCTTCCAAAAAGTACACATACACGAATACTCATCTCCTCAGATTCTCTCCAATTTTTTTCTGGATTTGTTGTTTTGGAAGTGAAACAATAAAAAGCAGTCAATGACATTATAGGAAGTTATTAATTTCAATCACAGCTCAGTGAGCACTCAAGGATTGACATACTTTCCCTTAGAAAATCAACTTACTCTCTCAGACCAATAAGAAGTGTTTAGAAAGTGAAATTACACGTTACAAAAGGCTCCTCCATGGAAACATTGCCCTACAGCAATTTACCAGCTATTAAATTAACACAGCATTTATTTCTTATGGTCTGGATATTTATTAACGCTGACTTTGTACTTTCACTTTAAGTGGAAATTAAATCCCGATACTCTGATTAGAATGGGATAAATCGAGGACATTGCCTGTTCAAATGTATCTCCCCAAAGCAAACCTTATTTACATGTAGAATGAAAATTCTAAACATAAAAGAGCAAAGGTTGCATCCAAGTGTCAATCACCACTTTGTCCTAGAAAGCAGTGTCCCCCCCCCAGAGATAAATGTTTATCATCATTTAGCCCTACTGTATTAGGTTTCTGCAGATTGTAAACGTCTTAGCTTCCTGTCCAATTCAATGTGCTATGTGCTGGCTGGGGCTTATGGAAGTTCTAGTCCAAAACATCTGAATGGCACCAGGTTGACTTATGCCATAAAACACTGTTTAAATTGGGGGTATAAATAACCTTTTCCCCAACAATGCTAACACCTTAAATTGTCAGGCTAGCTTACACTGACAATTTATATTTGATGGAGTAACCATACAAACCAATTATATATTTTGAACCATAATCTTACTTTAGGGCACGAGTGGGAAACCTGTGGCCCTCCAGATGTTGCAGGTCTCCCAACTCCCATCATTCCTGACCACTGGCTTGGGATGATGGGGATCCCATGCCTGGGGAAACCCAGCCAGATGGGCGGGGTATAAATATATTATTATTATTATTATTATTATTATTATTATTATTATTATTATTAGGTCATGCCTCTTGATAGCCCATTCTTGTGTTGACACAACTTTATACACTCAGATACATACATACTCACAGAGCTCATCCCTTCTGTACAAACTTTTCAGAGCTACGTTAAGAACAATGTAAATCCTATAGATCCCTTTCCAATGGTGGTTGGTTATTGCAACCAAAAAAGAATACTCTACTATTATGGTGTAGCATCAATCAGTTGCATACTGTACATACTGTCCTCTTTCAACATCATATTCTCCAAATAAAGGTAAAGGTAAAGGGACCCCTGACCATTAGGTCCAGTCGTGACCGACTCTGGGGCTGCGCGCTCATCTCACATTATTGGCAGAGGGAGCCGGCGTATAGCTTCCAGGTCATGTGGCCAGCATGACAAAGCCGCTTCTGGCAAACCAGAGCAGCACATGGAAACGCCGTTTACCTTCCCGCTGTAGCGGTTCCTATTTATCTACTTGCATTTTGACGTGCTTTCGAACTGCTAGGTTGGCAGGAGCTGGGACCAAGCAACGGGAGCTCACCCCGTCACAGGGATTCGAACCGCCGACCTTCTGATCAGCAAGCCCTAGGCTCAGTGGTTTAACCACAGCGCCACCTGGGTACCTACAATTCTCCAAATAGTCACATCTTATTTATACCTCCCAATTTGAACTGGTTTTTTTAAAGCTACTAATGGGGAAAAACTCATTTTTGTATTTATTATACAGTATTAGAACTGGAACTGCAAATTTAGTACCAAATTGTTAAGAATTCAAATACCCCAGTTCAGCTCAATATTTACACACACTCCACCACCCTGCTAGTTCTTAAAATGCACCATTCTCAGCCCCCTGTCATCTGTGGGGTTTGCAAGACTGGCTGGTTGTGCTGGTGTAGACAGACTAAGAGTTAGGAGACAACAGGAGGACTGAACCAAACAAAAGGGGAATGTAGACCAAGAGGCTGTGGAAGACAGCATGGGAAGAGAGTTTAGAACAGGCATCCCCAAACTTTGGCCCTCCAGATGTTTTGAACTACAATTCCCATCATCCCTGACCACTGGTTCTGTTAGCTAGGGATCATGGGAGTTGTAGGCCAAAACATCTGGAGGGCCGCAGTTTGGGGATGCCTGGTTTAGAAGCAGTAGTGATCATGGGAAGCACTGGTTTAATGATGCCATTAAGTAGCCTTGTCAGTGAAGACAATTCAACAGGAGCAGCAGGACTCCTGCCATGGTGGTCACTTTCTGTGGAAACTGTGATGCCCTTTGCAGATGAATGCCTTCCCTGAGACAGCAGCAATGAATGGCAGATTTGGGGGTCATGCCCAAAGGCACTACTCCAATGAATGTTTCTTTGCCCACTATGCAAGCTGCTTGCTGCTTCTAGTGGAAACACAGTGATCCAAATCCCCCAGCCTTCAATGTAGCCTTTCCCCCTTTCGATGATGCACAGGCATTTGCACAACTTCAATTCTCTCCAACCTGGCTGATCTCTGCTTTTCAAAAGCACTAGGTAACAGCTCCTCAGCATCTTTTCCTAGTCACAATATGGGAAGGGGTAGATGATGACACTGAAACTGGTGCCGAGCTCCAGTTTCCATTATCATCCATGCTTTTTTCCTCGCTGTCAGAACTGTAACCCTGGTGCACCTGCTTAATGACCCGGAAAACTGTCTGTGGACAAACGCCAGCTCCCTTGGTCTGAAAGCGAGATGAGCACCGCAACCCCATAACTGCCTTTGACAGGTACCGCTCCGGCGGGAAGGTAAACAGTGTTTCCATGCGCTGCTCTGGTTCGCCAGAAGTGGCTTAGTCATGCTGGCCACATGACCTGGAAGCTGTAAGCCGGCTCCCTTGGCCAGTAAAGCGAGATGAGTGCCGCAACCCCAGAGTCGTCCGCAACTGGACTTAACAGTCAGGGGTCCCTTTACCTTTAACTTTCCAGGGGTCCTTTACCTTACCAGTCTGCACGGAAGTTCTGTTGTCTACCTGTGCCAATATGCAGGTGGGAGGCAATTCCTGGTGCCTTTCCCACAGAGGGAGGGAGCTGCGCCAGGTTCTCAAATAAGGATACTTTAATCCAAACCCAGATACATTTTGCATGCACCTCATGATCCCAGTCACAAAAGCACAAGCCCCAATATTCCCACACAAAGATGCAAGTTCCACTGATGCAAGTTTCAATTGATGCAGTTTTCCCTATAGTGGTATGTTCAAACCTGTTCATTCACCCCAGGCACCCAATACATACATATAAACATCATTGAAAGCACATATCACCAGTTCTCATCCATGCTGAATTTTACTTTCTATCCTGTAAGTACAGTAATGTATTTCTCACTCTATACTGGGACAAGAAGTTCTGTTACAAACACTTCCACTGCTGTGGGTAGAATTTTTACACCCTTCCCACTATTCACACACAATAACACAATCACCAAGTGAGAAAGAAGAAAATATAAAGGGCACCTACACAGAACCACATTCCATTATTCTGTATTACGGAATAACTATTATTTTGTGGTTCTGTATTCAATCACTAAAAGTAATGTCACTCTGGGAATATTTTACTGAAAGGACTACAGCATATATATATTTTTAATGACACTGTCCTGACACATGCACTGAAATTCAGGAAATTCAAGCTTATCACTCTGGTGCATTAAAGAGCACATGCTTGGGGAGAAGCTACTGTCCTCCCATACTTCACACACCCTGCTTATTGTGTGAAAGATAGAAGTCTAGTGGGCTAATCTTCAGCCTTCAGAACAACTACAGTACTGCTAATGTCTCAAGAGCCTCCATTATCTCCATTGCTCTCTGTAGCTGCTCAGCTCCACTACATTTCATTTGTTAGACTTATTAGTTGCTTGTCACCCGAAGGTCTCCAAGCATCTGACAGAAAAAGAAAAAATATATATACAATACCAGGTGAGGGGGCAGGGGGGAATCATATAATTATATAATACATTAATATTTCATATAAATTCCATTAAAAATACCAAAATAATAAAGCAATACTCATGGGAAGGGGGTGTACAAAAACTCACTAATAGTTGCCCTGTATTTTGAGAGTGCTCATTTCCATGCTGTGTTGCCTGTATAACCAACCAGACAACCCACACACCAAAAGCGCAGAACCAAACATGGCTTCTGTTCCAACAGGCCCTCCTGTTAACACCTTGCTCTTTTACTGTGCAATCATGCAGAGAAAAAACAAAATGGTGCTACTTTTTGGAAGAACAAGGTTTTGTTGGCGAAGCAATGTGTTCTACAAGGTATTTGGGGGTCTCTCCAGTACCAGTTAAGGACAACTGACCTAAAAAGCTGTTTGGCAGCCAGAGTGAACAAGGCTCCACCTGGTAATCTACTTGGCAAAATGAGGTGAATAAAAATTAAGTGGAGGCAATTTCTTCAGGATAAGTATGTGCCAAATCAAGTGCAACATATTGTTTTCACCTGGTGTTTTATGTCCTACACTTCAAAAGCGAGGTGTCAAGGCACCTAGGAAGCTCCTGTGGGAAATTCATTTAGAATTCCCTATTGCAAAACATAACTCCAAAACTTATTGAACAATCAGAAGATAGTTCAAAAAAATATATAATTGTTCTCTCTTTTCTATTTACCTGAGACTACAGCTACAGCTGTTTCTTACGTATTAGCCACTTGTGGTCCCTGCAACAAATCCAACCCTCAGTAATACCATGAAGACCCCACAGCTGCCAAAATAGAAGCAGAAGGAGCACTTGCAGTACATTCGGTGCACTTCCCTTCAAGTGCACTTTGAGAAGACAGCAACTGAGCAGGGATTGACCATTTGCCACTTCTTATTCAAAATTATCCTCTAGTAAAAATAGCTACCGCACAGCAAATAGCTTAGAGAAATTGGAATGGCTTCTAAATCCCACTAGTTACTCTGGTGGATTCTGTTTCAGTATATCTGACGAAGTGTGCATGCACACGAAAGCTCATACCAAAATAAAAACTTAGTTGGTCTTTAAGTTGCTACTGAAGGAATTTTTTTTATTTTGTTCTGCCTTTGAAAGGCATAGTAATACTCTTTTGGTCAATGTTTCCATGGAGGGTTGGATGGAGGCTGCACTCCATATCCAAACCCCTCACCATCTACATAGTTAACACAGATGATAGGGTTGTGACTCACCTCAAGCTCAGGAATAGGAATGACAATGTCTCATGGTAAGGAGAGGGGAGCTAGCAAGCCTGCTAGTCCATGCAGAATAGAGAAAGCTCCAGGCATGCACATATATGCTTTAAACACAGATTAAGGGAAGGCAAACTCTAACCCTGCTCCAAAACAGAGCAAGGAAAACAGCAACAGAATTAAGGGTAAGAGATTCCTCTGGCATCTTAAAGGTAAATCAATTCATTTTCGCCTAAGATTTCATAGGCCAGAGTCCAGTTTATCAGATACATGACAGGGCACCAAAGTGGGTGGGTGGGTGAGTGAGTAGGTAGCATGCACAAGTGTGTTTATGTTATACATGCATCCTCAGCACGTACATAGAAAAGACTGTTGGTTGCTTTAGATTCTTGGCCAAAGCAAGGCCAACAACCCACCCAAAGTAAAAGTACATAGAGTAGTAAAGCACACAGTACTGAACCAATAATTTGCCAGTGTAACCCTAAATTGGAGTTCAACGAGTCCCAAGCCCTAGACAGCCTCTTTGCTGTAACCATTTTAGCTTGTTAAGGCTTCACATAGGCGTGCAAGGTAAGCGACTCAACACTCGCTCTGGACTTGTACTGTATCTGTGCACATTGGCTTTCCTTTGCAGCTGATGGGAGAGCGCTCGAATAAACTTCGCAATGTGGTCAAGTCAGATACGAAACACAAGATGCAACTACGCAAGGCGTGGAAAGTTCCTCAAAGACCCCAACCTCCCTCCTCTTCTTCTCCGCCTCCCGCCCGACCCCTAGGCATTGCAAGAAGAGCATGCGCTCGCTGGGCAAATAATGGGTGGGTGGGCGACAGAGAGGCGTTCAGGGGAGCCGGAGCCGGGGGGGGCGACACAGGAAAGGGAGTTGAATGGAACCCAATGGGTGGCTGGGCGAAATGGAGGAGTTCAATGGAGGCGCAGCGAGGAAGGAAGACTTCCCGGACTCGGCGGGAAGGAGACCCCCGCCCGGCATGGAGGCGAAAGGGGACGGAGAGGAGGAGGGCGGGCGCCGCCGCCGCCGGTGCCGTGGGCGTCGGCAGCAGCAGCAGCAACAGCCTCGCCATCCCTGCGGGCCTCGGCGAGGCGCCCACGGGGCCGACTGAGGCAAGGCGCTGCTCGCCCACACGCCACCGGTGCCCGGGCAGCCGCCTCCGCCGCCCCCCTCGACTCACCTGCTGACGAGACACGGGGCGAGAGAGGAGCGGGCAGAGCGAACGCGGAACGCGGCGAGGAAGACGAGCCGCCCGGCCCGAGCTTAGCCGCCTCCCTCCCTTCCTCGCCCGCTTCAGCCCGCTCGCTTCAGCCGCTCTCATTCAGCACCGGCGGCCGCTTATCCTCTGAGGGGAGGGAGGAGGAGAGGAGGAGGCGTCTCCCAACGCACTCACGCGCACGCACGCTCGCTCGCTCTGGCTCGCGCCCGCGCAAGATACGAAGGGAAGGAGAGAGGGACGCATGCGCGCGCGCGACTTTCCATCATGGAATTCTGCTGGATGGGAAAGTGGGGCGGGAGAAGAGAAGGAAGCGCGCAGGCGCGATCTGTCCAGCCCATGTTAGGCCCCTTTAAGAGGCTCTGAGCGCGAGCGGCCCGGCGGCGTTAGTGAAAAGCGGGCTCCGATTGGTCGCTTCCGCGAGAGAGCTCCCCCCCACCGCAAGGAGTTAACTGTCACAATGGCCGCCGCCAACGGCCCGCGCGAGAGAGAAGCAGCGGAGGCCGGGCGCTCCCTTCGGATGGCCGCGCCGCTTCTCCCGGAGAGCTGCGGAAGAGGAGGACTGGAGAGAAGTAGGGTAGATGGAGGGCGGGGGACGGAGGGGAGTGGGGGGTGCCCCCAATGTGTCCGGGATTGTAAACTCCCTGTGTATAAAAATCGCTTATTATTTTAATTTTTGGGTTCCAGACCTTGTCGAGGTCTTTCTCGGCTAAGTTACGAGCTGCCCTTAGCCTTGTTTCTTATATCTTTCTTTGAAACTGAGCTTCACTTTTCTTCCTGCAGATGTTGAGCTTGCATTTAGAACAGGCATCCCCAAACTGCGGCCCTCCAGATGTTTTGGCCTACAACTCCCATGATCCCTAGCTAACAGGACCAGTGGTCGGGGAAGATGGGAATTGTAGTTCAAAACATCTGGAGGGCCAAAGTTTGGGGATGCCTGCTTTAGAAGGAAGCTAGGGAGAGAAACAACAGAGGAGGAGGAGGAGGCAGAGTTCTGTCTTGTGGGAAGGATGCTGATGGTCTGGTAAAGGCATTTTATCCGTATGGATGGACCTGTCTGCCCTTTATTAGGCGTGGGAGTGCTGATGGGGTACCACTTCTCCACGAATTGCCGACCAGTCACAGCAGCTATGGGGATGTTGACCAGACCCACATAGTTGTTCTTGTCCTTTTTCTTTTCAACATCTTTATAGATGTGGATGGTGATGCTGTGGGCAGGTGGAAGGCCAGAGTATTCAGAGTGCTATCCCCAGAAGATGTTGACGTTTTTCATTTTGCTGGTTGTGTGGGCAAATGCGTCAACGCACGACAGTCCCGGGTGTCATCACTGAGGGGGTGACATTCGGCGTGCCACCTGCCTGCAACTCCCAAGCCTCCCCTGAGCTGTCAAAACGAAGGGGGAAGGCTGCCAACAGTGTGACACAGCTTTGCCGGTGGCCTTCCTCTTTCATTTCGACAGCTGGGGGAGGCTTGGGAGTCGCGGACGGGTGGCGCACCCAGGGGTGATATTCTTTGGAAGGTTGGCCCAGCCTTCCAGAAGGCAGCACCTGGTTTGCAGCACCCAGAGTGCTGCTCCACTTCTCCCAACTTTCCCGGAGGGCTATGGAGGAGGATGACTGGAGACTGGTAGGTTAGATGGGAGTGGGGCGCACAAGGAGGTGTTGGTGGCAGGGAGGGGACGGAAGGCGGAGATATGGGATGGGTGGGGGTGCCCCGAATGTGTCCGGGTTTTTGAAACCTGGAGTATGGCAAGCCTAAAATGCGCTTAATTCGCATTACCCTCAAGATAATGAGTTGTTTAAATTGTGCCTCATGATTCACCACTCCCCTTGTGAAGTGCTAATAAAACTAGCGGGCTCAGCTTACATTGTACTTTGTGTATGTGTGTGTGTGTGTGTACACACTTGTGTACAGTCCATAGTGTTTTCCTAGAACCTTTAATAAAGTTTAAAAATAATGAGGCTAAAATGCAGAACTATATACTTTACTTGTTTTTAAGATTTAGAAATTCCAATAGTGTGTGATGAGACTGAAACAGTTTCCTTGTTTTAATGAAATGTCTTAGTAGATTCTACTTATTAAAAATGACAGGCATTTTGGACAGACTTGTTAGCAGTAATTAAATCCATGACATGCTGTTAGGAAAATATACTGCCCCACCAGTGTTTTGGCTTTTAAAAAAATACAGGATATTGCCACAATCAGTTTTTAAAAAATATTACAGTATATTGAGGTGAGGGATAATTGTACCAATTCAAATCATTTGAGTTTAGTCTGCCTTTTAGCCCATGAAGGCTCAGAGTACCTTACACAGATTAGAATGCTAAAATGTTATCTCATGTTGCCCCTCTTTAATTTTAAAATACCTAAGGTTTCCCTTTTTTGAGTCCTTGTATTACCATATGTTTTGTATGCCTTGTAACATTTAAACACTTAATAAAAGCAATGCAATATTATAACTGGATGGAAATTTTCTCAACACCTGGTAAAAAAAGACTTTGGAAACTACAAAGATTGACCAAGTAAAAATTGGCACATTCTGAGTCAAAAACATGTACTGTACATAGCCATCTCAAATGTAGATGTATTTTCACCGAGGTGGGAAAATTGTAGTTAAGCATCTCACTTTGGGCACATTTACGCCAAATTTCAGCCTGGCATGTCTCCTGCTGAAATCAGTGTTTCATTTTGCTTGGAAGTAAATCCTGCTGATTTTATTCCCAACATATGGACACAATGTTTTCCCAGATTAGTATTTTAGCTCAGCTCTTTCAATTGCTCATCCAATAGTTGCCAGATTATATCAGTAATCAGTGAGGTATTCAACAGTGTTTTTTTTTCATATTGGGTTCTTTTTGTCTCCCCCTTAACACACTGCCTTGAAAATTTGTGCCTGTATCTTTAAGTAAACAATGCATTCTGTTTCCACACCAATGGGTTCAGTTTCACTTTTATAACTAGCACCACACAGATGGAGAGTTAAAAGTAACATAAGATGAAGGTATTTGACAAACCAGAGCATCCTTATCCATTTGTAAACTTTCTTAATCACCAGTAATTAAGCTAAGCTTTTTGCTTTGTTTTTCAGCCTGTTAATTAATGCCTCTTACTATGTCAGCAGCCCAGTTGCCTTCTGGGTAATAATTAATTGGCAGATAGATCACCCAAGTTGTAATTGCTTCCAATCTCAAAAACAGTTAAAATAAGGAAGGTTTTTGTTGATCTGATGCCCTGAAGGCTAACATTGAGAACTATTGTGTGGTGTCTGGGTACAATGGGAGTTCCTCGCTCGATAAGACCCTCCTCCGCATCTGAAAACTTATTCTCTCAGGTGTGATAAATGGTTTCCATCAGGTCATGTAAGGTTATCCCTTATCTCCCTATCTTCAAAGAGGGAGTGGGACACCAAGATCTTCATTTATTTCTGCTGGGAGAGCGCTGACAGCTGAAAACTAGTCAGCAATCTCTGCTCCCCGAAAGTCAACTCCATACTCCTAATATACGTGTAATACTTGCACACTTTTTGTTTGAGACCTCCACTGCAAAATCTGAAGAATACAAATTTCAGAGAAAAGTTGTGTTTAGTTTCTCATATGGTTTGGGAATGCAAATTAGGTTTGAATTAAAAGGTGGACTGAGTCAGATTTCTCCCCCATCCTTAGCTGATTCATGCATGTGTATTCATCAGTTGCAGCTATCAGCTCAGTAATGAGTTCACTGCCATCAAGTGTATGTCTAACCAACATATTTTCACATGACACCCATGAGGGCTGTTTGTGCCCAGAATATAAAACAAATTGGCCTTGTGTTACTTTTGTGAATAATGCCCCACAGAAAAATAGTTGTCAAACGAACTTGCATGTTGAAAACTACCATTATTATGTTGATCCTGTAATGAAAGTTGCAAAGAGAGGCATCTCTGAAGACATATGCTGTATACATAATGAACTAACTGAAATATGTATAATAGGATTTATGAACTATCTGTAAAGGCAAGATTCCAAAGACAACTGCTCTTGCCAGTTCTACATAGCAATGGATTGCCATTTAAAGTAAACAAAGTAAAGATTGTGTCTCCTACAAGAATTCTAGAGATTTATCTTCCAAGCTCTTCAATATAAATGCATCTGTCCTTTTGCTTAAATCCTTACCATCTGTTCTCATATACTCTTCCAGTCTCAAGCAGTGATTAACCAGCTACTGTGGAAAAACACCTGTTCCTTTAATTCATGGTCATGGTTAGTTATTAATTTAAAGTAAGCTATGACTTGCTTAGAATTTTGAAAATCAGTATGAAAACCCAATTAATATAATTCATCAGACAACAGAACTGCAGGTTATACAGGTTGCAGATCTGTGGTTGATTAATTAATTAAAGACAGGCAGTCTCTGGCAAGAACTTTCACCCTTAGCTCTTCAATGTGTGTGGCATAGTATTATCATTTGGGTCCATTGGTCCATGATATCAACTCTATTCCACTTTTTTAAAGGTCTTCCTTTCAGCTCTTCCACTGTGTTTTTGTTTACTTTCCTCCCCTCCTTCCTGAAATCATTCAATTGATTCAGCTGCAATGAAACGAAGTACTTGTAACATGATTTGGATTCAGGACGTAGCATTTTAATTGTCGCAGCTGTCTCCTACAATCAATTGTATGGACCCCAAATAGGAAAATAATTAGCTATTATAAGAATCCAGTTCACTTAGCTTCCATTCCCTAAAGTTAGACAGACAACATACTACGCACACAAGCTGATGAAAGGTTGTGAGCTAATGCTCTGATCGGGTGCCAACTTGAATAAAATATGGGGGGGCAGGCAGTGGTTTTTTCAGGGGGCACTCTAGTGTGTGCATTACCCACACCTCTTTTTTGTTGTCAAAAGTGTGGCACTTTCTGTAACAACTTAATAAAGAGTACCGGCATCTATTTTTCCTATTAAAAAAAGGTACTGGGGGCAATTAAGCCCCTCCCTTCATAATTGATCACAAGATGTGGCACATGCAAACCGCTGGAATGGTATTGTCCATCAGCTTTGTGGAGGGGCGAAGGGACCTAATAATAATAATAATTTATTATTTCTACCCCTCCCATCTTGCTGGGCTTCCCCAGCCACTCTAGGCGGCTTCCAACAGAACATTAAAAACACAATAAAACTTCAAACATTAAAAACTTCCCTAAACAGGACTGCCTTCAGATGTCTTCTAAAAGTTGGGTAGTTGTTTATTTCCTTGACGTCTGACAGGAGGGCGTTCCACAGGGCGGGTGCCACTACTGAGAAGGCCCTCTGCCTGGTTCCCTGTAACCTCACTTCTCACAGTGAGGGAACTGCCAGAAGGCCCTTGGAGCTGGACGTCAGTGTCCAGGCTGAACAATGGGGGTGGAGACGCTCCTTCAGGTATACTGGGCTGAAGCCGTTTGGGACCTTGGCCTCTAGGAATGGCTCCTATGGCTCTGATAGTCTCCCATCTCCATGTCACTGTCACTCTGGTTTCTTCCTCCTCTAGTCCCCCAAAATTGTTATGCCCACTTTCTGGCTATGTGCAACCCTTGTGCTGCTCAGAGTGACCTGTCTATCAGAGGCCACCCAGGACAAGAGCCCTTAAAAACAGAATGTTGCCAACAACCCTTTACCTTTAATCCCTTGTCATGAAACCAACGCCAGAGACTACCAGGGTCAGAAGTGACCTTAAGAGGAAGTTTTGCTGTTATATCTTCTAGCATAGGGTAAAGGGACCCCTGACCATTAGGTCCAGTCGCGGACGACTGAGGTTGCAGCGCTCATCTTGCATTATTGGCCGAGGGAGCCAGCGTACAGCTTCCGGGTCATGTGGCTAGCATGACAAAGCCGCTTCTGGCGAACCAGAGCAGTGCACGGAAACGCCGTTTATCTTCCCGTCGAAGCGGTACCTATTTATCTACTTGCACTTTGACGTGTTTTCGAACTGCTAGGTTGGCAGAAGCTGGGACCGAGCAATGGGAGGGAGCTCATCCCATCGTGGGGATTCGAACCGCCAACCTTCTGATCGGCAAGTCCTAGGCTCAGCGGCCACCCGCATAGGGTTACACTGACTAACATTCCAGGTTAGTTGTTTACTACCGGTACTCATTAATACTACTCCACTTAAATAAACTGCTTAATTAGGCTTCTCAGGATGGACTGATTTCTGAATGTGCTTAAGGGCCGTTTGTCCTCTCCCATTGGTTCGACTGCACTCCTGGTTTAAAGTGCCCTGGAGGTCAAAAAGGGGTGACGGGTGGAAGCTGCCAGGCAGGGGACATGGAGTTTGGCTGACCGTCCCTGTACTCCCAAGTAGAACACTGTAAAGCAGTGGGAATCCTGCACACCATGCCCTAGGTGACAGATAGCAGATAGGAGCAAGAAGAGAGAGTAGGACATGTCATCCACTGCTAGTGAGCTACTCTGCTGGGTTGTCATTGGAGTGGAGGAACACCATCCATAACAGCATTGAAATCAAAGACTGCCCAAAGACTTCAATCGTTCAGCTGTGATGTTATACCAGCTCTTATGAACCAAAGGCTGGAGAGCGATAGCAAGGTGAACATTATAAGAGCTTTTAAAAGTAGCAAATGTGATATATTCAAGGGCATGAGCATGGTTGCACAAGGAAAAAGAAAAAATCCACAGGGAAAAAAGCATTTTGCTGCATTATAGAGAAAAACTTTTCTTACTTTCTGCATCCATTCCCCTATTTGGAATGCCATAATCCAAAACAGTCATTAACTACATTTAAGGCTTAATCATAAGCATGACTGGGGCTGTTGTTGTTGTTATGCCGGCTTTTTAAAAATTCCATGCTATGATTCTTGCATTTACTGCCCCAGTTTTGCTCTGTAGCATCAAAGATTTAAGAGCTTCAAGGAAAGGCAGATTCTGCAATAAAAACACTTTATATGTACCATTAGCATTCATGCAGTCATGCTTCCACAGAGTCTTCTTAAATGGCTTAGATGCAAACAAAAGGCTTCTCTGTTTTCTTTTATAGCCCTAACATCTTCTGATCCTTCATTTTTAGTGCAATTGGATTCAAGCAGACATTATCCTTCAAGATATCTTCATTCTGAATGAAGCTTGCTCTTCCAGCAACTCCCCTCTCCACCCAACCCTATTAGGCAATTGGCTACATTTTAAAGCAATGCTGGCCAACGAGGCGGCGAAGGCCTATGACAAGGAAGCAGGTTGGACAGATGCTCTAGAGCCTTTGATGAGCTGGCATCCATTAAATGATTCACTGTGGCAAGCAACGCAGTTGTTACAGTATCTGTCAACAGCAGCAGACTGCAACCTGAACCCAGGAAAACATGTGCTCAAGTGGGCCAATGACCCATAACAATGCCAACAAAGAACACAGTGAAACAGTCCCAGTAGGGATATTAGAAAAACCTCCGTCTCTTCCCTTTATCTTCTTCTTGGTAGAGGGAAAACAAATGAAAATCTCATCATCCAAAGAGGCAGGAGCAAGAAATTGTTGGGTCATGGAGAAGGAATTTGCATAAAACCTGTTGACTCTTTCAGAGCTGATGAGGCAAGGTGAGGTGGCTGCCTCAGGCATGTGGTTTTTTTGGGGGGGGGGAGCATTAAGGACAGCAGATTGAGAGGCAGCCTGATCTGGCCCTTACTCAGTTCAGCATAAGCCTCATGGAAATGGACAGGCACTGCACAAGGCTGCGTATCCACTGTGCAGTTCCATTCCAGGAGTAAAAGGAGATTTGTTTAGGCTGTCACATACAGCTGCTGGTGATGAACTGCGTATGAAGCAATAGGGCTTGCTGCCTTTTAAAGAGCAGAGACCCATCTGAGCACTGTGGGACTGCCACGCTGAGATTGGAGCTCCATCTGCCCGCCCCTGCAGATAGAACTTCAAATCATCTGACGTCATATGACCCACCTGATTGAGCCTGCACATCTGACAACAAAGGCCCTCATGACAGGTCCACTTCCTCACCCTAGACCAGGGATAGGCAACCTAAGGCCCACGGGCCGGATGCGGCCCAATCACCTTCTCAATCCAGCCCTCGTGTTTTTACATGAGTAGAATGTGTGCTTTTATTTAAAATGCATCTCTGGGTTATTTGTGGGGCACAGGAATTCATTCACCCCCCCCAAAAAATAGAGCCCACCACATGGTCTGAGGGACGGTGGACCGGCCCATGGCTGAAAAGGGTTGCTGACCCCTGCCCTAGACCTAGGCAACGTGAACCATCCTGGGATATAGTTTAATGAATGGTGGTATAGAAATGCCTTAAAATAAATGCATTCCTGTGGGGCACTATTGGGCTTCACCACTGAGAATTGGGCTTTAGGAGAGAAGATCAGCAATGGTGGGGAATCTGTTTGGCATTAATGGCCTTATCATTTAATAACTCCTGTAAGCTTTAAAAGAATCTAGCATTTTCTGACCAGAAAGCAGTTTAAAAACTGATAGTGTAACACATGGAGGTATTGCCCGAATATGGATTTTGAATTTTTTCTTATTGGCCAATAAAACTGCCTTTAATGTTTGGTCCATATATAGAACAACATTTTAAAAATCTAACAGCATTTGATATACAGTATGCAGTGGGAAAGTCACCCTAAATTTTGAATATTTATGGATATTTGGTTTGTTTCTAATAAAATAGATACTTCTTGGGGGGTTTTCTCAGTAGACTCTGAGGAAAGTTGAAAAACATTCACAGTGAATTTCACATTTGATTAATTGATTGCAGTGTTCAAGTCTAAATTACATTGATAAGAGGGAGTTACAAGATGTCTAAGCTATATTCTTACCCTTCAAAAGTAGCAGTAATAGAAATTGGTTCTTACTGACAAAACAATTAGCTTAGAACATGATGAAGTTAAAATTCCATTAGTTAATTTATTGTGGTTTCAAGAACAAGCACAAACAGAGTGTTCTTTGGGGATAACAATCAGTAGAACACTTGATGTTTGGCACAGACTAAAAACCAGATGATCCCAGGTGTGCCACCACTTCCTTGCAGTTCCTTTTTGCAATAAGCCATTTCTCTTACCTGATCTTTTAGGATAGGTTACCTTACGGCAGGCGTGGGAGAGGAAGTCCCATTACGTGTACACAGAAGTTAAGAGCCTTAATAAGGTGCAATCCCTTAGCAAAAGTTGGTCCAATACACTATTAAATGTACTCATTAAAACAAAAAAATTACTGCAATTAGTTCAAATCTACAAGTTCACATACATATCCCCCCCTTTTCTGCTGTGACTGTTTTGTTCCCATTTAATCCACATATATTTCCCCCCCAATTTGCAAATAATCCTCTGTTCTGCACTTTACGGAAGCAGCAGTTATCTCATAAAGCTCCTCTCAACAAAGAATAAAGGAGTGAGGATGTAGGGTTTGCAAGTTCTTAAAGAACTGCCTCATTGATTGAATGAAAATCCCACCTAGTATAGCATTCTGTTGGCAACACCAGCCAGAGAGATGCCTTCAGGAAGCTCATAAAAAGGCAATAATGTCTCTTGCCTATTGTCTCTCTCCAGCATCTGGTTATAGAGATATACTGCCTCTGTATAAAGAGGTTCCATTTTGCTGGTATGGCTAATGATAATTGATCAGAATGTTTATCAGTTCATGAATAGTTTTAGTCTGTTAATTTATCCAATATTTTAAAACAGCCATCTGAGCCAAGAACTGGAGGGCCGAATCTTCCAGCAACAAATTAGATTTGGGGCCAAAAGTATCACTGTGGAAGTGTGACTGCTTCAGTGACAAAGTGCTGTTGCAACCACAGAGTGCAAATCTAATTTAAAGTTGTTGTTTAAAAGGAAAACAACTTGATTTGCAAGTTCATGGGTTTGCAAGTTCTGCCCATTCTTGAATATAGATTCCTACATCAACCTGAGAATTTGGGCAGCTGTACTTAAAGACTGGCAAGCCACATGCTAAAAGTAATACTAGAAACTAAGAGTTACATGCTGACATAGGGCCGTATTCAATGTCGACATCTGTTTCCCCTCCTGCCACAAGGGACAACCACAATAATCTCATTTAAGGACTAAGTAGAAAACTATGTGGCAGCTTCTTAGTCTGAGGGTCTGAAGTCAACAACAGAAGCCCTGTCCTCCTTTGCATCTGGTCCCTTGACCTCTCACAAAAGCTAGGCTTCTGTCTCAACACATCTGGGAGATTAATAAACTGAAGTGTAGGCATGCAGGAGAAATCCATTCAGCTCGCATTTGAAGCCTTATCTATCAAATCTGCACTTCCCCAAACAATACATCGACTGGTTGGCTAAAGCAGGTGAGGGTAGCCCATGGGTGAGTTAGGGAATTCCCCTGCATGTACAGACAGGCTCCGGCAAATTGAATTCACATTAAACTCCTGGTGAATTTTCACTGCAGAAATGCAGAGAACTGAATGGAGGATTGGAAAATTACAAGAGGAGTGAACCACAAGGGACAGGTCCTTCCATCCTTACTGAAGATAAATTTATAGCTGAGCTCCTATTTGGTCAGCACCTTTTGGCACGGTAATGCAGGAATGATCCACCTATTCCTAGTTGTGTCTTGTGCTAAAGTGCGAGGAATATGTCCGCTAAAGATATGTGAAATTAATAGAGCTGTGTGTGTCCCAAGAGGCGGTGTGTAAATCCTGATGTTGAGTTAATTACGGTACTTGTCCCAGACTAGCTGGGGCCACAAATGCACCAAACTAAGGCCTGAATGTGTTTGCCAAATAATAAACTTAATCTTCTAGAGGTTCCTGTGGATACAGACACAATCCGTCAACACTGCAGCATCTTATAAACACAAGAAAGCTCTTATTACATGCTATCATGTTGCTGCTTGTCTGATGCTGACATGGAAGGATTAGAGGACACATCAGAACTGTCATTGTCTCTCAAACAAAACAGAAGAGGGACAGGAAATTCTTGATTCCACCCATGCACACCTAAGTCTAGTGCCATCTAGGAACTTTGTCTCTGTCATGACACAAGCCACACACTTTCTGCCTGGAGAGCTCCTGCTCACTTTCTAAATGGCATTTTGGTTGGTCTTAATAAAGATTTTGCCTGGCTATGGTATGGATGGTACGTTTTTTTCTTATGGCCCAACAAATGTTTGTGAGTCTTAGAGAATATTGTATATTAACGTCTTCGAACATGAAAATCAGGGGTGTCTTCCTTCCCGGTCTGATGGACAGCAGTCCTTTCAGTTTCCTGGTACAAGTCCAACAGCTGCAACATGCCGTTGCACTCACTTTCCTCACTTTGCCCAGGCTACACTTTTCAGAGAATGTGCTAGAATGTGGCTCCATGCATACGTAGGCGTAATATATTTTGTAGTTGCTCAGAGACACCTGACATCTTTGCATTCCCCCAACATGACATGACTCAAAAAATGATAATAATGTAGTTGTTCACATATGGTGTAAATTGAATGTTGTTGTGAAAAACAGCTCAATTGTCACGAAGGGTCTATGCATGCAAGTAAAATATTGTATCAAACATCTGTGCACGGGCATCCTTTTTGTGTCCAGCATTTCTTAAAATTACAATTGTATGATGGCCCCAAGCTATTTGTGTGTCTTAATGACTTTATGAACCACATTCATATCATTTTGTGCCATATATGAGCTCTGCCATGCTGTTAAAAACACTGCAATGTCACGTCATAATATCTTTAAATGGCCCTTATGTATTGATCCACATATAGTAAATTTAGTGCTTTCACTTATGACAAAGTACCTGATTGTGAGAAATTCTACGCCAATGCACTAAAACCAGACAGTGACAAAACTGACATGGGAGTTCCTTCATCAGAGCAGCAAAACCCAGCCCAACAGACCCTGCAGCGTTGGTACTTGATTTTGCCATGGTTTAGGTCTTCCTGGAGGCCAGTTCTCAGGCTTGTAAGTGTTTTGCTTTCATCTCAGACACATGAAGGTCAGCAGGGCTCACGCTCAAGGATTCATAGCTAATCTACAAAGTGCAAGGGTCTGTTAGCAGGCTGAGAGAGAGAGAGCTGCTAAACGAAACATTGCACCTAAAAGTTGGTTAACAACTGTTTGCATAAAGTCAAACACTTAGTGCATCACTGCAGTTTGCTGCGCTGTCAAACAACAGTTTTTGGCTCGCATTTAGAACTGTGAACTCCCAAGCAGCAGAGCCTGGGCTATTTTTAGCAGAGCACTTAGTTTAATGAAGTTGAACTTGCCTCAAGAGGTTTCCATGAAAAGTCAAAATGCTCTCAGAAGTGTGGAATCCGGAGCTTTTGATTCAGTGCGTTTGCTCAGAGCAAACTTTGTTTTCCTTTGTAAGCTTCATAAGCTTTGACAATATTCAAAATCATCTGCCTCGACCACAATTAGACCTATGTAAAATTATATTTTTAAAGTAAATTGTTTAATTACAGTCCAGGCAGCTGATCTACTTGTAATATGTATATGCTCATTATCTTTCCTTATGGAACATGGAACATGTATATTGTATGGGTAGGTCGGGAGGAAAATAGTGGGGTAGAGGAAACGGTTAAGAACCCTCTCACCCCACTCCAGTTTTCTGGTTTAGTCTGCAGCCTCCATGGCTGTATTTTGGTGGGGGGAAACATGCAGGGGACAAACTATGCTTCACATGCTGTTTTGGTCCTAGAACATAAGAATCACAGAATCGTAGAGTTGGAAGGGACCCAAGGGTCATCTAGTCCAGCCCCCTGAAATGCAGGAAGAAGAGCCCTGCGGAATCAGTTCTTCTCACTGTAGCCAACAGCACTCTGCCCACTTGTGATGCCCATAAACTAGTGGAAGGGGGAATGCTGCCTTCACTGGTAGCCACTGGTAGCATTCTGAGCCCTGGCTTTGCCTAATCCTCTTTTAAAGGCACCCAAGTTGGAAATGGGAATTACAGTACAACCAAACAGCCCACAAATTACAGAACACATATGCTAACACCAAGGTGACCTATGGGTTCATGATGGTTTTTGAGGAGAAGCCTTGGCAAAATAACCAAATCTATGGTTTGTTTCTGTCGGATCCGCCACTATAAGCTGCAATGTGATGGTGGCTTTGGGGGACACCGTGTGAAAAACTGCAAATTCAGGAATATCCATTTTAATTCTAAAGGACCCAGATTTTACGCAGACCCTGAAGAAATGCAAAGAGCCTCTCTTCCCCACTCCGTTTTCTTCCTTTCTGCTGGGCGTGGGGGAGAGAGAAATAGTCGGAGCCTGTGGCGTCTGCACGGCCGTCCAGAATCAAAAAAGGTGAGCAAGACCTTGAGAACAACAACCTGCCACCCAACCACAACTTTCAGCATTCAGGAACCATGGCAGGAATAGCGTGCAAGTGGGCTGCAAATTCACTGGATGGAAAACAAGTTTTTCCTATGACGAAATTGCACTTGAATGCTGGGGAAATTAATAAAAAACACAGACCACTCACATTAGGAAGGAAATGGATTTGTACAACAAATGAGTAACAACTGACAGGGCAACAACAGCAAAAAAAATCAATATGTTTGAAATCAATACATCTGAAATCAATACAGTACACCATCTCAAAAATCAGCCGGTACCTTCCCTGTTCCTACACTGCCTAGGTCACTTCTTGATTTTCCTGGCACTCAAACTGCCTTTTTGCCTAACTGGCTTCTGCTGGGTTTCCCCACCTTCAGACCCCCCCTATCTTGCGTGGTGCCCACAGCCCCGTCCCAGAGGGCGCCCCCCTCCCCTCTGCACCGAGGAGGCGGCGGAGGCAAGTGAGCCGGCACAGGCAGGCAGCGACACAGGCAAGTGAGCCAGCACAGGCAGGCAGCCACACAGGCAAGTGAGCCGGCACAGGCAGGCAGCCACACAGGCAAGTGAGCTGGCACAGGCAGGCAGGCAGGCAGGCAGTGACACAGGCAAGTAAGTCGGCACAAATAGGCAGCCACAGTGCCCTCACACGGGAGGAAGTCTCTTGGCACTTCCTCAGGCTTACTTCTGAGCAGGAGGCCGAGTTCTTGGCTGTGTCTCCTGGCAGGGTGCTTCTCCCTTTATTCACCTCGGGGGGGGGGGGGCTGTTGTGACACCCATCAACCACCTACAATGTGCTATTCTCCCTGCCCTGAGAATGTACTCAGAGCAAGGCGATGCAGACTGCTGAAACACATTCTTGTTTGGTAGTCACTAAAATGAAGTTTAGTCTGTAGTAGCAAGCGAACAAGACCCCGAAGGAAAGCAGGCAGAGCACATGCATTTTCCCGGCTTCTGCCGAAAATAGGGATGGGGCATGTCAGAGGGTTTTACGGACTGCTTACGAAGGCTCCCTTCATAAGTTGCTTTTTTTTATTTATTTACACGAACTTGATTTGAAATACAAATGTGTGGTCCGGGTTCAACGGAATGTGAGAACAGTGAACAACCGGCATTGGTAGGGAACCACGAAGGGTCTCAACTACCGGTACTGTAATGAGCAAAACGGCTTGGGGAAAAGCGGGTTTTCGATAGTGGTGCGGAAGAGCTGTAACAAGAAAAGAAAAAATAGTGTTCAATAGAGCAGTAAGAAATGCTCTGGCTCCATCTGGTGGGAGGAGCGAGGAAATGTTATGCTAGCATCTGCATGCAGCAAAACAGTGCAGTTGGATTAAGGGGCTCACAGCATGAGCGCTCCCGCCCCAAATTTTCTTTTGAGAAGTTGCAGATCATGTAGTGGAACATCTCTCAACTCTAGAAAGCTCAAGGAACTCTAAGAAGCTCAAAGCTACAAAGGTTTAAAACCTACCAAAGTACAGCCTGTGAAATCAAAACTGTCGATCAGTAGTTTTGAGCATCTTATACTTTTGAAAGTAGGGTTTGGTTCTGCCAACTTGGGTGAGATGGTTTGCCTGTGCTGAGCTGTAAATATCCAAACAACCACAGGCTTATAGAAGAGAACTCAAAACCCCACTGTGCTGTTTCCAGTCCCTTTTCACTCCATATAAAGGGAATAGTAACCGTTGATAGAGCTAAGTACTTCAAAAGCGCAATATGCTACTTCCAGATCTTTAACCCTGGCAGAAACAACCTGCTCCTCTCAGGCTGTTGGGCTCCACTGCCCTATCTGCAACAAAAATAATTTTAGTGTTCCATATTGCACACTAGAGCATGATCAGAGCAATATTGACCCCAATCGGTTTTCTAGCACATCAACAAAGTTTGCCACTAAGAGTAAGCCTGCAGGCTGGCCCATTTATCTAATTTGTTTTTAAACAGAGCAGATGGAGTTTCTTTGCTTAGTGCTGCCTCTCCTGCCTTGGAGCTGTGTACCCAAGTCCAGATCTGGGGCCATGCCAACGGAAGCAAACATCTTGCTTTGAATACCTTTCTTGTTCAAAGCTGCAGATGTTCTCCCTTGGGCCAATGGGCCTCACAAGCCATGGATATTCTAGAGGTGTTCTCTTTCTGCTGTCCGCAGAGCTATGTTTGCAGATGCAAACTGGAGCTGAAGAGGCAGTGTTTGGCTTTTGCTTGGCTCATGGCATCCTCTGGTTATTTTCCCTATTTGAAAAAAACAACATGTTCCGCAAACATTTCCACCCATGACAGAACAAGGGTTTAGAACAGGAGTCAGTTTTCCATAACAAATGCAGGAAGCCTTTTTCATCCACAGGTGAGGATGAGTGGACATCCTCTATCTGGTTTCTTTAAAAAAAAAGGAGAAAAAAAAAGCAAGACTGTGGCATGTTTTAGCTTCCACTAGTGTAGGAAACTGCTTAAAATATGGGGTTTCCAGGACAAACTTATAATACTGGCTGGATATACCAGAAGACACGGCAAAAAAAGGAGCATCTGGTAAGGGCATGAGCTATGCTTGCGTTCAATACTTCTTCGTAACTAAGCGCATGGTAGGCTGGTTGGTCAGGAAAACAGCCAATTTAAACAAGTCTCCTATTTTGAAATTAACATTTTAAAAAGCAACCCTAACCAGCTATGAACTCTCAGAAGCTTTTGATACATTAAGCCATGGTATGCTAGTGGAGTGGCTGTCCGAGGTGCAGGTGGGTGGCCCTGCTTTGCAGTGGATCCAGGCCTGCTTGGATGGTCACTCCCAGAGGGTGATGCTTGGAGAGTCCTCTTCGATCCCATGGGGCATTCAGTCTCACAGGGTTTGATTTTAGCCTCCATGCCAATTAACACCTACATGAAACTGCTAAATGGGGTCATCCAGAGGTTTGGAGTATGCTGTCAGCAATATGCTGATGGCGCTCAGCTCTTTCACATCTGCAGGTGAGGCAGTGGAAGTGCTGGACCAATGTTTTGCCTTGGTAAAGGACTGGATGAGAGCCAACAAACTGAAGCTAAGTGCAGGACAGACTACTAGACCAGATGGATGGGAAATTACCTCTGAAGGAGCAGGCACGTAGCTTGGGGGGACTTCTGGATCCTTTGCTGTCACTTGAGCTTCAGGTGGCTTCAGTGGTGCAGAGTGCCTTCCAGTCAGCCTTCTCTGGTGGCCGCTCCGCGCCCCTATTTGGACAGGGATAACCTAAGTTTTTTGTCTATGCTCTGGTAACCTGTAGGACAGATTCAGTGGTCAGGTCTCTCACTGGGACAAAATGGTCCAAGCACCAATCCTGGCCCAACTGCAAGTTATTTTCTGGGCCCAATTCGAAGTGCTGGTTTAGACTTAAAAAGGCTCAGGACCACAGTAGCTCCATATAAACCAACCCGGACCCTGCGATCATCATCTGAGGCCCTTCTTTGTGTGCCTCCTCCATGACAGGAGATGGGAGCAGGCCTTTTCCGCAGTGGCCCCGTTTCTGGAATGCTCTCCCCGGGGAGGCTCACCTGGCACTAGCATTATATATCTTTAGATACCAGACAAAAGCTTTCCTTTATAACCAGGCCGTTGGCCTTTAACTATCTGTGGCCTTCTAGAAGTGGGTGGGATGTTTTTTTTTAATGTAGTTCTCTTTCCTCTTGGTTTTTATGTATCTGTATGGGGTTTATTGTCTATTTGTTTGGTTGTAAGCTGCTTTGGGTTGTCCTAGGCATGATAAAGAAACCGACAAATTTAATAAAGAAATGAAATAGATAATATATAGCCGACACAAGATATTGGTTTGCAACTAAACTGAAGTCTTTCTAAGGCTAAGATAATGCAAATTAAACATGCAATGCATGGTTCTCTCTCCACATAAGCAAGGATAGGATACTCTGTCGCTTATCCTACAAATAAGTGTCCAGAACTTTCCATTTATTAAGGGCCGGCAATTTCTCAATAAGAGGAAAAGTAAATAACAAGGCTGTGTTAGATTAGCAGAATTATAAATATTCATGACTGAAGAGTAGAGGCTATGGGAGGGAATAAATAGGAGCCAAATACCAGCCATATAGGAACCTAGGGAACTGCCTTGTATTGAGTCAAACAAGCAGTCCATTTACCTCAGTACTGTTTGCACTAACTGGCAGTGGCTCTCCAGGGTTTCAGGCAGGGGGCCTTCTAAGCTGCACCTTGCGATCTTGGGGATTCAGCTCAAGACCTCCTGCAAGCAAAGCAGATGCTATGACTCTTCCCCGATACAATCTTGTAGTGAAATAAAAGGATGGTTTTTAGTGACTGTAATTACTTGCTAGACGCTGGCTCCAAGTGGTAGCTCTAAATAATAAATATCAGAGTTAATAAAAAGGTAAAGGTAAAGGACCCCTGACAGTTTAGTCCAGTTGTGAACGACTCTGGGGTTGCGGCGCTCATCTCACTTTACTGGCTGAGGGAGCCAGTGTTTGTCCACAGACAGTTTTTCCGGGTCATGTGGCCAGCATGACTAAGCCACTTATGGCACAACAGAACACCGAAACCAGAGCAGCGCACGGAGACGCCATTTACTTTCCTGCTGGAGCGGTACCTATTTATCTACTTGCACCTTGACGTGCTTTCGAACTGCTAGGTTGACAGGAGCTGGGACTGAGCAACGGGAGCTCACCCCATCGCGGGGATTCGAACCGCTGACCTTCCGATCAGCAAGCCCTAGGCTCTGTGGTTTAGACCACAGCGCCACCTGTGTCCCATCAGAGTTCATACAGCACCTAAAATTTGCTAGGCACTATACGGAGAATTAAAAACAAGACAGTCCCTGCCCTCAGATTCACAGTCTAGTGGACAAAAGCAAAAAGATGGGCAGGAATGTTATTCCATTGACATTGCTTTCCTCTTTTTGATGCTGCTCACAGAGAGACGGAACTGACTCCCCAGAAGGGAACTAACTGGCCATGTACATTGCTGAGAGGGGAGAAAGGAACAAGTTATCAGACTCCAAACCTGTGAGTCAGACTTTGGGAGACTCGTCCTGGAACAGCCCACCCACTACCCAAAGCTGTTTGCCATCCTCCAAGGAAGCAACAATCACCATTTAAACCATTCAGTGATGCCGCACTGCATGGCTTCAAGCCACAATGCCCCTCCTTGAAATGCTTGTTTAAGCATTGCCAACCACCAGTCTTGCTTGAGGAACAGGACAGCTCAGGTGAGTTGTGGGGCTTAATAGGAGGAGATGCAAGGAATGGGCTGCAGATGGTGGCAGTTGCCAGAGTGAGCCCTGTGCAGATGTCTGTTGGCATGGCTCCAGTATTCAAATCACACACATGTTATATTTAACGCAGCTACCCAGCCTTCCTGTCTCCTGTCTTTCCATCTGACTGAACTGGGAGATGGACATGATGAGGCTTTGGGAGCTGCTGGTCATCTTGCTGTCTCTGGCAGGTACAATTGTTTTGTGGGAACAAGTTCTGGGACTGGAATGGGAGGACAGAGTCTGAAGCTGCATCTTAAGTGCGATACATGATTGATTAGGCTTAGGGTAGTAGACATCCCTGCCTCCCCCTCCCCCCCTTTTAAAATGTACATACTTTGGCCAATAGATTTAGATGTTTGCTTAGAAAAGTCCAGGCTCGAGGTTTTGCAGGTTCTCATTACTCCTTTGGTATTCTAAAAAGGGCTGAAAGTGCATTTGTTACATTTATCAGATACCCGAAGTTTGCACAGATAATACAATAGAGATGTCTACCTGCAAGATCAGAATATTACCAGCACCAAGCATTAACATTTCCCCCAGGAATTGAATTTGTGGGGGTGGGATGTTTGAATTTTCAGGGGGCCACAGGCTCAGACCCTTTGTCTTTGGCAAATTTGGTGTCAGAGTGGATAGCATCACAGTAGAAGAATTCAAATTGTTTCAGAATCCTGACCACTTCATTCAATTTAACCTAAATTCTAACTAAAATTAGCTACAATTCCTTGTTCTCTGCTGTTATTTTGCACAACTCTTAAGTGATTGAATGCAATGTGTTCATTTGCAACCACCTCATTCATTCAGTGGTTTCAGTCCTTCAGCTGATGTGTTATATAATCACAAAGAACACAACTTTTTTCGAAGTAAATAATTCTGTTCAGGGACAAGAGAACACACTGTTGTACTTGAAAGTAGATAGCAATTTCTACGTCATTAATTCCAGGAAAACAAGAGTGGGTGGAAATAATATCCTCCCTCCTTAGTCAGAAAATGGCAGCATCTGATCCCTGGTTGTGTGTGTTCAGAGACCTCAAGAATATGTGTCTCTAGAGATTTCCCTGTCTCACTCCTTGCTTTATAAAATTCCCCATGAGCATTTCGGAGGGTGGCAACAGTTAATGTCCTGACATCCATCTCTTTTTGGTGACAAGTAAACTCTTCTTCTTCTCCCAGATGTTGGATGGAATATGATGAGCCAGTTGCTGTCTTTAGTTGGCTCACACGCTGGCGACACTTTTGAGTTCCCTTTGGAGAATGGTGCTGTTTTTTATACTATTATGTTCAATTATTGATGGTTGATATGTTTTACATTTTGTGTATGTTTTAACTGTTGCGCTGTGAAAGGCAATTAAGAAGCTGAGAACAAATCATTGCCCTTGGCACCATCAAAAGTAGCAGGGATGACAAGAGCTTCCCAGGATACTGTAACTAGCTTAGAACATAAGCTCCAAGGGTCTCATCCTGTGCTTGTCCTGGGCCTAGAACACATGTGTCAAAGCTTTCTAGGCATGAGTCTGGGCGCTTTTTTGTTCGTCCCTCCTCTTTCCCCAGGAAAATCCACTCTTTAGCACTGAATCGGAGCAAAAGTTAATCTGCTGAAAACCCAACAGACATTTCCTCCAATTCAGTGGTCAAGATTGGGTTTCCCCAGGGAAGCTACGAACATGAGTTTGACCAAACTGCAGGAGGCAGTGCAAGACAGGAGTGCTTGGCGTGCTATGGTCCATGGGGTCACGAAGAGTCGGACACGACTAAACGACTAAACAACAACAAGGGAAAGTGGCAGGACTTTCAGAAGTCTGGATGAGCCCTAACAATGGGCAGCCAGATACTTTTGGGAAGCTTCCAAAAACACTCTGAGCACTCAGGATAGTATCGTGTGTGTATGGGGGGGGGCATGCATAAAGCATGTTTCTTTTTGTCAACACATAAAACCATGCAGCAAGTTACCTTGGTTCCATTTGCTCAATGTCTTTCTGGGCTAGGTGCTGGAAGAGGAGCCCGTCTTGGAATGAGAAGCATCCCTGGCAGTGAGGCGGGATCCGAAAGCAGAGCCGGCTTTGCCGATAGCATTGGAGGCGCAGCGAGTGGGATGGGCTCTGTCATTGGTGGTTTTTTTGGAGGCAGTTCTGGGAATTCTGCACAGCCTGAGGGGGGTTCTGGGAACACCAACTCCCAGCCAGGTACCATATTTTTCCATGACCCCTATTTTTTAAAACCCAAAATCAAGAAATTAAGTTGGTTAGCTTTTTTTGGGGGGGGGGAGATCACTTCCGCCAATTGCTCACCTGCCTGCCCGCCACTGCCGATCGCTTGGCAGCCACTGCCGATTGCACACCTTGCCGCAGCTGCCAATTGTCTGCCTGCTTGCCGCCAACAGCCCACCCGCCCACTTGCCGTAGCCACTAATCCCCTGCCCGCCTCGCCATAGCCGCCAATCACCTGCTTAATTGCTGCAGCCACAGCCAATCACTAGCAGATCTTGCTGCAGCCACCAATCACCCGCCCAATCGCCGCTGCCATTCTCCTGCTTGCTGCTGCCATTAATCGCACGTTCCCCCCCCCCTGCATTCACTATCTGTGTATAAGACAACACCCAATTTATTTTTTTTAGCAAAAAGCATCGTCTTGAACATGGAAAAATACAGTATTTGGGACAGCTTTCTTTATTCAAATAACCCCATATTAAATAATCTCATGGGTGTGTGAACAACATACACCTAGCTTTATACAAACATACTCTTGCATGCAGGAGTGGGAAATTATGTCTGGGTAGGGGAAGAAACCACCTTGCGTAGAATAATAATAATAATAATAATAATAATAATAATAATAATAATAATAATTTATTATTTATACCCCACCCATCTGGCTGGGTTCCCCCAGCCACTCTGGGCGGCTTCCAACAAAACATTAAAATACAGAAATCCATCAAACATTAAAAGCTTCCCTAAACAGGGCTGCCTTAACAGGGCATCTCCAGTTCAAGGAGAGCTGGTGAAAGGCATCCCACTTGGCAACTAATCTTCGTTTTCTTACTGATGCTCTCCATACAGATGCCATGTACCTTATTGTGAAAGTGGACTTGGTTTCATCTGGCCCAGTAAACATTTCTGCTCTGAATCAGCCACTTCTGAAGGAGGTGAGGCGTGAGAGTAACCGCTGGTAGTAACTGATCACAAATTTTGGTTTATGAAAGCATCCTTCTCCCATGCCAATAATTGGCTAGGTGTGTAATAATGAAGAATATATAGCCCCTAAGGAGGTTTCTGCCACCCCAATTTATATTCTGGAAAAAACAAGAATGCCATGGCTGTGCCCCCTGGCATGGCATTAAGACCCATTAAATATGGCGTCCCCACCCCAGTGGAGTAAGATGGCTCATCTATTTAATATGCATATAAGTGAGTAAAGTAAAAACCAAGTTTTGGATCACCTCAAAGGAAAGCCCTACACTCCCTGAACAGTGCCCTCTTTAAAGTGCTCAAGCATCATATCCAGTCCCATTTTAGGGTAGATAACCTAGACCCTTATTCATTTCTATAAAAGCTGGTCTGAGCCCAGCCCAGGAAAATACACAAAACACTCTATTGTGCCAAAATGAAGCTGTGACAGAAAAGTTTGTTTTTGGGGCAGGTTGGGTCCCCAAGTGTTTTCTTTTTCTTTTCCCCTGCCAGCAAACAGTTAACGATTTGGAGAGACAGTTTTTAGGTTGGGATAGAGGTTGAAAGATAGGAAGTGAGAGGAGAGAGAGTTGGTTCTGGGTAGAAACTATCACAAAATAATATTGGGGAACACTGAGTATTAAGAGTGCTAACATAAATCATATACCCCAGTTTCCCAGTGGCCCTTCAAAGTACGCTTCAGAGTTTATAGAAAAACAAAATATGCAAACAGAAGTTGACTTGGCTAAAATACACCGCCAAGAGTTTAAAGACCAACCTAGCATGAAACCCCTGACTAGCAGTATACCGTTTAAAGTATACAGAAGAAAAACAAAAGGTTGGCTTTCTCTAACAGAAAAACAAACTCAGAAGAGACTTTAAACTAAAGATAAACGCTCTCTCCCAGCAACTTAACATACCCACATTCCAACCCTTCAAACCTCTCACACAACTACCACACAAAATGCTTTCCAACAGAGCCTTATATACAAGGAGGAGAGCCCACACCTGTGAGCAATTAAACAGAAATTACCAGCACCTGTTTTTCTTAAGCAGACAGTATTGACATTAGACTGGCTCAAAAGCAACTTTGATTATTCAAGAAACCCAACAGAAACATCCCCTCTGAGGAATATATCACAAGCTAGAGAAAGGAGACTCTGATACAGTCTACTTAGGTCTCATTCCAGTCAGGAGGGGAGGGATTCTTCTACAAAAAGAGAAGATTCCCAAACCAGTTAAGAGGGGTGTGGAGACCCCTTGGGTCTGTTACTTGGAGTACCTCAGGAGTAGGGTTGTCTAGCAGGTGTGTAACTGACAGAAAAGTATTAAGCGGCAACAGCTGTGCAAGAACTGAAGTGAAATAACAATTTGTGTCATAAACTTCCTTTATTTAATAAAATCATTCTTGCTTATTTGATCAAATCCTGCCTGAGACTCCAAATTATTACGTTTTCCCTCACACAAGTCCCCCACAAGATAATCTGGGGTAGTTTGTAGGAATTTGTGGACTTGGTGTTCTGCGAGGGGGGTTTAATATATTTAAGCAAGGGCAGGCCCAACGGCGCCAGGGGGAAAAGTGCCGTTGCGCCAGAAGGATATTGGGATGGCTGATAGAGGACACCTGATGGAGAGGTGGAATATGAATTGTGGTGGCCCAAATCTCCATTTCCTTATTAATTTCTGGCAATTGTTGGCATACCTTGGCAATTGTTGGCATACCTTGTCTCTCAAAACTATGTTTACTGGAATTTGAGGCGGCGGGGGGAATCTTCTATTACACATAAAAGGATGGACTAATTAGCGAGGATATTTCCTCTGTGATAGCTTTGTATACTGGGAAAGCAAAAACAACTATGTGAAGCTCTCACAGAAAAGTTCACTTTAGGTTAAACTCCATTCTTGGACTACTTTTTTAATGTGCCAGGTGCAACAGATGTTGGCAAGTTTTCTCAAAGGCACCTTCCACTTGACATGGGTCACCTATAAAGAGAACAAGTAGACCTAGGAAAGGCCTTTGCTCAGATGACACCTGGACCCAGAGGAGAGAAGCTGCATTGTCATTTTGAGACCATGGACTGACGCATTTCCAGATCACTGGGACAGAATTACTTACTTACTTGCTTTTAACCTGACTATCCTACTTTCTCGCACTGGTCAAACTTGTTATTATTATCATATCCTCTCGCGATCTTTAACTTTTATATTCTGTTTTATTTTCCTTATATGCAACAAAATGATTTTGTAAGCCGACTTTGTATATTTTGGATTAAGAGAAAGCCTTTGCAAATTTATGGTAATTCAAAATAAGGGAAGGGGAAGAAATTAGGAGCAAGCACGTGCCATGCCAAATAATTAAACCTCACTTATGTCCAAGAAGTTCCAAACATGGGCTTGTCATCATCAAAACTATATTTCAAAAAGTATACCGACAGTTCTCTATTGTTAAATCTGTAAAATAACTTAAAATGTGATAAAATGCTAAGACAAATAAAATGCTAAGACTTTTAAGACAAATCAGTTTTTATTAGAAGTGGGATCCATGGACCAATTCTTATCACAATTTGAGTGTGTTCATCTTATATGTTGACAAATGTTGTGGCCAATGCAAACTTCTCAATATCCCTTCTTGGAAAGAAAGCACTTACAAGTGTAGAAATTGCGATGTAACATACAACACAAGAGCAGATTGTGTGAATGTTGCTGTATGGCCACAAGGTATAGGATGGATGACAAATCTGTGGCTCTCCAGGTCTTGTCAGGCTACAACTCCCACCATCCCTGGCCATGCATGGGCTTGCTAGTCAGGGCTTATAAAGCTCTACACAATGTACCCCTGAAACATCATTTTTTAATGAAAAGTGTGAGGAAATCAAAGTGCATTTCACCTAGATTGCCACAAGGTGTCACCACATCTTTTTAGATCCTGGAGCTGTGCAATTTTGTTGTTGTTGTTGTTTAGTCGTTTAGTCGTGTCCGACTCTTCGTGACCCCATGGACCATAGCACGCCAGGCACTCCTGTCTTGCACTGCCTCCCGCAGTTTGGTCAAACTCATGTTCGTAGCTTCGAGAACACTGTCCAACCATCTCGTCCTCTGTCGTCCCCTTCTCCTAGTGCCCTCCATCTTTCCCAACATCAGGGTCTTTTCCAAGGATTCTTCTCTTCTCATGAGGTGGCCAAAGTATTGGAGCCTCAGCTTCACGATCTGTCCTTCCAGGGAGCACTCAGGGCTGATTTCCTTAAGAATGGATAGGTTTGATCTTCTAGCAGTCCATGGGACTCTCAAGAGTCTCCTCCAGCACCATAATTCAAAAGCATCAATTCTTCGACGATCAGCCTTCTTTATGGTCCAGCTCTCACTTCCATACATCACTACTGGGAAAACCATAGCTTTAACTATACGGACCTTTGTCGGCAAAGTGATGTCTCTGCTTTTTAAGATGCTGTCTAGGTTTGTCATTGCTTTTCTCCCAAGAAGCAGGCGTCTTTTAATTTCGTGACTGCTGTCACCATCTGCAGTGATCAAGGAGCCCAAGAAAGTAAAATCTCTCACTGCCTCCATTTCTTCCCCTTCTATTTGCCAGGAGGTGATGGGACCAGTGGCCATGATCTTGGTTTTTTTGATGTTGAGCTTCAGACCATATTTTGCGCTCTCCTCTTTCACCCTCATTAAAAGGTTCTTTAATTCCTCCTCGCTTTCTGCCATCAAGGTTGTGTCATCTGCATATCTGAGGTTGTTGATATTTCTTCCGGCAATCTTAATTCCGGCTTGGGATTCATCTAGTCCAGCCTTTCGCAACCTCAAAGCAGACCAAAAACTAGGATGAAAAATAAAAGAACAAAACTAGGCATGGTATACCTGCATGAATGCCCGTTCTCCATCTCTTCCTTTTCTTTTTCCAAATAGGCATGGGTGGGCCCAATCGCAATCAGGATTGTGAAGGGAAAGAAGGGGGGGGGCTGTCTACTCTGAGGAAAGCTCCTGATAAAATTCCTCCCCCACCAGTTGCGTAAAGGGAGAGTGTGCAACCCTGTTCAAAACAGACTGCATACCTAGTCCCAAACCAGCTGACACCCCCCTCCCCCAGACTAACACTATGACCTTTCAGCGTGCCCAGATCTTTTAATGCTGTATTTTTAATTGAGACATTCTCAGGGGTGTGGGTTTGACACCCACATTTGGCAAAAGATTCCTGCACAGCAGGGGGTTGGACTAGATGACCCTCGGGGGTCCCCCCCAACTCTGTAATTCTGATTCTACGGGTTTTTTGTGCTGGATGTTGTGAACATGCCCAGTCATTCAGATCAGTCTCAGAGGCCCTGCTCAGTGTCCCCTGCCTACTGAAGGAAGGCAGATGGAGACTGGAAATAGGGCTGTCTCTGTGGTAGCTCCTGTTCATTGAATCCCTTTCCTGACGCTAGCATTTTGACAGAACCAGCTGATCTTCTTTCTTGCCCAGGGCTTCCCATGCTTCCCATTGTATGCTTTACCTATGCTGGGTTTTAACAACTCCTTAGATCTTGAGGTCTTGTACTCTGCTTTTACTGGCCGCTATTGATTATATTGGTTTTATGCAAACCACTATTGCAGCCATAACAAAATATTAAATATGGTCACCCACATTCTTTCCACTTACACATGGGTTCGTATCATCCATAGGCTCCCAGAAGCCTAATGAAAAGGGAGACATAATACATGTAATGTGACTGAGCCCATATTTCCAAGTAACCACACCCAGTGCGGTTTAATGTACATATTAAAACAGTATGGGAGACAAAGTGTATAATTTTGGCATCAGCTGCTGGCTGCAGGACAAAACAGCAGTCTCTTAGCAAGCAGCGCCTTCTGAGCACTGGCCCCCAAGAAAGATGAGAATCACCTAAATAAATCCAGCCCCATACTAGCAATGCATTGCAGGACACCCTGAATAGCTGAATGATGCTGAGAGGGTCCAGGACCTGTCCGTCTTTCAACATAGGTTGCCAAGGTGACTTGAGACTGAAACCACGTGAGAAGCTGAACTGAACTTCCTCCAGGAAAACATGGAACTGCTTTGCCACAAACTACCATGAATCTATCTTGAGTAGGGCTGAGCCCAAGATATTTTGGCAACCAAGGCAAACCCCCTCATGGCAGGGTCTAACAGAATTTGAGCTGTGCACCAACTCCATTGAAAACTCAGATCTGTTTCCCACTCTGCTGCTTTGAATGATGCACAAAACCTGCCGCTTTCTCTCATGGGCCCTGTAATCCTGAGATCATAAAAGTGCAAGGCTTCATCAACGGTTTGTTCGACAACTCAACATTTCAATTTCTAGACTGGATGAACAGCTAAAGTTTCATTCTTTTTTTATTAAAAAAGTATTTTTATTAAAGATTTCTAAAGTTTCATTCTGAGATTTCTAAGGACATTTCCATTCACCCCAACTCACATGGCTCCAGCTTTCATCAGTGCAGATACAGGCCGAGTCCAAAGTGTTTAAAGTTAAAGTTTATTTTGTAATTCTTTGTAGGAATATCAATAAAAGACCTCAAATGTATCTATATCTGTACATATACAAGAAACTGTTCAAAAATATTCACAGAACAAAAATAAATCTTCTTTAGAACAAACCCAGACAATGAAATGCAGAAGTGGTCCAGCATTACTGGCATAAAAATACAGGCTTAGAGAGGGGAAAGGGGAAACAAGGTATTATGTTAAGGGGGAAACCATATCAAAATAAATTATTCAAAGCTAACATCGCAAACGAAACAAAACGAAACAAAGGAAAGGGGAGGAAACAGTCCTGTAAGATGACCTCCTTGTTAAGGCCCAGGAGGCAGCAGAAAGATTGTGAAACTACTTGTGGAAGGAGGTCACACCAAAACATGTTGTCTCCTCTCTTTCCTCTCAACTCTTTTGGGATCTAAGTTATTGGAAGGATAAAGATTTCTCTGTACCAAAATCAGAATGGTTTTGGGAAGGGGCTTGACCAAAGCTGCTTCAATGCTCCCCAAGCCTGCCTGCCTGCTACTGGCGGACAAAGGTGGGAGTGGGGGGAGGGCGGTCTGCCCTGGGTGCCATCCGGAGGGGTGTGTGTGACATCACGGCCGCCCCCTTCCCTGCCACTGGGACGCTCATCGCTCGCTGCGCACCCATGGGATGCTTGGTGTTCGCCGGCCATGCCCTGGGCCGCTTGCCGTGCACCCCCCTGTCACAGGCGACGCGACACGCCCCCTGGGACACGCCCCAGCCACGCCCCTGGATGTATGCTACTCCTGGTGCCAGAGCAGGTAGGTCCGCCACTGCTTCCTTTGACAGGGGGGAGGGAGGTGGGATGGCAATCCCGCCTTCCCCCTCCCTTCCTCCCCCCGTCAAAGGGAGCCGCAGGCAGCGCAGTTGGTGATGGCTGCCCTTGAAGCTCCATGCTGCCGTGGCTCCCGCCATCTCGCCTCGCCAAAAGTCCCTTCCCAATGACATCCTCATCTTGGTACAGAGGAATCTCTTATTCTCCATCCCCAAAGAGAAGGCAGAAGAGAAGAGTAGGGAGGAAAGAGAGGAGAGAGCATGTTTTGGTGTGACCTTCTTCCACAAGTTCTAGTTGTGCAGTATTTCTGCTGCCTCCTGGGCAGGCAGGCAGTCATTAGGAACGTCGAGGGAGTTGTATGGACAGGCTTGGAGTGGGTGGGAGAAATGAGGAGCTGGCAACTGGCAGGTGGGAGAAGTTGCAGTTAGCAGCTGCTGTTTTTAAATTCACCGTTCTCCGTGATGGAAAGCCTGGTGGGGTTGGTGGGGGAGATGCCGTTCCGAGCCTGCATGCTGTAGTGTTCCTTCACTTGCGTTAGGGCACTCATGAGCCGCGTGTTGGCTGAGTCCAGAGACAGGATTCTTTTTTCCTGCAACAAAACACACTGATTCAGATCAGAACTGCCTGGCTTCACTGCAGCAAGGCCTTAATGACTTCATAACCTGAAACATCTGTGTCTCAAGGTGAGCAGCAGTGCTCCAAAGGAGGGCTGTTGTTTTTTCGCCATAGGCTGATCCAGCCTGGCCAGGGCTCTGCAGCAGAACGGAACGAGCCTGCCTCTTTCTGCTGCCCAGCATCTGTCCTGTGGAAGCTGCCAATTAGCCATGTTTAAAAGCTGATTTAGTGGTGGATCATGTAAGATCACAGAGGCAAAAGTCAGCAGGGAGGTTCCTGGAGATTTAATGGGTTAGTTTTTGAACAGAGGAAAACAGAAAAAGGCAGCAGGAGGATAGGAGAAAGAGGGTTCTAGAGCGGAGGTGGAGTATGGATTGGGACCCTCTAAAGGCACCCTCCCACTGAGAGAGGGCTTGCAAAACACCCCAGGGACACTGAAAGTTATAAATGCAGATAGATGCCAGCAGTGAGAGGGTGCAGCAGCAACACAGGGGCGGGGGGGGGGGGGTACAGAAAGCAGCCCAAAGCTGGAGGGAAGGAAGTATGCATGACAGAAAGGGGGCAAGGGGGAGAAGGAGAAGGGGGGAAGTTTGTGCGAAGGGTGGCAGTGATGGTAGGGTGATGGGAAGATGGCACTGATAAGACACAAAAACCAAACAGGGCGCTTGGCTTCTTAGACCCATTCCAGCTCAGTTACTCCAGGACTCTGCAGAATCAAAAAGCCCTTTCTGATTTTGATTCAGAAACTAGGGGCTTTTGGCCTTAAAGAGACAAGAGACGGCCGGGGACATGATTGGCAGACATGTAAATCTCTGGCACTATGCGGCAGGGGAGAACCAAATCAAAGAGGCACAAGGACCTGCTTTGGTTTAACCTTCACTTCAAACAAAAACTGGCAATTGCGTCAGGCTGGAGGGCCTTCTAGTGGAAAAACCACGAGATGTGCTTGGGCATTCCTGTTCCAACAGGAACTGATGCAACATGCAAGGGCTCTGCAGGGCTCAACACAAATGAGGGAAGGCAGAACAATGTACAGAGGGCACAAAACATGAAGGAATGAACACGTCACTTCCCTCTGGAGACAAAAGGCAGTAGACACACGGAGTGCTGCCGTTGCTGCACAAACTCTGCTGGTGGGGTGGGGCACAAGCCCTATGGCAATGCAGCAGCAGTGATGCAAGGTCACTTCCAAAAGCACTACGTGAGCCAAAGGGGTGGGGTTTCCAGCAATTCCTCCCAGATGGGGCTGCTCTGTGTGATCTGAGGTCTGAAATTCTGAGAAAAGTAGCCTGCGCTGGAGGATAAAGCGTTTGGCATGCAAGTCTGCTGCTGGTGTATGCATCTGGGCTTCAGAAGGAACCCACAGTTACCAACATTCATGTGAGAGCTTCCACACATTTCTTGCTAAATTCAGAACCCTTAGTGGGCTGGGTAGTTTGGGCTGCTGGGAGCTTTTCACTAATTTACTTCCCCATAATGTCCAAAGCAGCTCTTGGCCGTGGGAAAGCACTGCAATCCACAAGGAGTATGTGCAGTACACATAAGCGGTGCTTTTGCGAAGAGACTACCCCACTTTTTAAGGCACAGAGGTAATACTTTTAGAGGGAGCAATCTGTCTATGCATAGAGGAAGCCTGCCTAAGAGGAAGCCTGTCTTCCTCTTCCTGACTGGTGTCCTCCTCCCTGCCAAAATCTATCGGTTCATTCTCAATAACAGAAATAATTCCAAAATATCTATCACAAAACAGTACTTTGAAAGGTGCCAAGCCAAAGTCTCTGACACCAAATGAGAACGCCCAGCACTAGAGATGCTAGAATTTCAGAATCCAGGCTCCATCCACTGGATTCTGGGGCGGGTGGTGGTGGTGGTGTCTGATTATGTTAAGCCACATTTTGGTGTCCTGCTCAAAATCCCTAAACCTGACCAGGTTGTGCAAAGGGCCTATGGGAATCAATCTGGGGGAAACAACTTCCAGTTGCCTCATGACCATCCTTATAATTAATCCAGTTCTTTTTTCTGAATCAGTTTTAAATTATATTAAGAGGCGCTCCCTACAACACACCATCCTTTCATTGCTGACTCAGAAAGAAGGGCTGCACAATTGCAGATGAAAAGCTCTCATTGTTGCTGAAATAACCCACCAAGATCTCTTATTTAAGGTTGACCCTGCTTTCTGGTGGGATATGAACATGGGTGCAATTGTCCCTTCTGTGGCGATTCAAATTCAAAAAACAAAGGCATGAGCTTGGAGTTCAAGGAGAGGGGGCGCTGACGACACCCCCTCCATCAAAAAGCAAGCATGGAGCAAGCCAAGCTTATTCCAAACTGTCTCTGGATGAGGCGGCGCAGGGAGTGGCAGGAGCTGGAATGTGTAGGGGGAGGTGAGTGCGCCAGGCCAGGGCAGGGTGGTGCTCAGCTAGAGAACTGATTGGGTGTACTTGCCTGCTTGAATTATCTCATCCCCATTTAAGACCTGTAATTTAACACAGCAGTGATGTCACTTGCAATCACAAATGGAAGCTCAGCGCACAGTGAAGCTCTGCTAGTTCATGGAGGTGCGGGACAGGACGGGGGGGTAGAAGTGACATCCAGGGTCCCCCTTCCCCATCCAGAAAAAAGAGATTGACTAAAGAAACAAGAAGTGCCAGGGTGTGTGTGTGTGTGTGTGTGTGTGTGAAATTTGGGGCAAATCACCCTAAAAGCAAATTATTCGCTGCTCTTTCTGATACTGCGAGAGCGAGGGCTCCTTGCTTCAGAGCACATGGGCGGGGTAAAGCAATGGCCACATGCACTTCAGCAAACCAGCAGCAACCTAGTTCATGGCTTTTGCTTCCTACCACTCTTGCAATGGCCTCTCATACCGTCATGGTGGCTTCAGCTGGGTTCTTGGTTGCTGTGGGAAACTGAGGCAGCTCTGATGCATTCCTATACCCCTCAGCCATCTTCTGGAGACTAACCCATGAAATGATTAAGTACTGGGGAGTTGTGTCCAGAGCTCCCAAACCAATAGCGTGTTTCTGTCACAAATCATTTGGGAGTGGTGCCCTCCACATAGAAACAGACCTTATTCAGCCCAAAACACACTGTTTGATTCCTCAAGGTAGACAAGTGGCTCTGATCAAGCTGCTGTGTAGTTAATTCAGACTTGTAAACAAGTACTGTACTTAGAAACTACTAGCCCTCCTGCCTGTACAGATGGTGGCCCAAGATAAAAAATAAATAAATCTTTGTTTCTGGAAAAGTTCCCTGGAGAAGATTTACACTCATGACCAGAGATCAGACAACAACTTGTTCAAAAGCATTTCTGCTTAGATCTGAACTGTTAAATCATCATGGAACAGCTTGGGAAAGTAGCCAATAGGCAAGCTGCATACTCGAGGGCAGGGGTGGGGAACCTTAGGCCTGGGGGGGGGGGGAATGTGGCCTTTGGACTCTCTCTAAACCCCACCCTTCTCCAGGCCACACATGTCACCTTGAATGCTTCTGCCTGCCTGGAATGTGTCACTACGTGCTATGGTCTTTTCATGCTGGGTAAAGCAGAGGTATATGGCTGATGATGAAAGACACAAAGACAAAGATTATCCAGCAATGATAAATACTAATTGGGGAAATAAATAACTTTGTGCTCTGAAGGCAAGGGGGATATCACACATGCACAGCACAGAAGAAGAGATCAAAGTGATTTCTTTTCCTGTGTGGCTTAATCCTCTTTACTCTTTGCTGAGCAGAGAGCCAACAGAAGCCCAGGAAGAACTCCCAAACTCACTCCAGGAAAGCAAGACAGGCGAAAATACATGCGCCCACATGCAGATCCATTTCTCCCAATGCCAACCAAGGCAGGTGCCAAAGGAGGACGTTTCACAACAGGCATCATTCCAAAGGTGACAAGCCAAAGCTTTGTCTGCGTCTCCAAGAGCACTCAAGAGCAGCCGCTTGGCCCTCGGCTGTGACCTAATGATGCTGTGAGTGTCAGGAGGGTACATGCTTTGACCCTACATAATCCAGGGAGCCTAAAGCAACAGCAAGCCTGTTCTGTACAAGGGAATAGTCCTTGCCTGCCCCACTGAGATGATGCCATAGGCATTTTCCAGAAGTTGCTTCAGTGCACTGGTCACAGGAAGTGGAATAGTGGGAGCAATGCCTATAAGCAAGGATACTTCAAGACTTACCTGTGCGTCAATTATTTTCTGCTTAGTGTCAATAACCGCCTGCATCTCGGCATGGTCCTTCTTCAACTCCTCCTCAACAGCCATCAACCTACGGTAGAGGCAAATGATATAAGAAAGGGATCTGGCTGTGCCTTTGGGGCGTCACAGAAAATCAACTCTCAACCCAGCAACTGACCTGAAAGACAAAAACCCCAACACATTGTGTTCCTCAGCCAACAAGCTTCAAGCCTTTCAAGGAGCTGTTTGAAGGAAAGAGGAAGGCCTGAACTCAAAGGCAACACCCTCACATGTGAGAAGATGAGCTGGCATTTGAACTCAGGCACCCCTGTCTGCTTTATGCAGTGGGCTCTAGCTAAAGAACACAGTAGACAATGGAGAACTGACTTCCTGGCTCAACACCTCCCCCCCCCCCCGCCAAAAAAAAAAAATCTGCTGCAGGTTCTTTGCACGATCCTTAGCTGAGTGATTCATCTCCCTTATGTCTCTGGTTCCTATGTGCTAAGGTAAAGGGGCCCCTGACCATCAGGTCCATTCGTGTCCAACTCTGGGGTTGTGGCGCTCATCTCGCTCTATAGGCCGAGGTAGCCAGCGTTTGTCCGCAGACAGCTTCCGGGTCATGTGGCCAGCATGACAAAGCTGCTTCTGGCAAACCAGAGCAGCGCATGGAAACGCCGTTTACCTTCCCGCCGGAGCGGTCCCTATTTATCTACTTGCACTTGGATGTGCTTTTGAACTGCTAGGTGGGCAGGAACCGGGACCGAGCAACAGGAGCTCACCCCATTGCAGGGATTCGAACCGCCGACCTTCTGATCAGCAAGCCCTAGACTCTGTGGTTTAACCCACAGCGCCACCTGGATCCCTTATGTCTCTGGTTCCTATGTGCTAAATAAAGGTAATTTCCTCTTCTGCAAGCTACTGTTACATTTCACAAGGGAGCTGTCCACATGTGAAGATGGAAAGCTCAGATTGCAATTCAGAGAAGTCTTTTTGCTCCTCCCTTCAAACTTTCCAGCCTCTCCCACTCATGACAAGACCCTTTCTTTCACCTTACCTGCTAATGATGCTCTTCATCTGACTATCCTTCTCTTCTTGCTGCCTTCGCAACCTCTCCTCACTGTCTTCCAACCTGGCCTTATATTCCATCAGCAACTTTTGCATTTGCTGCTCCTGCACCAGAAGCCGTTGCTCGTACTCCTCCAGCCGCTGACTCGACACCTTCAGGCGATCTTTGAGTTTGGTTATCTCCTGTTCATACTGCAGGTCGGAGGCAAGGATGGACATTGTTTAGTTAAAGCATTCATTAGCTCCCTTTCCAGTATTCAAGGTGGTGTTCAATTACAGTAAAGTAAAAACAGCAGGAAATCTGCAAAAAAAAAGACCAAAAACAAAACCCACAGCAACCCTCAAATAAACAAGGTCAGAAAAGACCAGCTACAGAGCTGAGTTAAAGGCCAAATGGAAGAGATGTATTTTGCAGGGCTGACAAGAGGGCAAATGGTGGACAACCAGGGGGAATTTCTTTCCAGAGCTCCTGTGACATTTCTCACTTTGCATGGGTGTTGGTACTTGAAAGCAGGGCCTGAGAAGATGATGTGGGAGGTGACATAAGGAGACACTCTTTGAGATAAATAGGACCCAGGCTGTTTGCTTATAGGCAAACCACAGAGCCTTGAACTGGACTGCACTGGAAACGTCTTGGAAGCCAGTGCAGGTGCAACAAAACCAGCTGGATGCATTTGCAATGCCTCATATCATAAGGCGATGTATAGCAATATACTGCACTAGCTGAAACTTCCATGTTGATTTCAAGGGCAGCCCTATGCAGAGAATGATATAGTAGTCAAGCCTGGAGGTTCCAAAAGCATGGATTTGCATTGCCAGGCTCTGTGTGCCCAAGAAGGGATGAGCCTGAAAAGCATGTGAAACCAATAACTTGTTAGCAAAAAAGCAGGGCGGGATCAAAAACAACTGCCAGATTCTGAAGCTGTCCAGCTGAGGGAAATTATTGTTCTGTAAATCACAGAAAAACCTACTCTGTGCTCGTGGCATTACTAGGTATTTGAAGGTCTGAGAGAACATGTTCATGTCACCAATTTGCGTATGTATAGATGGGAAATTAAGGCGATGGTTTCAGTGCACACTGTAAAAAACAACAACCAGTAACTGAAAAACAGAGGAAGGAGCCCTTAAGCACCCTGGGAAATCCCCCCAATAATGCCCTTGCTCTGCCCAAGACTTGAAGAGATCCTCTTCACCTGTCTGGATTCAGCCTCTATTGGCTATCCCTCATCTGCCAGACTTCAGCTTCCAGACAGTGATACAGTGGTACCTCTACTTACGAATAACTCTACTTACGAATGTTTCTACTTACGAATGGAGCTCTGTCCGCCATCTTGGATGTGGTTTAGATAGGATTTTTTCTACTTATGAATTTTTAGATAGGGTTGCTTCGACGTACAGATTTTTTCTCCCAATGCATTCCTATGGGATTTGACTTACAATTTTTTTGACTTACGAATGTGCGTTCGGAACGCATTAAATTCGTAAGTAGAGGTACCACTGTATTATATAACAACAACAGCACCCAGTTGTTTAATAACTGAAATACAGAGCTGGGTGTCACCAGCACCTTGATGCCACCTCACTTGGAAGTTTCAGGTGTTTCCCTCTTCTTAAAGACCCGTTTAGGACCCAGAGCTGGCATGCAGCCACTACCTTTTCTGCGTGCTTTGCTTCATCTTGGTTTGGATCAGCCTCTTCCTCCTCTTCTTCATACTGCCCATTGTTGAGGACCCAAGCAGCTGTCCTTTCCACGGGCGACATTGTGGCAGAGTCTACAGGTGAATGAATCTGCAAGCAGAGCATGGGAGTGTGAGAGACTCCCTATCTCACTGTTTGCCAGAAGGAGAACCTAGCCTAGCCACAGGTTACACTCAACAACACCTGGAGCCAAGACACACACTTTGGCAGTGGCACGAGAGAGCCTGTTCTCCAGAGTGTGGTTGTGCCCCATTCCAGTAATGTGCATGAAGGAATCACATTAACAGAGCCCATTCCGTTGCTGCTTCCCACGCGAAGGGAGTGAAGGAAAGTATTTTTATTAATTCCATGCAAAATTATCAGTTAATAACGTCTTTGCTATAATCTGAAATGCAACACTGTGGGGTGGGTTTTGTAGTGCTCATAAATTTGCTCCAAGAGTGCTGCTTCCATTTTAATATATCACAATGTGGAGGAGTTCAATGCTACGTTTCAACATCTGTTCAGGCTGGACCTGGCCAGGCAACAGTGGAAGAGACTTGGGGCATCTTGCTCAAGGTCTCTTGTTTTCATTGGACTTTACTTCACTTAAACCTTCTTTGCAGTGACAGTCTCCCAGCTTCTCCTTCAATCCAGGCAAATCACAATTTATAGCAATTCTAGCTTATAAGAAGAGAAGAGTTTTGGACTGTCTGATTGCTGGAAGACAGACTGTGCTATAAATAAGATCCACATATTCAATCACAGTGAAACACCCTGCTCAAAGGATGCTTTGGGGTCTGTCAGCGATAGGCCAACTACCCACTGCTGACAAGACATATCACACTCTGCTTCAGGAAAGTATGGAGCAGGAGCACAATACAAAGGAATCAAGAAAAGATGGTCATTTTTCTGTGAAAGACAAGATGCAGATGGCAAAAAGCTCTTACTTAACGCCACAGCTGACTACTTTAACTGCAACCCTATACACCAAGCAGGCGCTACCATTTGAGACTCTGCTCCTCTATCCTGCAGGGAGCATTGTACAAGGAAGAGAGACTGTGCAACATGAGCCCCCTTGCTGTCCAGGAAAAAGAATAACTGCTGCAGTTAATATGCCTTGCTTAGAAAGGCTGCCAGGATTTTTTTTTTTATCATGGAAGATCATTGGCCATTCTTCCAAGGAAGATGAGAGTGCAGAAGGGAACAGATTAGACTGCATTAGTTAGGCTTATGCCGCTGCAGCCATCCCATTTATGATTAAGACAACTGCTGTGACATTTTTAGAATAGCTGGCACTGTTCCTACCTTTGGTATGAATCTACTTTCCCCCTTTCTTAGGATGAGCTCTGGAAAACCAGTTCAGAATCCCCCCCCCCCAATGTGGCTGTTTGCAGAAAGGAAAAGCTGGCAGTAGAGGGTGTCATTTGGCTAGCGTGTGTGACCCCAACCTCCCTCCATGCATTTTGCAATCTCTGAAGCACTTTTGCATGGTTTTGAAAACTGTTTACACCTTTTAAAAAAATAATCTGAAACTTGAACGTTTAACATAAATGCAAATGTGCTGATTTAACATGGCCAGGTAATCTACTTTAAGACACTTTTATGAAGGGAGAGGGAGGAGCTACACTACAAGGAAGGGCTGATCAAGTATTAGATAGTATTTGATTTTCTGCTATTGTTTCATTTGTAATGAAAACTGTGTTACGTGAAAGAAACCGCTGAGATTATTCTTAAAATACCACGCCTGTCTCCATGTTAACTTTCAAGTTGCAGAATACATTATAAAGTGACAAAGAATAAGCAGCAAAGAGATGAAAGATCCACTCCATCAGCAGAAACCTAATTCCATGAAGTTGCCCAATTCACTTACCGTACTTCATCATGAGAACTCATCCTAATAAGAATAACTATAGCATTATAAAACTATAGCATTATAAAAAAAATGTTTTATAATTCCTCACATAAAATTAATCGCTTTTTTTGCTAATATAAGGGTTATAATGCTTCTCTCTACTTCTGCTCTCTGCCTTTCAAGGGACCCATGAGTTCCAATTAGTGCGAGAGGTATATTTGAATAATTGCTGGCTTTTGTATTTTAAAAGAAACAACAGCCATTGCGTCTTTGTTCTAGTATGCTTTCATGATTCAGTGCTGACCTGTGATCTCCTTGCATTGATCACATAAAAAAAATACCATATTTTTGCTCCGTAAGACGCACCTAATTTTTAGAGGAGGAAAGGGGGAAAGCCCTGGTTTTTTTTGGATTAGCTCACAGTTGTGCAGCTTCTTTTGCAAATGGGAAATGCCCCATTTGGGGGGGGGTCAGCTCACAGTTGTGCAGCTTTTTTGCAAAGGGGGAAAGCTTCATTTTTGAGGATCAGCTCAAAGTTGTTGAGCTTACTTTGCAAAGGGAAAAAAATCCTGTTTTTATGGGGTTCAACTCACAGTTCTGCAGCTTCTTTAGGAAAGGAAAGGGAGCCATTTCTATAGTTTCCAGGCAGATAATCTAATCAGCCAGTCATATGTCGCTGGGGAAACAAACAGCCTCCGTCTGCAGAACATTCAACAATGGAGGCATGGGCAAGGGGACGGGCCGGGAAGGGAGCTAGTGTCCCTTATCTCCCTCCCCGATCTCTTGCAATCAGCTGCTGAGTGGCTTCCTTTCAACACCCTCTCCCCCTGTTGTTAGCCTTTAGCTCTTTCTAAAAAAAAAAGCACTATCTGCCTTTTGCCCCTGGGCAATTCAGCTCCAGGGACCATGCACTCACTCCATAAGACGCAGAGAAGTTCCTCTTACATTTTAGGAGGAAAAGTGCGTCTTATGGAGCGAAAAATACGGTAAGTTAATCTGCAAAGAGCTTCCTGAACCTCTTCTCCAGGCTTTCACATACTGCAGACAGGGCTTCTACCTTTGCCAGCAACGTTATTTTCTCCCTGCCCCCCTTTTGCTTAACGTCCAGCCCGAAAGCGTTTTGTGAAACTCAAAGGCTCACTATTCTGCTAAAATATGGTCTGAAGCTCAACATAAAAAAAAACCCCTAAGATCATGGCCACTGGTCCCATCACTTCCTGGCAAATAGAAAGGGAAGAAATGGAGGCAGTGAGAGATTTTACTTTCTTGGGTTCCTTGATCACTGCAGATGGTGACAGCAGTCACGAAATTAAAAGACGCCTGCTTCTTGGGAGAAAAGCAATGACAAACCTAGACAACATCTTAAAAAGCAGAGACATCACCTTGCCTACAAAGGTCCGTATAGTTAAAGCTATGGTTTTCCCAGTAGTGATGTATGGAAGCGAGAGCTGGGCCATAAAGAAGGCTGATCACTGAAGAATTAATGCTTTTGAATTATGGTGCTGGAGGAGACTCTTGAGAGTCCCCTGGACTGCAAGAAGATCAAACCTATCCAATCTTAAGGAAACCAGCCCTGAGTGCTCACTGGAAGGACAGATCGTGAAGCTGAGGCTCCAAGACTTTGGCCACCTCATGAGAAGAGAAGACTCCCTGGAAAAGACCCTGATGTGGGGAAAGATGGAGGGCACAAGGAGAAGGGGACGACAGAGAATGAGATGGTTGGACAGTGTTCTCGAAGCCACCAACATGAGTCTGACCAAACTGCGGGAGGCAGTGGAAGACAGAAGTGCCTGGTGTGCTCTGGTCCATAGGGTCACGAAGAGTTGGATACGACTAAAGGACTAAACAACAACAACTCTGCTAGGACTCTTGCTTAGTTCTAATGAAGGCATTTTGCTAGTGCTGCTTGTTTGCATTTGTTCCCCACCTACTCACTCAAGAGGAATACAGAACACACAGGGAACTCTTCAAGTCCAATCAAGTCTTCAAGTCCTCTCTTGTTGGGAACAAACAACCATTAATAAGAAAAGGGGAATCGGACAATCAAACTTGCCCACAAAGAGACTGGCCACATTTGGGGGAGAATTCCATGGCATAAATGGAAACTACAAATATCTGCTGGCATTCAACAATCTCCCCTTCCGCCTCAAGACACTCATTACTTCTGCAGGCACTGAACAAACTACAAATGGATTAAAATCTACAAGACTTGAAGAGGAAAAGGAAGAAACAAGAAGTGGAAATCTGAGCGGGCATTTGCAAGATCAGGCTAATGCTACTGGCTGTGGTGAAAGTGATGTCATGAAAGGGAAAGAGGTCTCAGGACACCTCTCAACACCATTTTTAAAACAAGCATCACTCACTTAGACTGTGTACAGTGGAACCTCGGTTTACAAACGGTTTACAAAAAGCAAATCCTGAAACTTAAATGTGCCTGGGGAGCAGTAGACGGAGTAAGGCTAGGGAGAGTTTCTTTTAAATGCTCTGGGCTTATGAGCTTTCCATATGTAAGCCATCCTATGGCAGCATGACATCATATGGACGATAGAAGCATCACTGACAGTAAGACATTGATCCTGGAAAACCCAACAACAAGCCTATTCTCCTCCTCCCTCTCCTGCCTTCAAGTAAGTGCTTGTTTATTTTCCAGCTATTTCCAGTAACTTACCCCCAAGGAGACAAACGCACCTCTGGAGGGTGTTATGTCAAGGCAGGGCTTTTCCCAGCAAGAACTGCATATATGCATTGGTGTGCGCACAAACACACACATTCATGGCAAGCCCTCTAAGTTCCATGAATTGGGCAAGCAATTGCTAGATTTTCAAATGGGAAATTCTTATTTTGTTGCTCTACACATCACTCACATGAACTTTCTTGGCCAAAATCAACCAACTGTATCCTAATGACTAACTAACAGTCAGACATAAGTCAAAACGGCTGCACAAGCAATGCTTGGATTTTTTTTTTAATAGCATAAACTAGAATGCCTAGAAAATCTGACCTTGACAAAAGATATCAGTCAGTACTTTACATTTATATATTGCACTGGAACATTCAAAATATATTTTCATCAGTAATCCTTAAAACAACCTTGTATCATAGTAATTATCATGCCCCACAAACCCAGTTTCTGAGGGGTTTCTTTAGGAAAAGAAGATTTTCTCTCGGTGGCTTGCATTTCCTTCTTTGTACAGATATTTCACACATGCACTTTAAATTATTGCGTGCCCATTTTTATTTAAAGTGTTGGTAGTGTTTTAAGTTGTTCACTGCTATGCACTGCAAATCACCTCCCTGCTCTCTGTCACTGGGAACCGACCTTTTCATTCATCATTCCACAAGCTAGGACAAAAAATGAGACAGTGCCCATCTTATGAAGACGACGGCGCATACGTACCTTGGAGACACTTTCTTGCAGTCTAGCAGCTTGGCACTGAAGAAGCAGGCCAGCCTATGTCCTCCCTAGGACCGCATGTCAGCCTATTCCTGTCCAGGTGTGCCACAAACTACTGCTCCTGTGCCTTTCATGGTACCCGAGTCATAGGCTGGCCACCTATGCAAACTGATTCCTGCTCCTTCTATCATGTACACACACACACACACACACACACACACACACACACACACACACACACACACATGAACTAGCCTCAAATTCAGAGGTACCAGCACAGATTATGGTCCTACCTGCTGCGTTTGCTGCCTCTGGATGGCACGCACTTTGGGAACCGGGCTCTCCCGGGAGGACGAGGATTGTTGCCGGGACCGATTGCCGTTCTGAAGAGGCTCCGCTGCCATTGTGGCAGATGCTACAGACAAGCTCCCTGTGCTTCGCAGAGAAGTGCTGTGCGGAAGGGACTGGGGCGCCTTGGCTCTCGCACCCAGTCCCGCTTGGTCCACTTTGCGGATCTGGGCCTGCCCAGTGCTGTTCTGGCGAGGTAACACCATGGGCATATGCTTGTCCAGTGCTGTGCCCCGCCGGGGAAAGTCCTCGCTCTGTGTGCTGCGTTTGGTGAAGTCCTCCATGCTGCTATTGCTCGGCCCGCTGAGTTTAAGGTCTTCGCTATTCTGGCTCCGGGAACTGGTGACACTCAGGTTCTCCAAGCTGGAGTCCATGGACACCTTGGGCATGGGCTGGGCAGGGTTGTTCATATGGTAAACAGGGTTCTGGAAGGAAAGGGCCTGTAGAGGACCCGGCTGGTTGTGTGCTGTGTGCAGAGGCCTCCTTGCCTGAGGGGTGCTCTGTGGTGTGCTGTGGAGCTGCTTGATGTTCGCCACCTGGCTGACAGAAAGCTGGCTGCCGGATAAACGTACCGGAGCATCGTGCATCACGGACCCAGGATCACACTGCACAACATTGGGATCTTGGAGATCCATCAGCGATATGCTTCGGACATTGGGCATGTTAGTCTCGTCACTCTTGTCTGAGTAAGTCACACTTCGTGACGATGACTGTTGAATCAGCAACAACTTGCCTTTGAAGTACCCTTCATTTTCCTGGGGTGGCGACTTCAATTTGACCTCACTGTGAAGTTGAACAGAAACAGTACCAATGTCTAATAGGTGAGGAGAACAGAAGCTGTGCCCCACAAAAATGCAGCTCTTTTCTTAAAAACAACAATAGACGGAACAAAAGCCATGCATTCACTGGAACAGTATTGCCTAGGCCAGGCTCAGAAAACCACCTAAGCCATTGTTTAGGTTATCATAAATGAGTTGCTGGAAGCCTCTGGGCTCATATACTCCCCACTCTCCTACTCCTTTGTACATGGGAAGAGAACATTGAAAGCCCTTTGACTGAAGAACTGTTTTGCATTACTTATGGCTTGTTCTAACTAAAGTTAGCTTATACAAATCAGGCTCAAACTGTGGAACTGGAAGCCTCCACTGCCCCTCCTTTCCTGTATAGCAGGCAGGGAGGAAAAGGGCGTTCACAAGCCTGAGACTTGTTTGTGATCACCTAAACCTAAAGACCTGAGCTGGCCCTAAAACACACTGATCACAACGATTCCTGTTTGCTAGCTAACAGCTTAGGTTTTAAGTGAAACTGATCAAATGTTTACATGAGGTTTCACTTTCCCAAATAACCTCTGCTTCCAGCCACAAAGAGATTGTTTTGACTGTATTTATCTCATAACTTGATAATGAATCCAATTTCAGATTCCAAAGCTAAAGCTCTATGCTCCTACTGTGAGCTAAGCCCAGGAAATATCCCTGACATTTATAAGGTGACTTGCCACCAAAATGGAAACTTTGGGCACCCACATTGTTAAGACTCCACTCTTTTTGCCTTCGCTCCTGCCTACTCAGAATACCATCGCCCACAATCATGCATTAAACAGCGATGGTGGGAGAAATGCAAAGTTTGTAAGGAATAATAAATAAACCCTTGCAAATAAATCATGCCTATCCATACATATCTGACTCATTTGAGGCCTAAAAAGCAGGATAAAAAGAACTCTCTGGCACAACTTGTCTGTTGAAAGACAGTTCTTATCTGCCACAGGCAATTAGCTATTTACAACTACCGTATGCATTAAAACGATTTTGAGAAAATGTGGAAACACACCGTTTACTCATTGCTATGGCACAGGAACTATGATAGAATGAGAGCTAGTGTAGCACAGTGACTTTCACATCTGGGTGGGGATGATAAGACTGGCTTACCTTACAGGGCTGTAGTCAGCACTGCTGAGATAATAAGGGTGAACACTGTTAAGCAGTATATGCATACTAAGTGTTAATATAATATGGGAAACCCAGCCCAGGAGATACCAGCTTGACCAAGGTCTACTCTGGGTCAAACACTTTGGTCACAAGCTGCAGCTCAGTGGCAGAGTGCATCCTTCCAGCATCCATTCCTGTCGCCTTCACTTAGAAAGGATATCAGATAGCAGGGCTGGGGGGGTTGACTTGGAGATGTGCTGCTGGTGACAGTAGAACACAACAGGCTACATGGACTGGGGGTTTGGCATAAGGCTTCTCAGCCTATAAAATGATCACCTTAAGCCAGGGATGGGAAACCTATGGCTTTCCAGATGTTGCTGCATTATGGCTCCCATCATCCCTACTTGTGAGCTAGGGAAAATGGAAACTGGAGTTCAACAACTGGGGGTCTACAGGCTCCCTCATCCCAGGGAGAAGCACAGCCAAGACCTCACCCCTATTTCCCTGGGCAATGCTTCTTCCTGACAGCCATATAACCCCAGGGATAGCTCGGTGCTGCGTACCTGTCAACAGGGTCCTCAAAGATTTTTTGCAGCCCCGAGGAGAGGCTGACGTTGGGGCTTGAGTTGTGATCTGCCAGGCGTCTCAATTGCTGCTGGATCGGCGTGGGGTTTGTTGTGGCCTTCGCAATATCTGCGAGGATGCGTGGCAGAGGTCCCAATTTTTCTACCGTTGCCTGTAGGAAGGAATTTTCACCCTGATTCGACAATAAGCACCGTGGCATCCGCCATTTGAGTATTTTGTTTTGTTTTGTTTTCAATGTGTGTGGGTTTTTTAAATAAAAAAAATAAGACATTGATGAACATGAGTGGAAGAGTGGAAGTTGGCATTTGTGTGTGGGTGTGGGCAGGACCACAATGCATTGTTATGGAGCAGCGGAACCACGGCGACGAGACGGATGGAGGAGACGAAACAGGGTGCGGCAGACATTGAGGAAAGAAAAGGAAATAGAAATTAAAAACTGACCCCCCCAAAATAAAAAGGTCATGCTCAACAGAACAAAACTAATTGCCATTCCAACACAAAACTGTCATGCAAAGCAAACTGCATTCAAAGGGTAGTAGAAACGGGATTGGGGAGACAACTGCAATCGCTACCAATTGAAATGGGATTCAGAAAACTAGAGAATAATTTAATTGCAAAGAAGTTTCCAGCCCCCCACCCCAAAAAGTGTACTGTGGTCAGGGAAATGCATGCTGACATACAGGGAGATCTGCATCCAGGAGGTTTGCAAGAGCACTAAAAGAATATGTGTGGAAGTGCAGTGTTCATGTATAAAGATAACCATTTCATTAGTCTTTGCCTTTAACCTCTTTATGAATTTGCTGTTTGTGATCATTAATAGGCAGAAGTCACCTGCTCTGGTGTTTAGTTTAACTGGAATAGACCAGGTTAATTTTATGCACACTCCCTGAGCTCTATATCATTTGTTGTTAAAAAGAAATGGATGGATGTACAAGCGCGAGGGTGAGGATCCCAGTGGGTTCTGTCCTGTCTATAACAGGTAGGGCAATTTTGCCACCTGGCCATCATAGTGGAGGCAACTGAAAGGTGTGGATGTCCTGATCCTGTGCAAGGTAAAACCTGCTTGGAAGCTGCTGTGTTGTGTGATGGATTCAGAACCTCTCTGCACATGGGAACTATACTTCCGATGATGACAAATAACGCGTCAGTGTGCAATAATATCTACAGCCTAAGAGCAAGCTGCATCTTTGTGCCAGAGCTCTGGTTTGGATGTAAATTCATTTCTGTCCACAGCAGAGTCCAGGAAGTCCCATCTGAAATCCATATAGAACAGTAATTCCCAAACTGCAATCTAGGGCACTCTACTGTGCCGGGAGACAACTGTCAGTGTGTCATGAGAAGCCAATTAAGGTTCTGATGAATCTCAAGCGCCAACTCACAGAGGAGGTTGCTGCTGTGCCTCTGTGTGAGTTCCTGCTCTGAGCATGCCTCCTTCCAATTAGCTGGCCCTGGGGGCATGCAAGTCTACTGTGGTTACCTCTTCCTACTACAGGAGTTAATTAACATAAAATAATTGCATGATTGCAAATGGCAGCTGTTGTGGACGGCCATTGTGCTTATCTTTAAATTTAAAAACCAACAACTAGACTGATAGAAATATAATCAAGCACTTCCTTTATTGAATCCCAAGTGATTCCCAACTTTATGGCCTTATCCTCTTGCCTGATCATCACTACTTGTTCTGAAGAAATAAAGCAAAAAGCAATTTAACCCAGACTACCATCCCATTAGTCCAGGCATCCCCAAACTGTGGCCCTCCAGATGTTTGGCCTACAACTCCCATGATCCCTAGCTAACAGGACCATTGGTCGGGGAAGATGGGAATTGTAGTCCAAACATCTGGAGGGCCGAAGTTTGGGGATGTCTGCATTAGTCCATAGTATCACTGTACTGGAAAGGAAGAGCACGCCTGTGTCTAATGTTAGGTTTTGGATAATTTGTATTTGCCTACTTTTTCATTAAGAACTGAGACAAATGTTTTGCTTTTAAGGGGCCTCATGCACATGGGAAATAATATGATGTTAAGACATGAAGTCATTCCAGTGGCCTGGGAGGAGTAACCTACCTAAGGAAAATTTGTCCAGAAATATGTGGGTTTCATGAATGCAAAATAAGGGTGTATGGAGGAATGGAGAAAGGAAAAGAGGCAGGGAACTCCACAATTTGACAAAAACACAAGATGCAAACGTAATGTTCTTGTACAAAATACTTGTGTGCAGTGCCAACAGGAAATTCAATTAACAGTAATTTTTCAGTTCTTCAAAGAGTAATAACCCACCACCACCGCCAAAACAATTCCCCGACAATCTGTTCCTTCAGAGGAATAGTCTAGCTAGAGTAGTTTAATTATATGGAATTATGGACAGCAATATAGGGTTTAAAAACTTGCAATAGTGATGGGCAGTAGCTTCTGAACACAGCTAAACCATGTACCCATGTGAACAGCATCTCTTTGTCTGCTGTGCTTTTGGTCCAGGGCAATCATGACTGGTGCTCTCCCTTTCCCTTTAAGTTCTCCCCAACCCACCCTGGATTTCCCTTTTCAACATTAAGAACGGTGCGTTGCATCATCTAAGGTCAAACCCCATGATTATGTTTCTAAGAGGCCAAATTTGTTTTAAAATGTAAAGGCCAAACAAAGAATAGCTTAAGCTCTTCAATCAGAATTAGTGGAGGATTAAAAAAAAACCAAAAACGTAAACAGCTTAATAAAACTACATGAGCCTCTACAAAATTCATGCAGTTGACTCAAGCTCCTTATTGACGGTTCTCACCATCTCAAACCTTTAGTCATGTGTGGAATAAAGGCTGGTCAATTACTTTTCTTTATTTTAAAGCTAACTTCTCATGAAGTATTGGATCCTATAGAGTAATAATTATTGTAACCAGGAGACTATCATGGATCCGGCCAGCCCGCCCCCCCCCCCCAACCTCCAGCCTAGATTACCTTGTCCAGCTGACATACAACTTCCCACAGCAAGGAATGTAAGACCGCGATCTCCCGTCCCAAATCTATGAAGCCTTCAAATCCTGGAGTGCCGGAGATGGTGTCCACATTAGAAATTTCTATCAGGAAGCGTTTCATGCCACCCCACTCATGCTCGAGAAAGTCATTCATAAATGTAATATATTCTTCTTTGTTCCCAAATCTTGATTTTCATAAGGCGGAAAGAGAGAAAGAGATAGAGAGAGAATTAATTTCTTTTTCTGGGGATGGATGGAACAGTTTCAAGGGAATCTGTGAGGTCTCAAGAGATCTCCTTAACTTATTCAAGGACTGCGATTGCTACTTTTTATCTGACTAAATCAAAAGGTTCCATATCAATACTCCTTTTAGTGACTGACGGACTACTCCTTTCAGGTATGGCTGCTGACAATAATTCATTTTAGAAAAAGTTGAAGATAGCACGAGAAAATCAGTGTTACCTGTGGTAACTCTGGTTTCTCTTCAGATCGTCCCTGTGGTATGTATGCTTCATTATTTGTGTTCTGTTATTATCTCTGGCCAAGCAGGCTTTATAGGCTTCAAAAAATGATCAGAGATTATATCTGGAGAAACTACATAATGAACAGGCAAGCAACCTTCAGCCACCCAGAGTGGCTGGGGAAACCCAGCCAGATGGGCAGGTTATAAATAAATTGTTGTTGTTGTTGTTGTTATCCAACTCTCTACGAGTTACTGCACCTGAGTACTTTTGCTCCATTTCAATCTGTATGCGTGGAAATTCAGAGGAAAAGCTTTGACATTAACTTGGAGAGTTGTTTGTTTGTTTGTTTGTTTATGCAGGTGGCATCAGCTGAAGGGGGGCTGAAAATTAATGGGATCAAAGCAAGCAAGGAAAGTCCTCTTTGGAGTTAATGGGAGATTCCCCCACAATGCAAATATTTATTTATTTATTTATTTAATTAAATTTATATACTGCTTGACTGTGGAAAAAACCTGAAAGAGGTTTGCAAAATATCATCTTCAGAAGTGGCCCTTTCCGCCTGGCCTAGGGGGCAAGGACCACATTCACCCAGCCCTACTGAAGAGGCTCCTCATGAGCCCGGAGGAACATCACCCGGCTATTGTTTTATTGATTTAATATGTTGTACTCCGCTTTGAGATTTTTATTAAAAATATAAAGCGGTATAGAAATTTTAAAAAATAAAAATAAAAAGTGGAATAGTCCTTAGGACCATAGCAAGGAAAGAAAAGGTTAGATCTTCATTGCTGCTCTGAACGTATTAATAATCAGAGAGGCCCAGGGAATGCAATTTGCATTTAAAACAAAAGGGGAAAGAAAACACCTTAGATGCAGAGACGCATTTAACATCAGATGTAGCTGTGGGCCTTCAGAAAGAAAGATCTGCGTGTTAAAAATCCACCTCAGAACTCAATGAAGCTGAAATAGGTAGATTTTAGGTTAATTATATTCTCATTGATGTCAGGGAAACCAAAGTAGTATTTTGTTTATCTGTTAATAGATACAAAATGTTGTAGTTTGATACTCCTGAAAAACTTCTTAGAAGCGGGTTAAGGTATATATTCTGAAGTCCATTTTTGCTACACAAGGAAGTTGCTTCCTAGAAAACTACTACTTCTACGTCCTGTGTGAGACTCCGACTCTTCCCTGCCCAGCCCAATAGGGCTACTATCAAAACATACTGGGACTATCAAAACATACTGGAAAACAGGGAACTCCAATGCCATTTGAGGCAGTTCAGTGTGATTTCCCCTTTGCAAAATTTATGTCTGCTGAGTTGTGTTAAGACTGACCTTTTAAAAGAAGCTAAATATCAGTTATAACAATGTGTGGGGTGCATTGAAGTTAGCCCTATGGTGATGTTTTGCGTACTACAATGGGACGCACTGCACACCTCTGCAGGGACCTGTCAGTGGTGCCAGTCTAATCAATGTGCGTGTTGCCCTTAGGGGAGCGCCATCTTCAATTATTGGGGGGGGGGGTAAGGCAGTAAAGCAGTCAAGGGCACATTGGGGTAGGAGCTGAATTAGATTTGAGACACCAGCATCTAGGGCAAGGCTGGGGATGAGTCATCTGTAAGCTGTAACCGAGATGCAACCAAACTATTTTGTCATAGCAAAAGTAACAGGGCTGGTGAAATTATTCTATCTGTAGAGCCCTATTCTATGTCTCAATGACCACTTTTTTATAGCATAGGTAAAGGTAAAGGGACCCCTGACTGTTAGGTCCAGTTGCGGATGACCCTGGGGTTGCATGCTCACCTCGCTCTATAGACCGAGGGAGCCAGTGTTTGTGTGCAGACAGCTTCCGGGTCATACGGCCAGCATGACAAAGCCGCTTCTGGTGAACCAGAGCAGCGCACAGAAACGCCGTTTACCTTCCTGCCGGAGCGGTACCTATTTATCTACTTGCACTGGCGTGCTTTCGAACTGCTAGGCAGGAGCTGGGACCGAACAATGGGAGCTCACCCAGTCGCGGGGATTCGAACTGCTGACCTTCTGATCGGCAAGCCCTAGGCTCTGTGGTTTAGACCACAGTGCCACCCACGCCCCTTTTTGTAGCATAGTGAGCTGAAATTGGGAAGTGTGTCCTTCAAGCCGGTACAATTTCAAGCGTGTTATTTTGATATGAAAACAGATTCCCATATACTTTGATAGAGCTAAGGCAACTCAGCAGCTGTCGCCATCAGATCATTCATAAGTAATGACACAACCCACAATGACAATAGCTTCATGTCCCCTAGTTGCTGTTTTTCACTCTAATATCACTTACCTTGTGAAATTTGCCAGATTTTGGATAACCTTTGCAATTAGCGTGAGTGTCCGAGAGGTGCGGTCATCGGGGTACTCTTGCATGAGGTTGAAGAGACTTGGAGACATGATGGCTGGGCAGAGGAAACGGAGGAAAAGCGAGGCACTGATCAAGCGTTCACTGATATCTTGCTTCCCCCTGTTGAGGCACTGCTGCTTCCATGATGCAAACACCTCCTTCAGCTCCCGGGGAAAGACACTGGAAATGAATGAAAAAGCACAAGGACATTAAGTACGCAAGCTGAACCAGCAAAGCCCTAGGAGGAAAAACTTCCAAAAGAGGAATTCAGCAAGGCTATCTGTTTCTGACTTGTCCAGTGATGAAACCAGGACATTTAAATTTTAAAAACTTATTAAATATTATTTCTTTGGTAATACCCTTAAGTAGCATCTATAAATATATAAAGACAATGAAGAAAAAAACAAAACTAAATAACAGAAAACAGATGCTTTATGTTCTAAATAGAGGAACAAAGAGAAACTAAAGATACAGTTTATCTATCGAGAAGAAATATTTCCCCTTTTAACTTGCATAGGTGCAGGACACTGATTTCCAATTTTCTGTTGTCCAGAGCAAAAAACAACAACGAAGATTGTTTTTCTGGTTATGAATGGTTTGCTTTTTTATTTGGAGAGATTCAGTTATCATTTTCCTTGTATTAGGGAGGCTTAAAAGATATTTGACTGAAGCTGACCTCAACTGTGTCCCCCACAGTGCTTTATTTTATCTTTTAGAAACTGCCATTCACTCTGAGAGAAGGTAAAGATGTGTCCTCAGGGGAAACTGTTGGGGTGGGTGGTAAATGCACCCCGTGACCTTAGGCCTGTTTCTTGCACCCCTAACAGTATTCTTGCCAGTTCATGTCTATTTAGTCTCTCATTAAGTTCTGTGAAACAAATACTGCCTAGAACTATGGGCACTGCTGGGGGTGTGTAGCAACCCCCCTCCCAATAGGGAGCTCACTCCTCACTTGCCCCCTCACATTGCTGAACTGCTGTCCTTAACATATACTGCTATTTTTCTTTCAGATATCTTAACATGTGGGGCACAGGTTGCTCACCTAGAAATATACTTTGCCCCTTTTGTCCCCCCCCCACAGATTTTTTTTGGGGGGAGGTCTGGTGTTGCAACAGGATAAAACCATATTTTCATCTGCATAGCTCTCTGCCTTAGTTTTTGTTTGTTTGGTTTTTGTTTTTGTTGTTACACCAGAGTGTGACAAAGACAGATATGGCCTCTATATGTGTTTGACTGGCTAGCCTTGTTCGAACCTTAGTGGAACAGTAGGTGCCGAGTTATCCTTTTTGGTGTATTAGTGGGGGAAACAATTTGTATTCTTCCTTTGAACTGCCAAAGACCTCTAGCTCAGCTTTAAGGAAGCTCACTTAACCCATCACAAACCTATCAAAAATCCAGTTGCATGGTCACAGTTCCACTTGACCTCTCAAACTAATTCATCTCAATTATGCTGCCTTGTGCTGACAAATGGCAGCAGGAAGAACCCACTGAAGGCCCACCCTGATAAGCTCAATTCACTTCAATGGGACATACAGTTCCTGGTTGACTGTGTCTGTCTAGTCCTTTTTGCATGCAATCCCTGGTGAAATCATTCCTGCTGATCTCTAAAGGAGGAGGCAGGCTGTGTTTACTTTCCTTAAGGTGAACAACCCCAATAAGCAAATCACCCTCCGAGAAGCACTCGCTGAACTCACCAGTAGGAGTTGATGATCTTGCAGAAGGCTAGCTCGCAACACATTTTCAGATTGGCCTGGTGATCGGCCAGCTCGCTTGGTGAACTTTTGCTGGGATCCACTTCGCAGTTTTCGTCCGACTCATACAATGCCTTGATAAATTCACCTAGTAGTCGGGTGGCAAGGCACAGCAAATTAGGAAACCGTCTTATTGAAATGTGACCTACAAAATGTCTGCTGATAGTTCCACAGATGATGACACCACACACTCCTCCACCCTGATTTGAAGTGTAAGGTTGACCAAAGTGTGTCAAATCCCTGATGTTTGGCCAAATTCCACAAAGGATGCAGAAACTTCATTCCTCTTCCCTGATTCATAATGAAGCCAACATTCTCCCTGAAGGTGGGGTACAGAAACCTCTTTGTCCCCTCCAGCAATCAGCTTATCTTCTAAAGAATGATATTAAACTAACCGTATGTCATATGACCTAGACACAGATGAGTAGTGATCGGAAGATTATTTATCCCCTTTGGAATTAAAACTATGCCACTTATGTCTGTCAACTGCTTTGGCTTATAGGTTTTGCCAAAAACCCTAAACATTCCTTTGCTGCCCTTTAATTTCAGTGGCGCATAATTTGATTCTCTCATTACAGAACAGGATAAACAATGATTAAGTCAGTGTTGACCTTGCCCTTCATGTATAGTAACTTCACTTATTTAAACTGGGTCAAACAGCTTAAGCCACTTTGCCCTCACTATATCCGTGTCTGTGATTTCTGCAACCAGCCCATTAATTTTAAGGATGAATAGTGAAAATGGACATTGACTTTCAGGAATGAAGCTAGTAGAAGAGGGCAAGGCCAGTAGTTTCTTGTTATGACTCAGTTACAAGTGTAATGTTGTTGGACTTTGTTAGTGGGCACTGATTATCCTACCAAAAGTGGGATCCCTCTTTTGATCACATTCCGTTCTCTGCTGCTCCTTGGAGCATGGCACTAACTGTGGAGATCCAATGGGAGTTGTGGCAGCCCAGTCTCTCTGCTCTGCCAGTAAGTGGTCATAGAAAAATCTTCTGGGAGTCCCAAAAACTTAAGCAAGTTTCTGGACCTCCCTGTAACACAGAAAATACGAGTACGTCTTGCAGTTTCTACTGAATGGAAGGTCAGAGGGCATACATGGAGATTTTGGTAACAAGAAAATGGCTTCTTCTCTCCATACAGGTTATCTCAACTGCCTTTAACCATTCTCTATTTAATTTAAGTTCCAAGGCACAAAATACGAACTGAAAATTGCATATTCTGCAGAACACACAAATTGAGCTCTGAGCGAAGTAACCATTTGAACATTTAATCTGAGGGATACGTATTTCAGATTTTTAGTGAATTCTAAATTCTTTGCTTTGAGAGTTGAAAAGAAAAGGGAGGCTACTGCTACATCTGAGCCCCAGGCAGCAATCCCTAATTCCTTATCGGGCCCCTTTTATTTTGACCTTTCCCAGCTTTCTATCTAGACCCAGTCCCATCTCTGTAAACTGAACCCACCCATTGCATTATTTTAGAGAGGCTAAGACTTCTTCAAGGTGGTTTTCCTGAGAGGTGAAAGCAGCATTGGAAACCAGAAACAGTGCAGCAGCTGCTGAAAAACACCCCCCCCATGGGCCCAACGTTGTTTTCATCTGCGATTCTCTACACAGGTATCCTTAAACTGTGTAAAAAAACAACAACCCTGAACTATTTTTTGAAACGCAAGCAGGCACATTTTGAGCAGCCAAGAGAAATGAACGTTTACGTGCTCAACAGAGCACATTGCCACCAGCAGCTGAAACTGGCCAACTAAAGAAACAGGGCGACGTTCTGAGAGCATGAAATAGAGCAATTGGAAGCATTGCTGGAATAACTACTAACAGAAAGATCCAGTTAATGTTCAAAAGAAGCATTCAAGGAAAAGACAGGTGATTAAACACAGCAGATAATGAACTATGGTATAGGAGAAATGGAAAAAAAGACACATGGCACAATAGGTCTGCCCCCCCCCCCAGCCTCAATATGTTGCAGTACTTATTCAATCTGTTAATAGGCTGACGCAGCGTTTCTCAACCGCTGTTCCGAGACGCTGGCTGGTGTGCCGCGACGTGCGGCGACGAGAAGGGCGATTTGCATTGTCATGTGCCTGGCGGACGCCAATAATCGGCGCTGACCCGCCGGAAAGCAATATTTCTCCTCCTCTTTCCCAAAGCTCAGTGCAAACGAGCCTGGCGGCCGCCAATACATAACACTGACCCGCCGGAAAGCAATATTTGCCAAGTGTTTCTTACAGTCATAATTATAATATAGGGTGGCACAGAGTTAATTTTTTAAACTTTTTTAATGGTGGTGTGCCTCGTGATTTTTTTCACGGGACAAGTGTGCCGTGGCCCAAAAAAGGTTGAGAAACACTGGGCTGACGTACCCCGTATGTGAGGTCTCTGCTTGGAATTGCCATTTGGAAAGCTTCACAGTAGTGGGTATATTTGCATACCATAGCATCATTTTGGGATTAAATAGAGAATGTTCTAGTCAGGTGTTTTGTGAGGGTACTGGGATATTTTGTCAGGTGTTTTGTGAGAGATGTTGGAGACCAGACAAGGAGACAGGCCTGTATACAGAGGGAGAGGAAACTGGGGAATGTTGCCTGGGAAGTCTCTGACAGTGGCAGGATTTACCACCAGTCAATTCTCTGACACAAGGGTGCCAACTTTAATAAAATATTTTTTTGGGGGGGTGGCAGGTAGGCCCCACCCCACATAATTGATCACATAATGTGGCACATGAACACCATTTGAATAGCAATGTCTATCAACTTTGGGGGGCCTGGCCCTCTCAAATATTTTACTGGGGGCCAAGGGACCTTGGCCCCTAGGAGTTGACTCCTAAGCTCTGAAGATTCAGCTCCACACCAGCCTATGTTCTCTGTGTTTCGCCAATCTTGCCAATACATTTCTCTGTGACAATGAGGGATGTAAACTGTTTATGTGTGTGTTTACGGGGGAGACAAAATATTCTCAGGACTCGGGAGTCTGCATTAGATAAGCCTATCTTCCATAGAACAATTACTGTCAATCTGTTTCCAAGAGCTCCTTTCAGACTGGACTAGCCTCAAGAACCTGTCAGCCTGACTCAGGATACCCTTGATACTATTATGCCACCAGCAATGTGACTTTAATACTCTGACTTTAATACCTCACTTTCTTTAATGGCCTTATAATAGGCTTGTTAAAAAAGGCCATGAGTGCAAACATGCTGTTTTCCCTGTGAAAATATAGTGATCCACATAACAATTTATAGTATAAAAACACCTAAAACTAACATAGTGCTATCCTATATATGTTTATTCAAAAATAACTCCCATCACAAGTCAGTGGAAACAGGATGGCAGCCTTACAGATTTATTTTAAATAGTCAAGATAAATTAAAGGTAAAGGGACCCCTGACCATTAGGTCCAGTCGTGACCGACTCTGGGGTTGCATGCTCATCTCGCATTATTGGCCAAGGGAGCCGGCGTATAGCTTCCAGGTCATGTGGCCAGCATGACAAAGCCGCTTCTGGCAAACCAGAGCAGCACATGGAAACGCCGTTTACCTTCCCGCTGTAGCGGTTCCTATTTATCTCCTTGCATTTCGACGTGCTTTCGAACTGCTAGGTTGGCAGGAGCTGGGACCAAGCAACAGGAGCTCACCCCGTCACAGGGATTCGAACCGCCGACCTTCTGATCAGCAAGCCCTAGGCTCAGTGGTTTAACCACAGCGCCACCTGGTTCCCTCAAGATAAATTAGGTGCTCTTAAAACACACACTTTAATCAAACTATTATTATACTGTGAGATCTAAGTGAAAAGAAAAGGACTTTAGAAAGAATTACAATGGAAGCAGTATTGGCTTTTGGAAAAGACAAGCTGTGGAATCCTAATTAGCATTTCTTATTGCTGATGTCTATGATTTAAAATCTTATCTTTCCCAGTGGTATCATGAATAGCATATTAAAAACTTCTAATTTTAAAATAACTTCATATAATTACTAGACATTAAAGACTTATAGCCAAAGGATGCAATCCAGCAGGAATCTATTTCACACAATCTCCATTTGAATGAATGGGAGCTGGATGAGAGCACTACTTTGCTCTTCCACAGTTGCCAATCTAGCACTACCAAGCTGTTGTGCAAATCCCATTTATGGCAATGGGTTTGGTGCAGGAGAGATTCCCATCAGATTGTGCCTCTAAAACCTAGATGGAAACGAATTACAGATTTTTAATTTGCTTGGAAATTCATTATTACCACAATGAGAAACATACACAGTAAGTACAGTTGGTAACTGGAAAATGAGGAAAAGACTAAAAAATGTGCACATAGGAGAAAACAGGGATGAAATTACTTGAAATTTTGTTTAATGAATAGTTTTCTGTGTCGTTTCATATTGGGGAACTTTACATATGTAGTTGCCCAGTGTGGAACTGCACAGGGGCAATGAAGTATAATTGTCTGCCTAATTTCAGCAAAAGTCCAACATGTCTGGATCCTTAAAAGTTTGATCTGGACCCAAGAGCTGTAATTCCCTCTTACCCCAAATTCACTCTGAAGAGTATGAAACATTCCCCAGGTGAGGTCTTCTGGATTGCTTCTAAGGTGTGGTTTTTAACAACTTGGGAGTGATTTCATTGTGTGTCTTCCCACGCTGTTAGGTAGTATCAGATACCTCATGCTACATGGGTGGAGCTGTTGCCCTAGTTTTGTAAGAAGGCAACTCTGGGAAGCGACCCACACTGTGGGCTTCATTCACTAGAGGAGTCTGATGTTACTGAAACAGTACTGTGAGAACACTGGCATTCCCATGCCACTAAATCAACATCAGAAAGTTTCCCAATACAGGTACACTAAAGGAGATGATAACCAGATG